>NC_135864.1:22489357-22824357 GCF_031162955.1 Sander vitreus | reverse complement strand
AAGTTTGCTCCTTTCTTCTGCGCCAACGTGACCTGTCTGCAGTACTACTGCGAGTACTGCTGGGCAGCCATCCACTCCCGGGCCGGCCGCGAGTTCCACAAGCCGCTGGTGAAGGAGGGGGGGGACCGACCGCGACACATCTCCTTCCGCTGGAACTGAGGCGAGAGGGCAAGGGGCGGGGGACGATGCAGAATCGGGGAGGGATTGAAAGAAACGGGGTAGTAAGGGGAAGGGTACGGGCTACGATATGAAAAATAAATGCACTTTTCTTTTTAAGTTTAAAAAAAACAAACAAAACGACTTAATTTATTTTTTAGTTTCTTTTTTAATTGGGCCTTCTAAAAGAAGTAAATGCTAAGAAGAGAGTGAAATCCCATTTATGTTTTGACTTTAAGTGTGCATGAGCATATGGATGCATTAGATTTGGATTTAGATGTTTTCTGACTTGACTGTACTTTCTTTTCGTGTTAGCTGGCAAAGCTGCTTACATTTGTTGTCAAGAGTAACATAAAATTTAAGTGAGGTTCATCATACCTAAATCAGTATACTAACTATGGAAGTTGAGTTTAAGAAGGGTGCATTTTCTTATTTTTTCGCTTGCAGGATTAGAGAACAACTGTACCATTTACCAAAGGTTTGAGCGCAAATGGTTGGGTTGAACAGAGGAGGCAAAACTGTTTCAGACGGTCGGACGATCGAGTTTTTCAAGAAGCTCAGTGTATAGCATCAGGCCACGTCACATAACAAAATCTCCCCTCAGTCTGGCACATGCGTTTTTTGATTGCTGGCATGAGTTTCTAGGTTTTGGTTTAGAAGTCGACACTTTGTAACCAGAAAGGGCAAACCAAAGATTGGCCTAAAAAAAATAAATAAAAAAAAAACACATCATCAAATCCAATGTTGATCTGAGGGGTTTTCAGGATAATGTTGTGTCCTCTTGTCATTCGGCGGAGGAAAGGCTGGAGTTGTCTGGAGTTTCGGTTTGTGGGTGTCGGCTAATAAAGACACAGCCCTCAGGGCTCAGGTATTGACAGTAGTATTTGCTCACTTTATATTGTCAGGGATATTAGCACTGGAAGCTAACATGCTAATGTAGTACAAACTAATGGGAACGCACAGTCCAGTCTCCTGAGCTGTCCTCATGGTGTACCACTGCACGCTCTACCATGACTGGAGCTTCTATCACAAGTGTTGTGGTTGGATATGGTAGTAGCTAGAATTTGCTGTCACAGAGATAAAGATATTATTTTATACATGGCCTGCTGATTTTTGTACAGTGTTTTATAGCTGATTATTTTGTCATGAACATATATACATTTATTATGCACTACTTTTCTAAATATTTTTTTCAATAGTCATTTTAGGCACATTTTTTCACAGATGGGAGAACTCCTTTTGCAATACCTCATTTTTTTCACTTGGTGAAAAATAATTTTGTACCTTTGTTACTAAGAGATCTGCATTTATGGTAAACTTAATTTAAAAAAGAAAATGAATGATATTAATATAATTTTCAATTAGCTTTTATATATTTAAGTGCTGGTAAATCTGAAATTGTCTGGTGCATAGGTGTGATTCTGTAGATTTAAAAAAAAAAAAATTAAAAAAAAATAAGAAATAAGGCTATCATTAGCCAGTCATATATGGATTCTCCTCTGTCCTAATAAACCTAATTACAGGATCCTAAGGCATGACAAGACCTTTCTAAACTGATTTTGATAGTCTTGAAAATATATTCTGATATTCTGCTCCTAGGTGTAGTCCATAAGATTATCCATAGGGTAAATGTTTTGGCTTTGGTCAATGTGAAATGTTCCCTTCTATCACCGGAGTGGATATCAGCTGTTTGAATATTTAGATCCTCTTTCTGGGACTGCCTGTAAGTTCTACTTATTCTTGGCATGCATAATGTAATACAGAAATAACATGGCTAGCGTTAATGCAGGACCTAATGTAATGCACTAGATCTCCTTTTTCCTTTTTAACGTTCTTTTCCTTATCTCTTTGAGATCACCTCTCTTGTAGCCTCTCTTTACATGATGGAGTCTGCCTTCCTTACACAGATATGATGTTTATGCAATCTACACAGTGACAACACTTTGGATGTGTTTTGTAATGTAGAGGACACTCAGTAGGACAGAGGTGAGGAGACTTGATCACTTGACCCCCTTTGTGATGTGGCATGCTTTGGGACATAACCTGAATGTGATTTAATGTTGCAAGTTAACTTTGAGCCATTATGTGCAATACTTATTCTTTCCAGAACCGAGTCGCCGCAGTGTAAGTCATTTAATCCATACGAACCATGCAGTCATTTACACATTATTTGTTTCCTATTGTTCATGCTGATGTCTGCAAGGAAAAAAGAAAAAAAAACTAATTTATACCTGAATTTATTTTTAAACATTAGTTTTGTGCTTATTTACTTATTTTGCTACTACTATGCTACTGTGATTGAAAACATTGTATATACTAGGTCGATAATGTATTTAGCATTTGCTATATTTTCAATTGAAATGTATAACTATCATTTTGATCAGATTTTTGTTATATTTTTGGGGTGATGTGTTAAACTCGTTGATGTGTCTAGTTTTTCTAATTGCTGTATTGTGCTCCACATTTTCAGATGAAAAGAATAATGATTATGTCTGTTAGTATTGATTGCAAAATTTCAATAGTTTTTAATTGTATGCTGGGAAGGTTATATTTATTAACTTTTTTTTTATTTTTATTTTTTTTACCTGATATCATTTTGATTTTTATTAAGTCATTTCACATTTATACGTAAGTTCCAATTTTTTATATTTTCTTCCTGATTAATTTACGCTACAATACAGACGTCAGTTTTTATAGTTGGTTTGTAGTATTGAAGTAAAAACAAAGATCTAATGTCATATATTCATTTGCTGCCAACTGTTTGTAACTGTATGCATACATTTGAAGTATTTGTAATGTGAGTTGTTGAACGAATAAAACAGCTGTGAGGAAGAATGATATGCCGAATGTTGATTTAAGAATGAAGGCTTTCTCCTTTTTATTTTAGTATTTTCTGAGTAGCCCTTGTTAACTGGTTTGCCCCCTAAAGGTTTTCTAGTAAATGGGAGTCTTGCACCTGATGCCATTTGTTGTGTGATAGCAATTCTTTTGGCACATCTGGTGGGCTATGTTGAATCAGGTCAGAGGTATTTATATGCTGAGGCTTATTTCAGGCCTTGGTGAGTGCTATTTAGCTCGCCTACACCTCCTCTTTTGTCCCAACAAACCTTTTCTAGTCTAATGAAAGCCCCAGCAACAAAATGTCATGAGATTTTATAACACTAATACATAAAAACACAATACCACTTTATGAAATGCTTATTACAACAGGGAGGTCTTCCAAATACATAGTGGTTTAATCCTCCATCTAAACCTCATGTATTTTTATTTATTTATTTATATTTTTTGAAATATTCGAGCTATAATTACAGTCCATGCTCTATATACAGAGGGAAACGTAGTTTTTACTCTACTACATTTAAATAGTTACTAGTTACATTACAAATTAAAATTTGACATGCAAGACTTCTGATGAGCTATTCATTGTGATGCATTGTTAATAGATTAAGCTACATACAATAAGCACCACCTAGTAACGATGTATTTATTTTTCATGGATGTATAATTAAACATTTTTGACACAAACTGCTTGTTGGTTGGAAGCGACGTTACCCGGATAGTACTCAGTGCCACCTGCTGGCTGACTCCCAAAAAGAAAAACAGTCCAGTCCAGTCTAGGTCTGTAGTACAGTCTCTGTCTCTGATCCAGACAGTTGGCCAAGGCTACAGCAAGTGTGTATTCTGTGTCTTCTGTCAGTCTCTAGTTTAGAGGGGGAAATATGCCGCCAGTTAGGACCGTGTATGTCCCTTGTTTTGGCTCCAGTCAAAGAGATGAACCACGACAAGACAAGACTATGTACCCGAAAGAGCCCCCCTCTCGGGACAAGGGCGGGAACAGTAGGTGTAAAGTCAAAGTCGGAGGTGAAAAAAGTCGGTTCCATTTAAAAGTCAAATTTCCAAAACTCAACAACAGCACTTTGTCCAAGAAGGCGACAAAGAAGGACAAAACACCGAGATGGATGGTAGAGGCCGCCGCCAATAAAATCAAGACCACTGTGAGCCAAGGAGGTAGCTAGCTAACTAAATGAGTCAGCTAATGGTAGCTAGTTAGGTTAGCTGTAACGCTAGCTAGCTAGCAGTCTTGCAGTAACTTGCAAGACAGCTGTGCACAGGAGTGAATTCCCTTTATTTCATAAAACCTCAAGTTAACCACACAGACGCATTATCACAAATACCTTTTCAAAGGTCAGAATCTTACAACTGGATGACTGTGGTTTAAATGATCTTGATCATGGGTGTAGCCAGCTAACGTTAGACAATGAAATATCACACTCATAACTCAGCCTTAATAAGATATGAACTAGTGCTGCATAATGTGCACGTTAGACTTAGCTAACTGTCAGCAGAAGCTTTATATTGACATGTATGTGTTGTTTTTAGGTGCTGGCACTAATTCTGACTCTGTTGGTGGAGATGTTTACTTATTCACCCAAAAACCCACCAGCACTGCAATAAACCAGAAGGAAAAGGTAGGCCCTTGAACAGTTTTGTGTTCAACTTAATAAAAAACAACAAAATTGAAACATGATAACATGTAAATTCCATAATTCTATTGGACCCACTAAAATATCCAGAATTATGCCATACCATGTATGCATATTTGACTGTAACTTAATTTCAAGAGAACCAGTTTCCCTTTGAGCTTTCGCTATTAAGTTCAACCAACAATTGTAGTCGAAAACTTTGTAGAGCCTACTTATCCTCGTCCACCATGCAGACACACGTGTACATTGTATCCTCTGTACCCAGACTACCAAGATATTTTATAACTCCCTCTTTCTTTTCCTGGGAATGTGTCCCCTGTCCTGGATAGGCCAAGCTTGCAGTTCTTAGGACCATCTCCAAGATGCTGGAGGAGAACCAGCTCATCAGGCAGAGGCTGGTCACAGTCAGCCAGGCCAACTGAGGCTGCAATGACTGACTGAAATGGCCCACAACCATGGCAGGTCGCTTACCTTTACCTTACTGTATCTAAAAGACATAAGTATTTCTCCACATCAAAGTTCTTACAAGTGGATAGTTCCTTAAGCATAGGATGTTGAAAACCAATGTTACAACAAGGCAAACGGTGGTGGTTCATCTATATTTGTGCTCATTGCTAATGTGCTGTGAGATCATAAAGCAATCTGCATAACAATGTATTTGCCATAGAGAACAGTCTTTTACAGTGTTCAAGTAACAGCGTTGTTTTATTAAAAGAGTCCATATTCAAATCGATGTGCAATTTGTATTCAAATTAGTCCGTTTTTTTACATGATGTATTGAAATTAAGATTTTTCGCTGCTGTTACACAAGTTAGATACACGTCAATGCAGTCCAGTGTAGAGGCACTGCAGCACACGCTGCCTCTGTAAAGCTTTTACTGTTCAGTGTAAGGCTGTTTCAGAGCAATATAGTATATATAATGATATATTATATTATATTCTATTGTGTACATACTGTAAGTAATACTTTGTCCCCTTTAATTACAATGAATGGACAAAATATGATGTACACGGTACCAGTATTCTAACACTACCAACAACTTTGTTAAATACTGTCATAAAGTTGTGTTGTGCATGAGATTGAACAGTTATTTATGATATTGAGTCCATCCATAGTACACCATGTTGTAGAAATTGGCATTAAATTATCTTAGATAAATGTCTCTTAATTATCCACCAGAGGGCACCACCTCCTCTAATAACATTGTCTGCTGTGATAGTTTTCAGTCATACTATAGACTCTCATACTGTAGGCTCACTCCTGTTTACACCCCACTCACAGACATTTCATCAGCCAATTTTATACTAACATCAGGAAACAAATGAATGCCTGTACTCGTGGGTGGTACATCATCCTTGTTTTAATGGTGCGCATAAGTATTATATTTTTCACACACAAAAAAAAAGTTAGATTTTACATTTCAAATAGTGGCTTGTGTGGTGATTCTATGAGTTTAGTAATATTTCCATACGACTAATTAGTTGATTGTAGATTGTCCTAAAAGCTGACCTTATTTGGCTGCGTGAATGGTTACAAACAGCTGCTCATTGTCAGCCGCTGTTACAAGATACAGTTACAAATTCTTGATATTAATAAAGTCAACTGGCTTTATTGTCATTGTTCAATCAGTTTGTAGCGTTTTTCATCAGTAAACAAAAAGTGGTGAATAATATTGAATAACTATGACCGTTTCACCGATGAATGTGTCACCAGAGGTTTACTCCTTTTATCAGAATTTATATTACAAAATCAACTTGAGAGCAGCATATGGCTGTGATTTTTTTTTTTTAACAGTAAAATAATTGCTGGTAACTCACGGACAATTTACCTTAAATTGTTCTGTAGTTTCTTAATGTTTTGATTGATGGGCCTCATTGCCTCTGTGTTTAGAGGCCAGTTGCTTTACCCTTTTCTGCTCTAAACACAACATGGCGGCCCTTATCAGAGTTCTCACTAAAGCTCAAGGAAGCGTTGCGTCTGAAAGTGCAGTACGTGCATTAATATACACCAGAGAAGTTGTTAGTGAAGGAGCCATAATTACAACAGCTGTGAATAGAGCTCAACAGTGACCGCCTACTTTTTTTCGGCTCTGTCTCCGGAAGTGTTTTTCCCCATTCAATTGTTTCATTCACGTTTCGAAAATTGCTTATATATAGAGTTTTAAGTCTGGAACCAAGCCAACCAGCTACGACATGAATAGTGAGCATAACACATTTGATTCAGCACAAAAAAACATTTTGAAAATGGCAAAAAAGGCAAAGGTACAAGACCGTGTACAGAAACTATCATAGACTTCAATGGTAGAAGCCAGAGCCATGTCTTTCTCTATCACTCTGGTAGAAGCTCGCTCTAGCCGTTCGTGGTTTCGCGGGTACGGTAAACGTTTCTATGGTAACAGCGAGTTGGACCAATCAGAGACTTTGCTGTTACGCTTAGGATTGTGGGTAGTGTAGTTTTTCTCCATTAAATTGCGGATAAAACATGTTTTCTTAAAGCAAGATTGATTTCATATGGACTTCTAGCTTCTACAGGAGCAGAAACCTTCGTTTCACAACCACGTAGCTCGGGGTTAGTCTACTTTAGATGGTTTAGACATTATGACTGATATTCTAAATCCTTATGGAGAAAATCAATGGGATTTTTACTTCCGGAGTCGGCTGTGGGCGGGACTGTTGAGGTCTATACAGGCTTTTCCCTGGGTTTTAGAGCACTTAGGTGCAAATGACGTCATGCGTTCATTTGCATATCAGTGACATCATCAGGCAATTATTTGCATAAAGCTTAGTGGTTGTCGGTTGCTGCGAGGGAGAGATCACAAAAGCAAAAGTCACTAAAATGAAAGTAGCTGGTCCAGCTTAAAGGTCAACCCTGCCTTAAGTTAGTGAGCCTGTGCTGAAGTTGTCGCTAGCTCCGTGGCTAGCCCCCTTCACTTTAACCAGCACGTAGCAAAAGCACAGGAGTTGTAGCATTTATTCACCGACAGATAAACTGTGCACAGACCGCACTGCTACGTTCACAGCTATAACATTACTGCTAACTTTTCCTTCTCTCTCTCCGCCGCACACTTGCTAACGTGTGCGCTGAAGCTGCCGCTGTATGTGCAACATGCATGGTGTGTGTGCTGCTGTGACACTGTTAGCGCCACTGTGTACGCTAGCCTTCATGTGGCACATGTGCAGAAGGCAACAAGCAAACCGTCGAGATGCTCTCTACGATGTTTTTATGTTCATATGCTTAGAGGGTTTGCAAAATCCCTTAGGCGCTTCGCCTAAGCCGTGTAATAGCATATATTTTTAACACTTTCTCATTTCTTCGTAGCCTTTCAGTGTTTATAGGCTGTTCATATACTGTAGATAACTGACACCGTCAGTTACTGCATTTGAGACATTGCTGTGTTGTCCTGGCTCCTGTGGTCACTAATGTGATTATTTTTGTCATTACCTAGCACCTTAGCATAAAATCCTTTAATTAAACATGTTTTAGCTGCACCTGCTGCCTTTGATTTAAAACAAGTTTGATGAAAAAATGCGCTCTCAAACTAATTGCTTTCTAAAGGTTCCTGTAGTAAAACCTGCACAGCTGGTTTGAACAACATATTATTTAAAAACACGATTTTGGCCCATTAGTCCCTTTTAATATTGTGTTATATACAGCTACAAGCAGCTTGGATGTACTAGAGTAATGTAATCATACCATGCTAGATTTTGAAAATTGAAAATTCTGTTTCAGAAACAAATCTTGAAGATCACAGGCTAGCGTACTCTGCAGCAAATAGAGGTGGTGGTTTTTTAATCAGTAAACAGGCGGTTTATTGAGAGTGTTTTTACGGCATTGAGGATAAATGGCTGTTGGGCTGGTGATTAGCAGTTAAACAGGCCTTTTAATCAGAGCTGCGGTCTGAACGGAGACTGGCAGACTGTGGCAGCTGTACCTCCAGACCACACTGCGAAGCCTGTTGACCGGCGGTTTGCTGCATTGTTTACATGGACAGAGGCCCCAGGATGTTGTGCAGTTGGAAACAAGTTTGGTTGCACAGGACCTGTTCAGAAAGTAATGTAGTCAGCAGAAACAGTGGTGGAGAGAAGACCCGTAAAAGAAACTGAGCTGTAAAATGTAATGCAAAGCAATAAAGAATGTTGTGTATTAAGTATTGTTTGGGCCTAGCTGTGAATTCATGTTTATGTTAAGACGCCTTCTCCTGTTGCTGCTCTAAAATTCAAAGCCTCTATTTGGATTCTAAGCAGCTGTCTGAGGTTGGAGTGCGTGTTGAGTTTATTCAAATTCTGGCAACCTAGATAACAGTATGGTGGTGCTTCTGAGACTGAGAATGATGGATGATTCATTATGTTTCAACACCTACTGTACCACATCCTGACTGAAATGGCTCAACGTAAGAAATAGTAATAGTAATGTCAGCAGATTTAAGCCTGTGTTGTTACACTGCAGACTCTGGCATGTAACCAGCAGGCGAGCTAGCTCATCTTTTTTTTACTCAGTCACATCCTACTGTCACCTTTTTTGATTAGTTGCACTGTCTTCAACCTCTAGATGAGTTTGATCACAGAACAAAACAGACAGAACACAGTTTCAATCAGGAGAGACAACTAGCAGCAGCAGAAGAGAACGGTTTTAGTTTGACGGCAACAATATGATTGGCTAAGATAGATCGTGGCAATACATGGTTTGACTACTTAAGCGTGATTAATGCTTCTGCATTAAATCTACGTGGAGGCACAGACCCTAAGCTGTAGCCGGCCGTGCATCTCTTGAAAATGTAACTACACATCGTGGCGATACATGTCGCTGGGCCGTGGCTTGGTAGTGTTGCATTTCCCCCCTACTTATTTCCTGGTTCTCCTTCTTAAAGTGATGGTTCGGAGTAATTTCACCCTAGGCTGCTTTGCACCTTGACCTTGAGCCAAACAACCCCCCATAAGCTTTCATATCAACCATCAACCATTCAACCATCACTTTAATAAACAACATGAAAAGCACAGGGAGGCACTTTTTTCTCTCTCACTATGACTCTAGAGTCGGTACTCGCTCCGTAGCTTATCACCGTCACTCTCTCACTCGCTCTACCACACACTCACACACACATGCCGGCCCTGCTATCTTCTTAAAGATACATTTCAGGCTACTTGTGTAGGCTACAGCGAAAGCTCTGCGTGGAACCTCCGCAGAACCACAAATCACGCTTCATAGTGAATGCCCCACAGAGTAGAAGCCGCAGAGAGAGATGAGAATGACTGAGGGGGAGTCTTCTTTCGCTAACCTTTAAATAAAAATGGACTATACCTGGATTTACCTTTCTTTAATACAGATAAATGAGTTTAATGATTGTCAGAAATATAGAGTAAACGTTGAACTTAATCTGCCACTTGTGGGCAACTCATCAAGCTGTTTACACAACATTGACATATTATCACCTATAAAACCAAAACAATGATTTAAAAGGTGCTAAAATGCTCCAGAGAGCTGGGGGGGGGACTACCAAATATGATAATTGTCTGTTTGTCACCATGAGTCACCACTCACACATTACGCATAGTAATTTCATCCACTGTTGGTATAACAAGACTAAGAGTCTACAGCCTCGCTGTGGGGTTGCACTTAGACACAGCACACTCACAATGACAATGCAAATATGCCAATGTTTAGCTAGTACACTATCTTAGTTTAGCGTGCTGGCATGCTAACATTTGCTAATTAGCACTAAACACTAAGAACAGATGAGGCTGATAGGAATGTCATTAGTATTGCAGATATTTGGTGATAAACAAAAATGTAGGAAATTTTGACCCAATGGCAGCGCTATAGGAAAAGACAAGGGATCCCCAAAAGAATGCACACCTTTCCTGTTAAATGTTTAACATAAGATGCTGTTGCAAATTCTCGTTTTTTTGCCTATTCTGTTAACCCTACTCTAACTAGTAAGGAGAAGCAACCACATTCATTAATATAAAAGTATGCATCCCTGAAAGAATTAAAGGACTATCAAGACAAATTATCACCATGGCATTTAATGTTTAATTTAATGTTAAACCACAATGTGATGATGGTGCCTCCTGTGTTTTATAAAGATACCAACTCCTTAAGAGCATGTATTATTGCTCATTGCCAGACAGAGTTCATGGTGTTAAAATTAGCAGGAAAACAACTTCTCTTTAGTCTTTATTGAGTCAACAGGCGGCATCCCTCTGCATGCCAAGAACAAACTACTGTAAAGTGTGAAACTAATGTGACTCTTTTAGGCAACTGCAGAGCAACCGAAGACGTATTAACAAACCAGGCTGTCCTCCACACTTGAAAATATAAACCATGGTAAACAAATACAGCACAATGATTGATCACACAATTAAAAAGAAGTAGTTCATGCTTTCTTTAATCATTTTTCAATCAGTGTGAATATGTAGGTGATTAGATGAAGTTGATAATGTTTTTCCTTTTTTTTTTTTTTGGATTATAATCACTATAAATACTTGGGTTCATTTACAAACTGCTCTTTTCTTTGAATGGCCAACATCTAAACCACAGATCTTTCAACAGGGACCCATAGGGGTCCTCAGAGTTACTGCAGGAGGGCCACCAAATTATTGTATGATAATTAAAAAAAATGTATGAACAGGATTTTACTATTTTAATAGCTTAGTAAAAAGTATAAAAAGGTATGTGTAAAAGGATATTTGGTTGAGATGAAACATAGCGGCAGAGGAAGGTTGACTCTATTGTAATACTTAGCGTCTTGTTGTAAATCATGAAAATGGTTCTAAAGTCTTAGCAGCCAATAGATCATAGGTAATGCTTTTCCTAGCAGGGCACAGCACAGATACACCGTTATACTCATTATTGGATTGATATTTTTAATTTGTAGCAATTGTGAATATTTTGTAAAATCATCTTTGGAGGCCATGACGAATGAGGGCAAGATGGTTTTGAAAAGGTGATATTTCACCGGTGGATGACCTGGTTGTAGCTACACTACGGTGTAAACACTCTGCCTGGAGGAGCAAGCACAGCCAAGTGGAAGGCGCCACTCTCACTCTCTGCAGATGGGGCTTGTTTTTGCATGCACAGGGGTTAGAGACAGAATAGAAAGTGGCTTTCAAGTGTAAAGCAAGCTGAGGACTTGGTTTACTTTATGTACTTTACTTTCTGTCTCCATGTTTTCTGGCTCAGGCAGTACTAATGGCTACATACTTGCATATGTAAGAGAAAGAGTTCAGTGGCATGAAGTTGCTGTTACTTCCCCATTTGCTTATAATATGCAACGCTGAGCCTGTGTGTGTACTATTTCTGTAACTTGTGATCTTAATCTCATGACAACTAATATGTCCCAACTGAAGATGCACACGTGTGACTTTATGAAGCTGCAGCTCATTTTCAGGAAGAGGTTTTTGAGCGATTAAGTTTGTGAGATCGTATTATTGAATAGTTGTCTTGTAGTTAGCTTTAACGTTAAAATGTTTGGCATGCTACCAGACATGGAGATACTGTATCACATGCACATTTGCATAACTGTAATTTGTGGTGAGATGGGGATTTACCGTACAGCTGCAGTGCTTTCGTCAGTCAGAGGATTAGTTTAATTTGTGTGGAAACACAATGAAGCGCTGAAAGATCCATCAACTGACCATGAAGTAATGATTGCACTGAATGAAGGGCCTGAAGAAGCAATAATGAGAAAACACATCTGACGAGTTTCAGCATCCCAGGAGATAATTACCCTCTCAGATTGAAGCTATTTGTCCTTGCAAGTTGCATTAAAATAAATTAAAGACCTAATGTCTTCTGCATTGATTATATTTGCATTCAAGAGCCATGTTTTTTATATATATAAGTATATATATATATATACACAGGTGCTGGTCATATAATTAGAATATCATGAAAAAGTTGATTTATTTCAGTAATTCCATTCAAAAAGTGAAACTTGTATAATGTATACATTCATTCCACACAGACTGATCTATTTCAAGTGTTTATTTCTTTTACTTTTGATGATTAGAACTGACAACTAATGAAAACCCCAAATTCAGTATCTCAGAAAATTAGAATATTGTGACAAGGTTGAATATTGAAGACACCTGGTGCCACACTCTAATCAGCTAATTAACTCAAAACACCTGCAAAGGCCTTTACATGGTCCCTCAGTCTAGTTCTGTAGGCTACACAATCATGGGGAAGACTGCTGACTTGACAGCTGTCCAAAAGACGACCAGTGACACCTCGCACAAGGAGGACAAGACACAAAAGGTCATTGCTAAATAGGCTGGCTGTTCACAGAGCTCTGTGTCCAAGCACATTAATAGAGAGGTGAAGGGAAGGAAAAGATGTGGTAGAAAAAAGTGTACAAGCAATAGGGATAACCGCACCCTGGAGAGGATTGTGAAACAAAACCCATTAAAAAATGTGGGGGAGATTCACAAAGAGTGGACTGCAGCTGGAGTCAGTGCTTCAAGAACCACCACGCACGGTTTCAGCTGTCGCATTCCTTGTGTCAAGCCACTCCTGAACAAGACACAGCGTCAGAAGCATCTCGCCTGGGCTAAAGACAAAAAGGACTGGACTGCTGCTGAGTGGTCCAAAGTTATGTTCTCTGATGAAAGTAAATTTTGCATTTCCTTTGGAAATCAAGGTCCCAGAGTCTGGAGGAAGAGAGGAGAGGCACAGAATCCACGTTGCTTGAAGTCCAGTGTAAAGTTTCCACAGTCAGTGATGGTTTGGGGTGCCATGTGATCTGCTGGTGTTGGTCCACTGTGTTTTCTGAGGTCCAAGGTCAACGCAGCCGTCTACCAGGAAGTTTTAGAGCACTTCATGCTTCCTGCTGCTGACCAACTTTATGGCGATGCAGATTTCCTTTTCCAACAGGACTTGGCACCTGCTTAAAGTGCCAAAGCTACCAGTACCTGGTTTAAGGACCATGGTATCCCTGTTCTTAATTGGCCAGCAAACTCACCTGACCTTAACCCTATAGAAAATCTATGGGGTATTGTGAAGAGGAAGATGCGATACGCCAGCCCCAACAATGCAGAAGAGCTGAAGGCCACTATCAGAGCAACCTGGGCTCTCCTAACACCTGAGCAGTGCCACAGACTGATCGACTCCATGCCATGCCGCATTGCTGCAGTAATTCAGGCAAAAAGAGCCTGTATGAACTTCAATATTTAATGGAAAATAATCTCAAAATGAAATCGCACAACGTGGTGTCAACATAAAACACAGCGGAGAGCGGAGTTCCCTTCGTGGTGAAAAAAAATTAAATTATTTCACCCAGGAAACGCTCGTTCGTTCCTCGGGAGTGTTTTAACCACGATCTTTTTCCTGAACTTAACTAGTCGTTTTGGCGCCTAAGGGCGCTGACACACAGATCGGCCGGGAGAATGTCTGGCGAGGTCGGTGACTCGAGTCTGTTCGGTGTGTTCCGTGCCGTCGTCCGTCCGAGGAGCCGTCGGCCTTCATTTTGGCCGACCCGACATGTTCAGTCGGGACTCACCTGGAAATGGCGAACGGATGAGCCGCTCAAAATCTGACGAAAATCTTTTAAACTAACCTTTGTCGATCTGAAATGAAGCCTATTTCTCGCTTAAAATGTTTTAAGAAACACGTTTCAGTGAACTATTTTAGTACAATATGAGATCGTATTCTGAACAAGCCGTGAGCTGTCAAGCCATGACAGTCTGGCTGTGAATTTCCGGAGAAAAAAGAACCACGTGACGCGTTCGTCCAATCAGCTGCCGGTTTTCATTTTCTGGGAAACAATCAGTTTGTTAATGGAAACGATACAAAGCAGCGTCGCCTGCTGCTATGGAGACGTATTACGTTTCGCGCACGGGCAGAGCGTATGCTCAAGTCGGCGTCTCTTCGATGTGTTCCGAGGCACTTTTTGGACCTCGGGGACCCGACTGATCAGTCCGACTGCCGGCCGTCTGGTTGGTGTGTAACTACCTTAAAACTCACTTTTTCTGGCTAAACTCAACTACCACTGCCCCTGAAAGGACCGTCATCTGGCGGTGCCTGTGCCCAGCTCCCAGTCACCTATTGGCGGCTAAAGAACTGCCGCTGGTAGCCGGCGTCCCGGATCTCTGTAGCGGTGAAATACAACCAGCAACTGCCACTCGGATTTTATCGTTCTATCGCACTATACATGGATTTCTCTGCAACGTCATCACTGCTTGCGCACGCAACCAGGGGGCAGAAAGAAGACGTGTTTCGTGTAGCTAATAGTAGTAGCAGCATAGCGTAAGTCAAAATGCCAAGGAGTTGTTGCGTGGTTAATTGTACAGAGCCAGTGATGGGTGCCTGATGTTTAACATACCTAGTGGGGAAGCATGCTTTTGCCAAAACCTGGCGGAGGTTGTGGCTTCAAGCCATAAGAAGGGCAGATTGGGGTCATATGCAAGACTCAGGCTCCCATTGTCTCAATCTGAAAAGTTGCAGCTTGTTCAGTTGTTCAGCTAAGTGATATCTACCTGTCAGGGCTGTAGCTTTAGCTAGCAGTCTAAACTTGTCTCGAGTCCGGACCTTTAACTGTCTATGGTCCGGACTCGAGACAAGTTTAGACTGCTAGCTAAAGCTACGCCGATATTTTGCTAACGTTAGCGCAACAGCGTTAGCCTAGCCTGCTAGGTAAATATTATGACTGCCTTCGGAGTTTCTTATATCTGCGTCCACGTTGTCAACATAAGACCTGTAGCGTTAGTGCTCCTTTTGTACCATAATTTTATTGAATGAAATATTAAGCTTAGCTCCTACGAGATGGGTGGGTTTTTATTACGTTACACACAAAGCTAACTGGCTATAATTAGCCTGTACATATGCTAACGGACATTAGCTAACGTTGCCGAGACAGTGGCAGTTGAGTTTCGGCGAGCTAACCACGACAGTGTTGTCGCCCTCTTGCCCACAATCAACCTCTGCTGCTAAAAACAGTCAACCTGCAGTGATGTTTTGAAATGGAGACACACATATCGTACCTTTTCCCGGAAATCCTGGCCATTATTTTAAGGCATAAACCAACCATAGGGGTACATTCAGGGGTAGCTAACCCTGCTGCTAACATTGGCTATTATCCATCCATCCATCCATCTTCATCCGCTTATCCGGGGTCGGGTCGCGGGGGTAGCAGCTCCAGCAGGGGACCCCAAACTTCCCTTTCCCGGGCCACATTAACCAGCTCCGACTGGGGGATCCCGAGGCGTTCCCAGGCCAGGTTAGAGATATAATCCCTCCACCTAGTCCTGGGTCTCCCCCGAGGCCTCCTCCCAGCTGGACGTGCCTGGAACACCTCCCTAGGGAGGCGCCCAGGGGGCATCCTTACCAGATGCCCGAACCACCTCAACTGGCTCCTTTCGACGCAAAGGAGCAGCGGCTCTACTCCGAGCTCCTCACGGATAACTGAGCTTCTCACCCTATCTCTAAGGGAGACGCCAGCTACCCTCCTGAGGAAACCCATTTCGGCCGCTTGTACCCTGGATCTTGTTCTTTCGGTCATGACCCAGCCTTCATGACCATAGGTGAGGGTAGGAACAAAAACTGACCGGTAGATTGAGAGCTTTGCCTTCTGGCTCAGCTCTCTTTTCGTCACAACGGTGCGATAAATTGAATGTAATACAGCACCTGCTGTGCCGATTCTCCGACCAATCTCCCGCTCCATTGTCCCCTCACTCGCGAACAAGACCCCCAAGGTACTTGAACTCCTTCACTTGGGGTAAGGACTCATTCCCTACCTGGAGAAGGCACTCCATCGGTTTCCTGCTGAGAACCATGGCCTCCGATTTAGAGGTGCTGATCCTCATCCCAGCCGCTTCACACTTGGCTGCGAACCGATCCAGTGAGTGCTGAAGGTCACAGGCCGATGATGCCATCAGGACCACATCATCTGCAAAAAGCAGCGATGAGATCCCCAGCCCACCGAACTGCAACCCTCTCCACCCCGACTACGCCTCGATATCCTGTCCATAAATACTACAAACAGGATTGGTGACAAGCGCAGCCCTGGCGGAGGCCAACTCTCACCTGAAACGAGTCCGACTTACTGCCGAGAACCCGGACACAGCTCTCGCTTTGGTCGTACAGAGATTGGATGGCCCTGAGAAGGGAGCCCCTCACCCCGTACTCCCGCAGCACCTCCCACAGTATCTCCCGGGGCACCCGGTCATACGCCTTCTCCAGATCCCCAAAACACATGTAGACTGGTTGGGCATACTCCCAGGCTCCCTCCAGGATCCTTGCGAGTAAAGATCTGGTCAGTTGTTCCACAACCAGGACGGAATCCGCATTGTTCCTCTTCAACCTGAGATTCGACTATCGACCGAACCCTCCTTTCCAGCACCTTGGAGTAGACTTTACCGGGGAGGCTGAGAAGTGTGATACCCCTGTAATTGGCACACACCCTCTGGTCCCCCTTTTTAAAAAGGGGAACCACCACCCCGGTCTGCCACTCCTTAGGCACCGTCCCAGACTTCCACGCAATGTTGAAGAGGCGTGTCAACCAAGACAACCCCTCCACACCCAGAGCTTTAAGCATTTCTGGACGGATCTCATCAATTCCTGGGGCTTTGCCACTGTGGAGTTGTTTAACTACCTCAGCAACCTCCACCAGTGAAATTGATGCCAATCCCCACTCATCCTCCAGCTCTGCCTCTACCATAGAGGGCGTATTAGTCGGATTTAGGAGTTCCTCAAAGTGCTCCTTCCACCGCCCTATTACCTCCTCAGTTGAGGTCAACAGCGTCCCATCCTTACTGTACACAGCTTGGATGATTCCCCGCTTCCCCCTCCTGAGGTGGCGAACGGTTTTCCAGAAGCACCTTGGTGCTGACCGAAAGTCCTTCTCCATGTCTTCTCCGAACTTCTCCCACACACGCTGCTTTGCCTCTTTCACGGCAGAGGCTGCAGCCCTTCGGGCCCTTCGGTACCTTGCAACTGCCTCCGGAGTCGTCTGGGATAACATATCCCGGAAAGACTCCTTCTTCAGTCGGACGGCTTCCCTGACCACCGGTGTCCACCACGGTGTTCGTGGGTTACCGCCCCTTGAGGCACCTAAGACCCTAAGACCACAGCTCCTCACCGCAGCTTCAGCAATGGAAACTTTGAACATTGTCCACTCGGGTTCAATGCCCCCAGCCTCCACGGGGATGCACGAAAAGCTCCGCCGGAGGTGTGAGTTGAAAGTCTGTCGGACAGGGGCCTCCTCCAGACGTTCCCAATTTACCCGCACTACCCGTTTGGGCTTACCAGGTCTGTCCAGAGTCTTCCCCCACCCCTGACCCAACTCACCACCAGATGGTGATCGGTTGACAGCTCCGCCCCTCTCTTCACCCGAGTGTCCAAAACATACGGCCTCAGATCAGATGAAACGATTATAAAATCGATCATTGACCTTTGGCCTAGGGTGCTCTGGTACCAAGTACACTTATGAGCATCCCTATGTTTGAACATGGTGTTCGTTATAGACAATCCATGACTAGCACAGAAGTCCAACAACAAACAACCACTCTGGTTTAGATCAGGAGCAGGTTCCTCCCAATCACACCTCTCCATGTGTCTCCATCATTACCCACGTGCGCGTTGAAGTCCCCCCAGCAGAACTATGGAGTCCCCGACTGGAGCCCCATGCAGGACTCCACTCAAGGTCTCCAAGAAGGCCGAATACTCCGAACTCTTGTTTGGTGCATATGCACAAACAACAGTCAGAGTTTTCCCCTCCACAAACCCGCAGGCGTAGGGAGGCGACCCTCTCGTCCACCGGGTTAAACTCCAACGTAGCGGCGCTCAGCCGGGGGCTTGTGAGTATCCCCACACCCGCCCGACGCCTCACACCCTGGGCAACTCCGGAGAAGAAAAGAGTCCAACCCCTATCCAGGAGTATGGTTCCAGAGGTAAGCCCCACCAGATCTAACCGGTAGCGCTCCACCTCCCGCACAAGTTCCGGCTCCTTCCCCCCACAGAGAGGTGACATTCCACGTCCCCCAGAGCCAGCCTCTGCTGCCCGGGTCTGGTCCGTCGAGGCCCCTGACCTTCACTGCCACCCATGTGGCAGCGCACCCGACCCCAGCGGTTCCTCCCACAGGTGGTGGGCCCATGGGATGGAGAGATGTCCGCCACGTAGCTTTTTCGGGCTGTGCCCGGCCGGGCTCCGTGGCAAACCCGGCCACCAGACGCTCGCTGACGAGCCCTCCATCTGGGCCTGGCTCCAGACGGGGGCCCCGGGCTTCCTCCGGGCAGGGTCACTTCATCCCTTCCTCGATTTTTCATAGGATTTTTGAACCATTCTTTGTCTGGCCCCTCACCTGAGACCACTTTGCCTTGGGAGACCCTACCAGGAGCACAAAGCTCCAGACAACACAGCCCTCAGGTTCATAGGGACACACAAACCTCTCCACCACGATAAGGTGATGGTTCCCGGGAGGATTGGCTATTATATTAGCCTAAAATGATAATTATAGCCATACATATATATCACAGTAACACTGCAAAATTAAAGACAGACAAACAGATCCAACTAAAATCACGTTTTATTGAGTCAGCAGTTATATACAAACAATAAGGAAAGTTTCAATACTTAAGGTTGTTGCAGTAGCGGACCAGCTCACCAATCTGGCTTTCTGCCCCTGGTATGCGCACGCACCCTGTAATGTTTGTAAACAGGAAACCCGTGTATAGACTGTTCACGTTACAGCGCGTTACTTAGTTTAAAATACTTCTATTTTAGGTATATAATATACAGTATATCAAATCACACCCTGTATGTATATATGTATGTATGTATGTATGTATGTATATATATATATATATATATATATATATATATAAAAAGCATTATTGTACTTATATACCTTTGCTACCTCAGTTTAATTTGCGATAGTGCTAAAGCCCTGTAGCTCCATTTTCCTTTGTATGGCAATGTCTTTAAATCATATTGGTCGCACTCTGGAGCCATGCTGTTATGATGTTGAAAATGTGTTGCAAAGTAGAGAGGTCCAGTCATATACATTAATATGTAGAACAAGACTGCAGTTAAAGAAAGGACACTGTGACCACCATGCTTCAGTAAATAAACAGTTGTGGGAGTGGTGGGCGTCAGCTTCATAACGCAGGGCTCATCTGAAGCCATGCAGGCCAAAATCCACCCCAAATAAACTCCTCTCTTTAGATTTAAGAAAACATCTTAAGAGCCCATTTTACTTTAGCTGTACTCCTTCCTACCCTATACTTATAAAGACATTACACATCAGTTATCTCAAAGTTGTCCGTGGTTATGCCTTTCTTTGTTTATGGGTCGTTTATTTAAACTGTCTTCGGATGAAATATTGATTCAGTCTTGATTGGCCCGCGATGGCAACAGTGAAACAGTCTGTGGGTTGCTGTGTGTAGCAAAAAAACAACTCCGCTTTGAACATGATGAAGCATGTCCTGGAAACAACGACATGACGGAAGTAGTCGCAAAACTCACTTTGTAAAATTGCGTGGAAGGTTATATTTAATTAAAGACACTAAGTATTTTGTATTCAGCGCATGACTTGTGATTGTCTGCAACCTGTAAAATGAATAGCAAACAGATAAAAGGGTTCTAAATAAGCCTTTTTTTCCCCTGATGTAGCCTCTTAGGTGTGCATGGATCCTCGTAAAAAAAGGACTTCACAATAACAAAGATTTTACAGTTGCAAACTGTAGACATTTGAGCCATGTACATTTATGTGTGAATGTGTGTATGCGTACTCCACACTGTTGCTCACAGAACTAATGCAGGTGAAGCGAGGCAGAAGAGAGAGCAATGCTAATTGGTGTTTGGGGGCGAACGATGTGAGCTGAGGACGTTTGCTCTCCGGGTCTGCTGCAGCTGCTCTGCCCCATATGGAGACTCTGACTCTGTAACCTTTGCTCGGATGGTCGGGTTGCACCAGCTCTGTCAGTAGCTTCCCCTGTGTGTCTGTGGAGGCAGACCCAAGCAGGAAAATCTCAGTAACCAGTGGACAGCAGCAAGCTATTTGTTCCTGGTTTCTGGAGGAAAGACTGAAAGATGAAAGGGGACACTTTATGCACTGCTAGATCACCCTCACAATATAAAAAAATTAAAATAAATCAGGCTACCAAATGTTTTAGACAAGCTAATTAAGCTCCAACGTGTCAATACTCCTATTCTACGGATCATACTAAATAAATAATCAAAATAAAACAAAATACAGCTTCCCCTAATGTACTAGCCTGACAAGCCAGACCCACATCAAGATGTTGGGTCTGGGAACTCACCATTGGCAGGGCTCAATGCGAGGGGCGGGATAAACGGTTGTCTTTCAAATTCCCTCTGCACGCAATAGGATAGCGCTACAACCAACCAGAGCAACGAAGAAGGTAGCGAAGCTAGTTGATAGATTCAACTTTTGCTGTATCCGGTCGGCAAAACGCCGAACACATCTTCCTTTTTTTAAGAATGACTTCAATGCCGTTCTTTGTTCTTTTCTCAAAGAAAAGCTTAACTCCAAGTCTTCCAGAAGACCGCTTTTCCCAGCAGCAGCAGCAGCCATAAGCCCGCCCACCGACTCTATACACGATGTGATTGGCCTGACTAGAGTTTGGTTTTTCCAGCCCGCAAGCCAACGGAGAGTGTCTAGACGACCCGGGCTGCAAATTAAATGTGCTGCTGCTAGGGTGCGTCTAGATTTCTAGGCTACTAATGTACCACTTTGCTGAAAATTCAACCAAGCTTACCTCGCTTCTGCTTCTATTACAGATACTGCAACTTCAACTACATTATATAAAAAAAACAATATTTCATCTATTATCTACTACTACTTTCTGCTTCAACTGCTTTTACTTGATGAGATAGAGTTTGAATTATACTCATTCCTTCAAGCTAAGGAATATTTTAGTTTTTCTTGTATTATTTATACATATACATATGTCCCAGAAATGATTGCGAGGGGAAATGCAGTGATACAGTATTTTGGAAATTTGTGCTAATTACTGATTTTAAACAATAGTTTTTTTGTTTTGTTTTTAAAGATCATTTTTTGGGCTTTTCCGCCTTTAATGGATAGGACAGCTAGGTGAGAAAGGGGAGAGAGAGGGGGGACGACATGCAGAAAATCATCACAGCTCGGACTCAAACCCTGGACCTCTGCGTCGAGACATAAGCCTCTCAGTATATGTGCGCCTGCTCTACCCACTGACCAAACCCAGCCACGATTTAAAGCACTTTTAAACAGGACATGATTAGCAAGTGAAAATGTTTTTTTTTGTTTTTTTTTCCTTATAGGAAGCACACTGAAATGACACATTTATTGATTTGCATGTGTACTCACAGCAGAGCGATCTCCTGCTGTGTGAGCACTCTGCCTCATATGGAGACTAATGATGTCGCGGCGCTGGGGGAGTGGAGCCCCTGTTGCTACTGTAATCCTGCTGATTACAGAGGGCACACAGCCTCTGTGATCACAGAGCTCTGGACAGCACACCCCAGTCACCTCACAGGTGGCCTTTGAACGTGTGGGCATCTGTGTATATATAAGAGAGACTCGTTTTGTAGACACGGAGACAGACGTGAGGGTAAAGATAGAATCTGGCACACTATAGGACACACCATGCAATAAGCACATTCATTTTGCATCAGCTGCTGTGCATGTTTTTCCCTTGGCTGAATGAACACTAAAATCTTACTCAGAATGACAATAAACCTGCTGTTCATGTCAGTTTCAACATCCATGCCCTTTTTTTGGCTGGTTTTCAGAACGCTGCATTGTCTTATGCCATCAGTGAGTGGTTAGAGGGCCATGTTCAGAGCTGCTGTTGTACTTCTCCTGATATTTCCGAATACTCCGGAGCCCTACAGGTATGAGCTTCAAACAGGCACGAGACGCCTCCGTCAGAGCAGAGACTGGGACTAATCGCAGCGGGCGCCACACACCTCAGGAAGGTAGCAATTTTCCATCATTACCGTTAAAGCCTGCTCAAAAGAACCGGATTCCAGAGGCCTAATTACAAGGTGTTAATAATAACAATGTAATGACAGTCATTTTAAAGCCTGCCCAAAACCATAATCCATCTCCCAACTGACTCTCACATTTAAGTGTGTGGTTTCGCCAAAGTGTTATTTGAAATTTAAAAGCCCCGTGATTCTTATTGATTACCATTGTGATTACTCTCACAATTGCGTGTCAGGTCCTGTATGTTAGGGCTTGAATTAGGAGCTCCGTCAGCTTTTGTTCGGTGGAAATACAGCTCTTCAGATGTCACACTGATGCTTTTCATCCCGGTGCCGCTGACGCTCGGAGAGACAGCCAGGACAATCCGCCAGCCTAATTGCAGGATGGAGTAGACAGGGGATTGATTTACTTATGTTAGTAGGGTTTCCTCCACAAAATACCAGGCCTCATTCTCATGCAAAAACCCACGTGCGTTAATTCAGGACATCGAGCAGGACTATTTTCTCGTGCTTTCGATGTCAGCTGAGCGTTTGCAGAGTGGATAAAACACGGCCTGACGCTGTCAGTAATTATGATTAAAGCCGTGTGAGCTGTTGTGAACTGGGAAACAATCTTCTCCCTGCATAATTACTGCTAAATGAGGCTGATGTGCAGCTGACCTGCTGTCTAGTAGGGGGCGGCACCACAGGGATTCCGTCCAGAAACCCAAGCGCGCCGTCCAATCACAAGTCTTCCCCCAGCCCCGGGCTCTCACTGAAATTCCCGAGGTCCTCCCAAAAGTTTTTTCCCAGCACAACTTTGTCAACTTTGTAACAACTTAACTCCGAATTTCTCATCGTGTGGACGCTGCATGTTTGCACTCCGTGACAAAAAGGGTATGCGATTTCTGGATTGGAATTAGATATCGATCACGGCCCTAAAAAAAGAAAAAAATGAAAGAAAGCATGCGTTCCCCTGGAGACTGTAGAGACGAGTTTTCAACAGACGAGGATGTAGGAGCACCGCGGCCGGAGAAGCGCGCGGCGCAGGTGTCCTGCCTGCCCTTCAGCGTGGACGCGCTTATGTCGGACAGGACGCCGCTGAATGCGACGGACACAACAGATGGGAAGTCCTCTTTGCACGATGAACGGCCGCACAGGCCGGATGTGTTTTCCCGACAATTAGTATCTATCAAATCAGAGCCTTTGGAACGAGGGGACTGTGCGTCCTGGATGTCCAGCCCCATTGAGATGTCAACACCACCCCGTAAGTGACCCGGGGTAATGTCTGGAAAGATGTATGAATACGGATTTACTGTTACGGCTTAGCCTATATAATGGTTTAACGTTTAATCGTCTTTTGGTGCCTTAAATAGCCCAAGGAAGGGTCCAGTCTCACGTGTTTTAGATATGAAAACTTCATAACTGCTACATTTATGGAGAGATACGTCTACTAAATAGATAAATATACAGGATCAAGAAATAGGCTTATGAAAGACAGAACAATAAACATTTTTATTTATGAATAAGTGCAATTCTATTGTTTTAAATATTTTCTCTCGCTTTTGGTTTTTGTCTGTTTAGGGCTGCACTTGACAATTATTTAATTGAATTGATTAATTTATCAGTGAGTCTAAATAATTCATAAAACAATGTGTGACATCAAATGGAAAATAGCATCAAACAAACTCAAACAGAAAAGTTTTGCACTTCTCCTTGATAAATGAATCAGTCCATTATCAAAATTGCCAAGTCATTTTCTGTCAGTCATCTCATTTTTTTCCAGCCCTTATTCAGTTATTTGGATATTAAATCAATGAAATAGTATGCTATAGTTTCACTGTACACCTAAGTCCGCCGAATGTCGGCCTCACATCTTCCCCCTGTCCTCTAGGGCAGCTCAGTCCAGCAGTGTGCTCCTTGAGGAAGCACAAAACCAACCGCAAGCCTCGCACTCCCTTCACCAGCACGCAGCTCCTGGCACTGGAGAGAAAGTTCCGTCAGAAGCAGTACTTGTCCATCTCCGAGCGGGCCGAGTTCTCCTCCTCCCTTGTCGCTGTCCGAGACCCAGGTCAAGATCTGGTTCCAGAACCGGCGAGCTAAAGCCAAGAGGCTTCAGGAGACCGAGGTGGAGAAACTCAAAATAGCGGCTGGCATCGGGCCCAAAGCTGTATTCCACCCAGGCTTCCCGTCCTTAGGTTTTCCCCTTAGTGTTAACCTGCAGGCTGGATCAGCAGCACTTTACGGACTGGGCTGCTCATATGGCCGCAGCCCCATTTCCCCCGCTGCACATCTGGCCATGTACGCCTCACAGGTCGGCCACAGCCTGTTCCACCTCTCCTGAGAGGAAGCAGCGTTATACAGACAACGCAACATGGATGTGTGGAGAAAAAGAGGACAAGAGTGTATCGTGAAGTCATGCACCTTATAAAAGACTTGATTAAGGGCCTGAAGTGGAGCTGAAGCTTTGTGATGTTCACTGGTCTTGAGTTACAAGGAGAATTTATAAATGTCCTTTTACAAGGCTACGGCATTAAGATCCGTCTTTGCTGATTCAGCAGGGTTCACTGATAATGAATAGAATATTGATACCAGATTGTATTTATTGTAGCCTTTATGATTGGTTTTTCCTACTCTTGCTATATTCCCTGGATTAATCCAGCATTGGCAATCATATTTTCACTTGTTAGCCTTAATTATGCAGAGATATTGTATGTACTACAGAGCAGAATAATAAGAAGTGACAAATGGAGAAGGACATTTTGGCCTGGTGAAGTGCAGGCTTGCTTTAAAGCCAAAGCATCCCCAATTAGGGCTGCACGATATGAGGAAAATATCTAATTGCGATTATTTTGACTGATATTGCGAATGCGATATGATTCACGATATTGGAGGGAATGATCTTTTTTTTTTGAGGATCTGTACCAAACAGATTTTTTCTGTAGTCTGTAGGATACAATTTGTAGGCCGGGACGTCTCTGCAGCACCACAATACTTTATTTTAGAATGGTTTGACACATATGTTGCCTTTAACAAATATTGCGCCGCCCTGCGATTTGGATATTGCACTAGTTCATATTGCGATTTTGATAAAATTGCGATTAATTGTGCAGCCCTATCCCCAATGCCACATTTATTCATGACAGCCCTTCATTTATATCATGGTGCATATTTACATTTTTTAAAAGTATATATTGAATTTGTTTAACATGACATTAAAACTTGTAGTTAATCCTGGGTTGTGTTGTCTTGTTGATCTCCTTGTTCACCTGCTGAGCTACCTCTAACCTTGCTCAAATGCAGCTGTCTAGTGATGCACAGCCTTTAATGGTTGTTTCAGCTCTCCAGTTGAATCAGCTGGCCCTTCTGCTTCTGACTTCCAGCTGCCTCCTCGTGCGTATACTCCACATCTAGCACAATGCTCTCTGGTTCTTGGGAGCTATGTTTCTTCCACAAATCACCATGCTGACGATGCCAGGAATCTTCGTGAGCAGATCTCTGTGGCGCTCAGACACACTTGATATCCGATGTATACGCAGTTTTCAAGTACAGACTGATATTCTGAGGCGTCTCCTCCTATCACAGCACTGCAAGCTCCACCATGTTTTTTTGGGGGTTTTTTTGTTGACATTTAGTGTTATGAATAACCTTTGGAAGGGCAGCTACTGTACTATCAACATCAACCGTCATTTCTAATCTTCCGATCTTACATTTTTTACAGCAGACCTTTTGACTGAAGCACGTGTTACTGTTAACACATACAATAACTCTGGCACATTCAAGTATCCCAGTAAGCCATGACAGTGTGACATTTATTTTATTATTTACACGTTTTCTTCTCCTTATGTGACATGACAAAATGTATTCTGTAAAAAAAAAGATCAATACAGCCCACTGGATTTTGAACTCGTGATCATAAAAGGTTTAGTTCCACCCTGGACAAAAGCAACGGCTCTGATCATTGCTGTGTGCAGATTGGTGTTTTTGTCCGCCTCTCCTACCCTAGTTCGGATATACTGCTTAAGAAAGTATGAAAAACAGACCATTTTTTAGATTTGAGCCTCTGAAGTCATAAAAAAAGAGATTGTGTTTTGCATTATGTAAGCTGATAAGTTGTCCATACTATAACAGTAAATCATTTGGGCCTAATAGTGCATCAGTCATAAACACTTAACACTGACTCACTTTGAACAAAAAAATGAGATAACAGTTGTGTGGAACAACCTAAACTTTGCAGCTTAAAGAAAGGAGCTTAAACAACATCTGGACGAGCTTAAACAACATCTGGACGTTGAAGTCAAAGTGCGTTGGTATCCTTTTTGAAACTTTATGTCGAATTTCTGTATATATATAATACTGTATGGTCAGTCACATGTATGAATACGTTGGGATCCACTGTATGTATTGTGTGGGTGGATGTTCAACTGGGTGGCCCACGTGAGGTGGTTCCATGTGAAATTATATCTGCAAAAATGTATGTTTTCTGCAAATAGCACATCTCACCACAAGCAAACACAAACACATGTTTTCACATTGCTCTTGGACATCACAGAGGGTTGAGATGTATTCCCTTGATGTGAGCTGTATTTTTGAACTGTATACTTTAAATGAACTCAATTTCTCTCTGTGAACTTTGTTACACATTATACCAGGCTGTCCCTTTGCAGGCCGCGGTTAAATTGTCCTTGTCCCTGAGTTCTGACTCCAAAGCTCAGTGAAATTATAAGTGTAGACTCAGTGATAACAGCACAATGCATTGTTAGGTTGCGCTCTCTCTCTCTCTCTCTCTCTCTCTCTCTCTCTCTCTCTCTCTCTCTCTCTCTCTGTAAACTTGTGGAAAGCTTGTTACCATTAGCACATATTTCACAGTCCATTTGCTCCCCTCCATTTTGAAA
The DNA here is from genome assembly GCF_031162955.1 of Sander vitreus. Taxonomy (NCBI): domain Eukaryota; kingdom Metazoa; phylum Chordata; class Actinopteri; order Perciformes; family Percidae; genus Sander; species Sander vitreus. The sequence goes on along the minus strand of NC_135864.1, from coordinate 22,796,916 downwards.
TTAAACCCGGCATTAAGCTGATAGTGAGGTCTTAATGGCTTTGATTGCCCAATAACCCCGGCCTCCAGTTTCAGATGTTTACAATGTGAAACCGTGGTGGAAGAAATGATCACAGCCACTGACCTCGGATAAAGAAAGAGAGGTTGGGTCTTATAATGAGTGAAAACATAAAAGGAATCAAAATACAAATGCCAATCTGAAAAAATGTATATTAGTTTTTTGAAAATATGCTTTGAAAAGTTATTAAGTATACCTACTGAGATAATCCTCAGTCAAGAGAGCAAGGATATATATATATATATAGAAATTGAGATATATATATATATATATATATTGAGATATATATATATATATATATATATATATATATATATATATATATATATATATATATATAGGCTTTAAGGATAGGTTCAAATAGTTCAAGTCTATCTTAATACAATACGTACATGCCCATATGCAAATTGAAACATTTTTGTTGGTCACTGTCATCATTTCTCCTCTCCATACTAGCTGTGAAGAGATTCCTTCCTGACTTGATTCCCTTGTTAGAGATGGGGAACAAAATCCACAGTCCTCGGTCTGTGCAAAAATGCTTTCTAAAATCCAGCTGATGATATTATGAGGCATTCAATTAGACAAATCAAGTGTGTGTGTATTCACCCAAATGTACAGGCATTTTAGTACGAAATTCTCTCCTTTTATTTGCCTGGACAGTGTTTTCTTGCTCCATTAACTTAAAGAGGAGATTTTTTACTAAAATGACCTTAGAATACGTAGAATGAGGACTGTGTTTTTTCCCCCTCCATTTCTTACATTGTAACCAGAGATCCCATCCCACTTTTTCTATTCATAACTTACAGATATATTTTAAAGAGATATAATTAGTCATATGCCTAGTTTCTAACTTAAAGTTCTTGCAGTTCTGTCTTAAATCCACTAGGTGTAGCAGCTTCCCATCTGTTGCCTCTCACTGTTTTCAACAATTAAGGCCATTCAGTCCTGGCCACCACATATTAATAGACTTATTCTCGGCATTTACAAGCTATTTCCAAACACTTAAGGTAACAACATATCGTCTTAGATAGAGATTTACATATTACAGGCTCTTAAGATAATGTCTGTTTAATTCATCATGAGTGCCCGAGTGAATAAAAGATGAAACTCACATGCGTTGTTCCATTGTGCCGGTGGTAAATGGCACGAGTATGGGGATTACTAGAGTTCAGTGTTGCAGGGGACAAAAGCATTTGGGTCCTTATATATGCATCATTGCAAAGCAGTTTTGCATCAGTTCTGCTCAGATTGAGAATAAATGCAGTGAAATATTCTGAAATGTTCTCTCTCTTCTCTCTTCATTGTGAGAAATGCAGATATTCACATTAATATGCAGCCTTCTAATCACACTGGCATCTGATTAAACATGACCTCACACAATTTATGAATCCGTTTAGGTGTGTGTGTGTGTGTGTGTGTGTGTGTGTGTGTGTGTGTGTGTGTGTGTGTGTGTGTGTTTTAGGGCAAAAACAAAGCAGTCAGAGCCATTGTGTTAAAAGAAGGGGAAGAGCTTTTTTTTTTTTTTTGCTGCCCCTTTCCTCCCCTGTCCCAGCCTGTTAGACAAAACTGAGATTTGGAGGAACATTTCACAATCTACCCACATGCAGGAACAACACTGAGATAGAGTACGCGCTTCATCGCACAGCAGAAAAACACACACATTTGAGGATCCCTTCGCACAAGGGAGGCAGTAATGTGAGACATGACAAATAAAAAAGAAATAAAGCGGTAGGGGGCACACCTCTTAGGCCAGAGGAGTGAAGCATTGGCATTTGTGTTGTTCGAAGTGCTGTAATTAGAGGACGTGCTTTCATCTTGTCTTCAAAGCTGCGGAGCAGGTGTGTTTCTCTGAACAACCCCTGCTCTATTCTCCACCTTTGCTGTGGATGTTCAGGCTGTGCATCTCTGAACACGTTTCTCAATTTCATTTTGATTTCTTATATTTCATGTTGCATACCAGGTAGACTATTAACAGACATAATATAGAATATAGATAGATAGATAGATTTAGTTTATTTCAATCAATCACATAAATACACAACATCCCTTACATAACATAAATGGTAAAAAAAACTGTGTGTCACCTTAGTTCATGCAGTGTCATCTTAACTCGTTTCTAATCAATACTGATCGAAAAGGTGTACTGTAGGTTGAAGCATTTGCTTATTACACCTACCCTTTTTACATTCTATTTTATTCTCTTTTTTTAATTCTTAAGTCCCTCAGGATATTATGAATTTATATAAAATGTATTATCATTAATTTCTGTATTTATATACATATTGTCACACGTGCAAAAATAAACAAAACAAAATACATTCCCATTCATATACACGTCGCCATTCATGCCTCACTTTTATATTTGTTAATCATCCTACTTTTTAGTATTTTTTTTAAAATCTTTGTAACGTGTAACACATTTTTACTTCCTCATCTAAAAGATTCCACAAGTTTACTCTTACTCTTTATCTTTATGAACATGTACATTCCCCTCAGTTCATAGATAGATAGAGAGATAGATAGATAGATAGATGGATGGATATATGGATGGATGGATAGATAGATGGATGGATTGATGGATGGATAGATAGATAGATAGATAGATAGATAGATAGATAGATAGATGGATGGATTGATGGATGGATAGATAGATGGATGATAGATTGATAGATAGATAGATGGCTAGATAGATGGCTAGATGGATAGATAGATAGATGGCTAGATAGATGGCTAGATGGATAGATTGATAGATGGATTGATAGATGGATGGATGGAATGTATTGTCATTGTACAAATCATACAATGGAATTTGGAGAGCTCTTCTGTTCAGTATATAGTTAGGCACCCAGTCAACCTTATGACTTTGCTGTGAACCATGTGGAGACAAGCCTAGATACAGTAACAAGTTGACAGAATATCTCAACTGAAACATCTCAACTGAAACATGCATGCTCAAAAAAACACAAACACACACAAACACAGAGGCAGACATCATTCTCAGAGCAATCCCACCTCAAGCAGTTTCTGTCTTGTGTTTAGTTCTTTCAACTGGTTTTCAAGAAATGTTTCCGTCAGTGGGTCGGCCAAACGACATGACCTATTTAAACATAAAGGCACACCTAAAAAGCTTTAGCTTTGAGGTTATAAGACAGCAAGCTTTCTCTGGGGTTATGGCTGTTTGTTTTTTTTTAAGATCGGGAGCACCGATGGCAACAAGGAGTAGAAGACATCACAGAAATGAGAACAACACACTCCAGGATGGTATTCTTTTTTTATTAGTTCTAATGTTTAAGGCTTGAAATACTTCCCCCTCTCTCACCCTTTGTGTTTTTCTGTCTCTTTCTCTAACTCAACCCCTGTGGGTTTTTTTTAAAATTCCCAGTTATTGTAGGAAAACTGTTCTCACCCCTTACAAAGCAGCAGCAGAAGCAGCAGCCTGGTATTGTATGCACTGACTTGATTGTAGTTCTGCTTCTGTGGAGCTCTGATGCTCTTTTGAAGGCCTGAGATGAACACTTGTGGGCTCAACATTGCTGTTGACCTCTGACGCTAAAGAACAGCATGACGTAATTGTTTATAGTCCTGTACATCCGGTACATACTGTCCTCTTGTCTCCAGATTTTTTTAGCCTAAGTTTAAGATTAGACCTTTTTTATGTTCTAAAGGTGACTCTTCAAGAGAGGACACACCATATCATTAGCATCCTGCAGTGACATCCATACATGGCCCCGTGGGAGGTTTATACCCCCTTTTCGAACCTTTTCAGAGCGGTGCCATCTGTTGCCGTCACCGTTGTCCCGTGTCTCTTTACAGATCTGTGCGTCCGCTCCGTCTCCTGAGATCCTATGAGTCATCAATCTCCCCCCGTGGCCTCTATTGTACTGAAGGAGATCTAGCCCTCCAGTACGTTCTGGTAACTTCATAACACACTCGCCGACATGAGATATTCACCCAGATACACCCAAAGACTGATTCGCACACAAGCATGCGATAGGGGATTAAATTCCACAGATGTTCTAAACACTGATATCTGAGTTATGGTAAATATGGCAAAGAGCGACTGTGTTGTCACTCTCTGCAGAGGCTCCTTTTAGCTGTGCGCATGTTCCCAGTTTTGTTTGAGAAATAGGAGGAAATTGTATCGTCTCTCTGAAATTTGAAGTTGTATACTACACCATCATTGAAGATGTTCATCTTTTCTTTTTTTTATAGATTATTTTTTGGGCTTTTCTGCCTTTAATTTTCGAACAGGACAGCTAGGTGAGAAAGGGGAGAGAGAGGGGGAAGACATGCAGGGAATTGTCACAGGTCGGATTCGAACCCTGGACTTCTGCGTCGAGGCATAAACCTCTCAGTATATGTGAACCCAGTATACCCACTGAACCAACCCGGCCACTGTTCATCTTTTCTGTGTTGGATAAAAGACGTAAAGATAAGCCTGTTGGCTTTATTTGAAGTTAACAGGCTTTAAAATCCAGCTTGATGCTTTGACAAAACATCATGAGAGATTTGTGCTCATAGTTTCCATTTTCCATTCACATGTACACATTTACAGTATGTAATACATGCAAATATGCCTTTATATAGCTGGTCTTGTAAAGCATGTAATTCAGCAAAGCAGGCTTGACCCCCTGTCTGGTCACATATTGAATTATTGATAAACAGAAGGTGGGCTACGCAGGGGAGCAGACTTCCAGATGGGACAATTAAAGAAGATTAACATATTCTTCAGGGAAATAAAATCCATCTCCACTTCCTGTCTCCCCAGTGTTGACGTAAACCCTACAGTTGAACATGTATTCCTTGTACACCACCAACTTGTTGTTAATATGTCTAAGGACCATGAGCGTATTTGCTTATACAATCACAGATAATCAAAGCAGTCCATAATTGTGTAATGTGCTGCCACACTATGAGGTGTGAGTAGAAGCAAAAGAAGCTGAGGTGAAGCTCGTAAGGACCTCTTTAGATGAGTGGAGCTTGGCGCTTTAATCACAGGATGAATTGCGTTATCCTGCAATCAGACACTGGTGACTAAGACAGCTATAGATCTGTCCACTGAGAAGAAGACTGCTGCTGAATAAACTCTCCTAGAAAGTCCTTCCAGCCATGCACTGGAGCTGTCACACAGAGTAATATGGCATGAGGGGGTTATAGTGAGCGCACAGAGAACTGGATTCAAGCCCCCAAGCATCCACCTCGCTGTGGTGTCCTTGACACGCACACACACACACACACACACACACACACACACACACACACACACACACACTGAAGCCGCAAGGAGGCTGTTCTGTAACTGAACCTGACCTTTGGCCTCAGTGTGGAGGAGCAGCAGGGAAAAAAGATGTTTCCTATGGGAGTCATATTACATTGTTACATGTACAGTTAGCCCTAACGTGGCTTACAGCAGGTTACACAGGTCACAGCAGCATTTGGTCAGCTGTGGAACTGTGAGGACAGATGGTTGTTATAAGTAAACAGCTTTTAATTAAAATCAAATAGAGTAGCATGCAGTCAGGTGGAGGCCACATAGAAGCTGTCCTCTCCTGTCTAAGTTTCTCTCTTAATGTTATCACTGAAGGTGAGAGGAAAGGCCTGGTTGGAGTGTGACGCGCAATTAATCCGTTATGTGGCAGAAACCGAGGTGTTTTTTGTTCTACAGCCAAAAAAAGGATCCAAAATTCTTGTTCCCACAGTCTCCCAGCTGTGTCTCTGGTGTTTGTGTGTGTGTGTGTGTGTGTGTGTGTGTGTGTGTGTGTGTGCGCGCGCGCACCTGTGAGCATGTTTGTGTCTGCTCGGGCTCGTGTGGTCCCATCTGAACTTTCCACAGGGTAAAAGAGGCTCCTGCTGTGCTGCTGTTTGACAAGTCCATTCCTAAAATAGACCAGATTGTGTCTGCTGACTGCTTCCCTCCTATGGAATTGAATAAACAAGACAAATTTACAGCCACAGCACCACCCTGCTGCTGCTGCTGCCCCTGCAATAATGAATGTTTGAGGTGTTTCTATTCCTGGATCATCTGAGTGAAGCGGTGTTGTCCCGACTCTCCTCTTTGGCCATGTCTTGTTCTTTGTTCACTATTTTGTTACTGGGGTAATGATTCATTCAGTGCACCACACGTCAATTCTGCCTGCATCAAGACTAATAGAAAGAGTCACTTTGGCTTCAGCAACAGTCTGTTTGAAAAGGCTTTAAAATATTAAAGCACCTCACACTGGTGTACATATTTCTTTGTGTAATGGGGCTCTGTACTCACATCATCTCCAAGCACTTTGAGTTTGTTCTTCAATAAGACCCTCTTGGTCAGCACACTTTGAAGTACAAATGCTGCATTTTAAAATGTCCCGCATTGCAGACAAGGAAAGCAATCTGGAGATGTGATGTTAATGCTTTGCTAAACCTATAAAGTCCAAACGATGGCAGCATTTTGGCTTGTAAAAAACAGTCAACTTTGTAAAAGTGCTGTTTAGAGGGGTTTTTTAAACCACCAAAAGTACTTTGTCAAGCTATTCAATGAGGGTTTTTTTTTTTGGCAGCACGATATATTTTCACCTTTTAAAAGAATGAACATTGCAATTATGTATCAATGTGACTGATGTGTATTTTTGCCACAAAAAAAATGAATCAAATTGGATTTTACAAATTCCAACCAAATGGTAAAATAAAAAAATCACCCTGCAATCAAATTAGAACTACTGAGACATGAAGCCATAGATTCACAGCCCTAATCATTGTTATTTCAATTCAAATTTTCAATTTTAAGCTTGACTGAAGAAAGAGTAGAATTTTAACATGATCTCTCCCCTCTATCTATCTCTCGTACTTCTCTCATACGGACAGAAAGATCATGAGAAATATAGCAGGGTTGTAGTCTCTCTAAACATCGCCTCTGAACACCTTTTAATGGTACAAACATTGTTCAGCCCTAACAACTAGCCACTAAACAACAGCACAGGTGTCACTGTCTTTCTGGGATATTGTTCCTTCAAGGAGAGAGTGGACTGTATCTGCTTTGAAGCTGTTTTCTTATCGTACCTCTCTCACAGTTTGCTCCCAGTTTCTTCCTCAACTCTCAAGCCGTTTTTCTATCCCTCCGTTCTTACATTACATCCCTTCCCTCTCCTCCTTCCTGCTCTTTCTGTCTCTCTGTTGGAGATGTTTGTGCAGCTTGTCACTGTATCATCACTCGAGTGGGGATCATGTCTGTCCCTGAGTGGTCTTCTGTACTACCCTCCCGCTCTGTTAATCCCCTTTTCAGATGCACAGAGCAGAAACTGAAAAATATACCTGGCTTTTCTATTCTCCCGGGCTATAATTCCAGATGTTTACACCAGCCTTCCCTCACTTTTAATCAGTGATTTACCGTATCATTACATATTTTATTTTGTTACCACCTGTCCAGGGCTGCAACTAACGATTATTTTCATTATGTATTAATCTGCCAATTATTTTCTCAATTAATCCTTGTAAAATGTCAGAGAATAAAATGTCAGAAAGTAGTAAAAAAATGTCCATCCCAGTTTCTTAAAGTCCAAGGTGGTGTCTTGTCTGGTTTTGTCGTATCCAAAAACCAAAGATATTCAGTTTAATATGATATAAAACAGAGAAAAGCGTGAAATCTCCATAGTTGAAAGGCTGAAAACAGCCTTTTTCTGCCGTTTTTGCATGAAAAATTGATTGAACAATCAGTCCATTATCAAAATAGTTGCCGATTATTTTTTTCCATCGACTGACTAATCGATCATTAGACGACCAATTGTTGCAATCGTTAAAATAGCCTAAGGCCTCTTTCACACTGCCTGCGTGGCGTGAGCATGGCATTTCTGTTGCGTGTCAGTTGCGTGGTGGCTGTGTGGCGTTTTCTATGTCTTTGCACACCAGAAACGTGTCTGACGCGGCGCTGCTGCTGCTAGCCTTGTCTGCACACATGTATGTTTCCCATTGATAAAATGCACTCAAGCAGTAGTGTACTTCATGTTAAAACATAAATATATACTAATTTGATTACAGCAAAGACAACGTCGGCAGCATTGACGGCAAAATAGGCTCCAGAATATTTCGTTCTGTATTGACAGGTGCAATATTTTAAAATCGATAATTATTTATTATTTTTTTTAAATTACATTTATATCTGCATTAATGTCAAAACCTAGAGAGTTTCAAACATCAAAATGTCATTTATTAAATGTATTCGTGTCAAAATGACATCTTAAATAAACATCTTTTCGTATTCTATTTTGCCTGGAAACGCTTCCAATACACTTGCGTGTCGAGTGAAAAATAGGAGTCGGTCCTTTTTCTAGCATACACGTGGTTTCGGTGCGCCGGAGACGTGCGTGTCACGCAGGCAGTGTGCAAGCTCTAACCTGTTAACATGGGAGCCGAAATAAAAACGGACACGCCACGCAGCTGACACGCTCACGCCACGCAGCCAGTGTGAAAGAGGCCTAATGTTTGTATACATTTAATGAAAGCTGACAAAGGCCAATTCCCTTTGTGCAATGTGTTGTGGGAGTGTAGTATCTACCAGCACCACACTTAAAAAACAAGCATATTTAGAATGCATATTGACATCTTTTGAATTTACATAATGTTGTTACTTTTCCAGTGTGAACACACTACATTGTCTAAATGAATATGTAGTTTATTAAGCCACAACTCTCTGGAGAAATGTACAATTTTGTTTCAAAGAGGCAGGGACACAGTTGGCTGTCATCATAACTTCAAACTAATAAAACATCTTAAGGGAGATCTTGTTAGTCCCTAAACAGAAAGCTAACCAAACATTGTCAGAGATGGTGTGGACCACAGTAACTTCAGCCAGCAAAAGAAGCTGTATTTTGACACATTTTTATGAAATTGTATGAATCACCACCTCATGTGGGTGTTCAACTGAAAACTGAAACCATGCAAAGAAGCACCATGTGCCACATGCTTTGTTTGTTCATTCAATAATGCCTTTTTAAAAAAAAAAAAAAGGTGTTGTAAACCCAGCTATAAATAGAATCATAACATAGAACGATTGGCACACATGATGTGGCCTCAGCACCAATCCACTCGTGGTCACAACTGTTAACTAACACACTTGGGCCAGACACACAGCAGCCATGGCCTATCTTAAGCCCAGGTGGAAGGGACAACTATCTCAGTTTCCCTGCATAGTTGTCAGTAATCACTCTGTTGTTCTGTCTCTGTCAGTTCCTGCTGCTGAAGTTGTGCTCTTAAAGAGATAAGACACATCTGCTCCCCCCCCCCCCCCCCCCCAAGCTAGCTGATTAGCATTCACATCGTCACAATTCACCCGAAGGGCATCCTACCAGCGTGAGCATATTAACATTGGCATCATTAAATAGCATGATCTCCACTCAGAGCCGTCTCCGCCAGACAGCACCTCTCTCCAGCTAAGCTGCGGAGTTCAGCTGGAGTGGACATCACCCCCGTTTAAAACGCTATTCATCCGCCAGCCTCATTTGCACCAGGCTTATTATTTATTTTATAATTGGATCTGCTTTCACTGACTTGATTTAGTACTCATTTAACATGCTTCAGTTATGTTTTCTACTCTGCCGCACTGACAGTCTGTGATAGGCCAGAGATGAGTGTAATATGAGCAATTACTGTATGTGGCACATCATATCTGTCTTTATTTCTCTGGAGGATTTCATCAGGCCAAATTTAGCAAAGACCCAGGTCAACTCATCTCCATTTTTGGCCCATGTCCAGTAGAGGTCACTCCATGACACAGTATGGAAACTATCAATTTATGAGAGATTATATTCTATATATTATATTCTACATATTATATATATATATATATACATATATATATATATATATAGATATAGATATAGATATAGATAATATTAGTTAGTTCAGATGATTTAAGCATCAACATTGATACTTGGAGGTTTATGAGGGGAACAAATAAAACAAATAAACAATATATATATATATACACAGGTGCTGGTCATATAATTAGAATATCATGAAAAAGTTGATTTATTTCAGTAATTCCATTCAAAAAGTGAAACTTGTATAATGTATACATTCATTCCACACAGACTGATATATTTCAAGTGTTTATTTCTTTTACTTTTGATGATTAGAACTGACAACTAATGAAAACCCCAAATTCAGTATCTCAGAAAATTAGAATATTGTGACAAGGTTGAATATTGAAGACACCTGGTACCACACTCTAATCAGCTGATTAACTCAAAACACCTGCAAAGGCCTTTAAATGGTCCCTCAGTCTAGTTCTGTAGGCTACACAATCATGGGGAAGACTGCTGACTTGACAGCTGTCCAAAAGACGACCAGTGACACTTTGTACAAGGAGGACAAGACACAAAAGGTCATTGCTAAAGAGGCTGGCTGTTCACAGAGCTCTGTGTCCAAGCACATTAATAGAGAGGTGAAGGGAAGGAAAAGATGTGGTAGAAAAAAGTGTACAAGCAATAGGGATAACCGCACCCTGGAGAGGATTGTGAAACAAAACCCATTAAAAAATGTGGGGGAGATTCACAAAGAGTGGACTGCAGCTGGAGTCAGAGCTTCAAGAACCACCACGCACAGACGTATGCAAGACATGGGTTTTAGCTGTCGCATTCCTTGTGTCAAGCCACTCCTGAACAAGACACAGCGTCAGAAGCGTCTCGCCTGGGCTAAAGACAAAAAGGACTGGACTGCTGCTGAGTGGTCCAAAGTTATGTTCTCTGATGAAAGTAAATTTTGCATTTCCTTTGGAAATCAAGGTCCCAGAGTCTGGAGGAAGAGAGGAGAGGCACAGAATCCACGTTGCTTGAAGTCCAGTGTAAAGTTTCCAGTCAGTGATGGTTTGGGGTGCCATGTGATCTGCTGGTGTTGGTCCACTGTGTTTTCTGAGGTCCAAGGTCAACGCAGCCGTCTACCAGGAAGTTTTAGAGCACTTCATGCTTCCTGCTGCTGACCAACTTTATGGAGATGCAGATTTCATTTTCCAGCAGGACTTGGCACCTGCACACAATGCCAAAGCTACCAGTACCTGGTTTAAGGACCATGGTATCCCTGTTCTTAATTGGCCAGCAAACTCGCCTGACCTTAACCCTATAGAAAATCTATGGGGTATTGTGAAGAGGAAGATGCGATACACCAGACCCAACAATGCAGAAGAGCTGAAGGCCACTATCAGAGCAACCTGGGCTCTCCTAACACCTGAGCAGTGCCACAGACTGATCGACTCCATGCCATGCCGCATTGCTGCAGTAATTCAGGCAAAAAGAGCCCCAACTAAGTATTGAGTGCTGTACGTGCTCATACTTTTCATGTTCATACTTTTCAGTTGGCCAACATTTCTAAAAATCCTTTTTTGTATTGGTCTTAAGTAATATTCTAATTTTCTGAGATACTGAATTTAGGGTTTTCATTAGTTGTCATTTATAATCATCAAAATTAAAAGAAATAAACACTTGAAATATATCACTCTGTGTGTAATGAATATAATATACAAGTTTCACTTTTTGAATGGAATTACTGAAATAAATCAACTTTTTCATGATATTCTAATTATATGACCAGCACCTGTATATAATAAAACAGATGAAAGAGGTAGTTAGGTAAGTGGATTAATGAGGATGTTTTCTGAACAGTTGCAATGTTCGTTTCATAAGGAAGCCTGTTGCTTCTCCTGTACCTCTATGTGCAACAGCATCGTTTCTTGCTCTCTCACTCACTCTCACTTCCTGCCACTTACAGATGGGTGACAAATTAAAGGAAAGGCCTGATTAACCCTTGTGTTGTCTTCCCGTCAACCTTGAAAAAAACCCGATGTTTTTGACGCCTTTTTTTTTCCACAGTTTGTTTTTGCTTTTTCCAACGTTTTAAATTGTTAAATTTTTCTTCTACACATTTTCAGCGCTTATTTCTACGTCCTATATTTTCTGATATAAAACAAACATTGAAAACGGGTCAATGTGACCGGAAGTCAGGTGAAGCAACGTAATGGATGCAGATGCACCCTTACAGAATACTAAATGAGGATGAAAATGAAGTGAATCATATGATCCGATCACAGTCACTAGAACATGGGTTGAAGGACAAATCCGGTGCAAAATGAACCTAGGGGTTTAATAACACGTGTACCGAGTCGACCCTTCTCTGGGAATATGTTTTCATGCTAATCGAATGTGACCAGTTTTAGCGCATACCGCTAATTAGATTATAACGCTAGTCGTCGGGGCAGAGGGTAAAGTAAAAAGAAATCGCTATTTCTATCCACGGTAGCATAATGAGGGTCCCTACATGTTAACCGAAGCATTGAGAACTTTGTAAGTGTACAGACAGTTTATTAAAAAGATTTTATATCGAGTTTATAAAGACAGTACCGTCGAACGCTGTGGAACCAGTAACCAGTAACATAGCTCAAGCACGGCGTTCGTCGTTCGACTGGTCGTGACTGTTTTCCCAACATGGCGCCTGCCTGTATACGTGAACGGTACTGTCTTTATAATCTATCTTTTTAATAAACTGTCTGTACACTTACAAAGTTCTCAATGCTTCGGTTTACATGCAGGGACCCTCATTATGCTACCGTGGAAGTGTGGTGCTATTTTGAGCCTTGTTAGTGGTATAGAAATGGCGATTTCTTTTTACTTTATCCCGTGTCCCGACGACTAGCGTTATAAGCTAATTAGCTGTTTGCGCTAAAACTGGTCACATTCGATTAGAAAACAAATCTCAGAGAACGGTCTACTCGGTACACGTGTGTTATTAACCCCTAGGTTCATTTTGCGCCGGTTTTGTCCTTTAACCCCTATGGGAATTTTATTGGAGCGACACGTGAGACAGTGCTCTACCACCAACGTCATGAAAACACCAAATATAATTTGGAGAATAGTGTTTGTAGCATTTCCTTTAATCTGCCATGCATCTGTATATTCAAATGCATTCCTTTCACTTGTGGAAAAAGTGCTGGGAGTGCAGGGAGTCCCCATTTGTTGTGCCCTCCCTCTCTGTCCTCTGTAATCATTATTTTTCCCTACACTCTCTGAAGAGCCCTCTCCTCTTTCCCCTCGTTGCCTTGCTCCTTTCCCAGTGGTAGGGTCAAAGGGCCTGTCCTCTCCACTGGAGCCAGTTGGAGTGACGAATGGCAACACGGCACTGCCAGCGGCCTGCAGCACAAGCAGTAAACAGAGTGAGGGTGGAGGAAGAGAGCAGAGGGGTGTGATAAGAAAGAGAAATGAAGAGCGGGAGTAAACTAGGAAGAGGAATTGCCGCAAAGGACAAACACTAAAGGTCAAAAGATATGCAGGGCGAACTCGTGTCTATTTTTGAAGCGCTGGATGAAATGCGCTGGTTTACAAAATGCATTCAGCGCTTTACAAAGATGAACCGGTTTCCCAGAAATGACGAGTGAGTGTGTGTTGCAGTATAGTGGCCGGATGTGTGCTGGTTGATCTCTCCCTTCTCTATCAGTTCAAAATGAATATAGAGCATCTGTTTACCTCGACGAGGAGAGCAGACACGGACAAACAGAGCAATTGCATTTTTTTTATCATGCAAAGTGCATTCATTTCTGGTGTTGTGTGAGGTATTAAAAATGCATTATGATCTAGCACAATTATAATACACATTTAATGGAGAGTTGTACATATTATTGCAAACTGTTTAATTGCATCTGAATTCCCCAAGATCTCGACTGAAGATGGAGGGTGACAAAGAAACCATTAACTACATTAAAAATCCAGGTGTGCCTGTAAGCAATCAGCATGCGAGCACAGAGGATACTTCATTATGGATGTGACAGCAGTCTGACTTTGGTGATACTTGTGGGTTATGTGATATTTACAGAGCATCATTTGAGTCTCCTTTTTAAGTAACCATTGCTTGCTACTTACATAAGACTCTGTATCTCCTTGCCCCTTTCTTTCTCTCTCCTCCCTGTCTCAGTAAATCATTTCCCCAGGGCTAGTCATTAGCATCATCTGAAGTTGCCACGTCTAACATCGCTTCTCCGATGTGCCAATCTAAAAAGACAGTATCGCTCTGAGAATCTGACGGGCTCCACTGTAACAAAAAGATAGCGAAAGCAAACAAATTCTCTTTGTGGTTGCCTCTGGATAACGCACTGGAGCAGGTGATAGGAGCACTGCGCCACACACATAAACACCCTACATACACATGCACACACACACACACACACACACACACACACACACACACACTGCCTTGTCGCCACCTCAGCCATCACTCTGAATGATGTCAGTCAAATTAATTGCTGTTCCCTTCCTGTGGCACGCTTGAGGAGGTTTCACAGAGGCAAGGACAGTCCGGGGCCCAGAGAAAGTGGGCTTTAAAGGACAACTTTGCGTTTATGTGTTTGTGCGAGACAGAGAAAGAGTTACCATCACAGTATTTATACTTTTTCAGATTTACGATGAGCATTGACTTTAATTTGATTAAAATCATCTGTCCTCTAAATCTTTTGAGACTTGCTGTTTAATGAGATTGGTTCATGACATGTAATCACTTTAAAGTGTTTATATGAAAAGACATGGTTACATGGTAGACTTTAAAATTCATCTGATTATTGAAGACAGGGCACTACAGAGACTACAGAGATTTTGATTTCATTTATCATTTAAGAATTAGTTGGCAGATGTCAGAGGGAATGTGTGAACTAAACTGAGTCTCACAAAAATAAAATCCATCACACGTCCTTGTCGTTTCTCTGCTCTCCCTCTCACTCCCATTCAAGCAGCTGAATAAATTAGGGTGTGTAAGTTTACGTGACAGGTTCATCCTTAATGTACAAAATTACTAAAACCTGACATTTACAATCACCTTTTACTCGTTCAAGCTGTGACCAAAACGTATTTCTAGTTGGTAGGTATTGTTGCAAGAGTTCAGTCTATCACTTGAGGGTGAAAAACAGCTTAAGTACAATGAATGAATGAAACAAAAGCCAAAAGTTAGGATAATAAGTGGCAAAAGTGGTTGCTCTGCTATATTATTCCAGGCTATTCACGTCTTCAGATTGGGCCTTTCACTTTGCTAATGATGGCAAAACATCACCAGACCGAACAGACACATAAACACCAGAGTTACGCAAGAGTGAAATTTTGGATGTGAGACACAGCTGGTCCCGTTAAGTTTTACCCTTTATACTCTGGTGTGAAATGTGCTTCAGGATGTTTGATTTGTGGAGGTCAAAGTTGTACAGCCAGGCACACGTACGTACATACACCACACAGTGGACTTCACGGAATTGGACACACACTTTTATTAAGCTGTGCATTGAGATATTTCCAAATGGCTGAAGCAGACACTTATATGATACTAGTATGAATGTAGCATAACGACAAGTATTCATTCGTCAGACCTCTATAACAACTGCAGAAAAAGATTGTTTTTAGCCAAATACAAACACCTACAGCTTTTGTTTGTGTCATGAATGCTCACTGTAGCTAACTAATGACGCAAGTTAGCACATAACAAAATACAGTACACCAAATTAGAGGTAACTGTTGATGGCAATGCACCCTGTTCTTCATAGTCCACCAATGCTTCACTTTATAGGACAATTCTTGTGTATTCTTCTTTGGTAAAAAAATAAAATAAACCAGCAACTCTAAAGCTCACTTATTTACTCATTATATGTTATTTGTTTGATCTGAAGTGTGAAAACAAGCTATGGTTTTACTCAGGGTAGTCTATGTCCTCGACGTTCCACTTTTGGGATTGCTCCGTTTGCCGACAGAAATGCCGCCGGATTTCATTCATTCAGGCCGGATATTCATTGCCTTGGGCTTCCTTTGTGTTGGCGTTTGAAACTCCGGTCGATTTTTTTTCTCAGATCTCTGCAGGGTAAATCCAGACAGCTAGCTAGACTATCTGTCCAATCTGAGTTTTCTGTTGCACGACTAAAACAACTTTTGAACGTACACACGTTCCACCCGTAGACTGTTAAAAGATTCCACCAAAACAAGTTCCTTCCCGAGGCGCCGGCCATGACGATTGTGATTGGTTTAAAGAAATGCCAATAAACCAGAGCACGTTTTTCTCTCATCCCGAAACGCTTTGTGGACTAGCCAGACCCTCCTCTGCAGCGCCGAGGTGGAGGAAGGTCTGGCAAAGCGAGACTATACTTAGCAGTCCCTCCAGGATTTTGCGGCCTTTTTTTGAGATTGTTGCGGCCCAAAATGCCTGATTTCGCGGGAGCTTTTGTAAAAAATTGCGATAAAAGTTGCAATGTTTTTTTTGTATGTTTGTTGCAATGAAGTTGCGGGAGACAGTGAAAGTTGCAAAAAAGTTGCGATTTTTTTGTTTTTTTATAGTTCTTTCAAAATAAAAAGGAAACTTGTTTTGGGGAGAATAAAACTACTCTGGGCTGAGATTTCCTAGGAACTTTACCAAAAAGACTCAGGATGCTGCAAATGTTGGTATAATATGAAAATGGCTGGTGGATTTAAGACAAAAAATAATAATTTATTGAATGAATCAAATTTCAACATATGTGTCAGTGGCTTGTTGATCTTTACATTGTTAGTTATTTTCCTATCCTGGCCTGGGCTGGGACACATTCACACGGTTTGATAAAGTACTGACTTTAACTTATCATTGCACTTACAATAACGAGCGCAGCTGTCCTCAATTTAGGTCATTGTGTCGTCTCATCTCCTTTTTCTCCTGCATCCACCGTGTGTGTGTGTGTGCGAGCGTCAGTCGCGGGGGGTATGGAGCAGTAGCCCCACCCGCTGCGGAGAGCCGACAGCCAGGATTGAAACGGCAGCAACTTCAGCGACTTTTAAATCGTTAAAGTCTATTTAACTATTGATGTTAAAATGTATCGGACGGTCTGAAATGTTTTGCACGGTCTTTCGCTGTACGTTTTGTTGGTAAATGAGTCACACACACGTCTCGTCTTCATATCAAAAACAAGGAAATGATCAACCCGTTCTCACTCCCGCTTGGTCATTGGCTCTGAGAGTGCACGTGGGACTGCTGTGATTGGTTGAAGTCGCGGGAAACTTCAGGTTATTGGTCAAATGTGCCGAAAAGTTGCGGTGATTGGTAAAAATTGTGAGTCGCACCAAATTTGCGGTAATTGGTTGAATTTGCGTGAATTGGCAGAATCCTGGAGGGACTGACTTAGGGTTACGTGTGGGACTATTACTTGACTGGGCGCAGTGACTTCGTGGAGTCTTGTCTTCATTGTGAGGTTGCCAGGCACGCCAGGAAGTCAGGCAAGACAGATAATAGGTGTATTTCCCAAATTACTACTAAAACTGTTTCTTTAAAGGGACAGTTCCCCCCCAAAATCAAAAATATATTTTTTCCTATTATCTGCAGTGCTATTTATCTCTATCTTTCTTATCATTCGTAAGTTATCATAAAGGAAATAAAAGCCCTAAAAAAATCATGTTTAAAAGATGTCTGCAAGATAAGAAATACAGGCAGTCAGATAAGCAGACCACAGGTTACACACAAACCCTCAGTTCTCAGTTTACAGACTGACTTCTCCATTCAGCTTTGACGTACTTCACTTACTTAAGTTGTGTGGACTACGGCGGTCACTTTGTATTTTAAATTTGAACTACCGTCCAAAAATGGGAAGTTAGAAAACATTTAATCTGTAATTATGTGTTTGAAATCAAAATTGGCAGTGTATAAGTGCAACAGGCAGTATTGTATTTCCTCCAGTGGTCGTCCAATCCATTGCATGTCCTCTTGCCCTTGGTAAACTCTAAGGCAAAAGGTAGCACACAAGCAAACTGTAATGTGAGGAAGCATTTTGGATTTGAAAAATCATGGATATGGGTCAGGCTGTTTCCTGATTTTGTAAAATGCAACTGCATTACAGTAACCTTAGCTTGTCGCTCAAGTAAGGCAGCAGAGGCATTGAATGAACGGAACATTTATTCTACAACGTGGTTTAAGATTAGGTTGCGTTCTCGGTTAAATTAAAACTAATTATGTGTTAGTTCTAATTTGTTCTAACTTGGAATTTCTGAAAGAGTGACAGCCCTAGTGCACGACACACAGTTTGCTTGTGCTATCAAGAATATTAGTGACATTTTACGTGTGCTCATTTTCGATCTTGTCTTCAAATATAGTGGCTTCAATAATCTGGCTATACTGTGGGTTGGTTTTCAACTGGTCTGATTGTCTGGCTGCTCGTGTTTCATGATGATATCAGTGTTCCCTGATGTCAGCAATTACTTTAGTGAGTACAGTGTCATCATTACTGATAGGAATGACAGACAAACCTAGAAAAATAAGACCCATGTTGCATGCTTAGATTATCCTTTAATAATTCACTTTAACAAACTAAATAAAACTGATTTATCCAAACATAATTCAGTCAATTGCAATTCTTTATCAGCTCCTAAATATGCACAATAGTCAAATCCTTTGTTAAGATATTGCCTTCTCCCTAAATTAGGTCATCAGCTGTTGTTTAGGAAAAAATCAGGACACAAAGTAATATGAGACACTCATCCAGAAAACACTTTCAAGCAGTGAAAGAAATAATTTACGAGGTGTCTGTTGAGTAAATTTGGTTTCAAGTTATAATGATTTGATTCTGTGTACCTTCACTTCCAAAAGAAATTCGGATCACATTTTCATTTGTGTCCACTTCCCTTTTAAATCCCAACATTCATGGATTAAGCCGGATGTAAAATCAAATCTGCTTTCATTCTTGCTTTAATATTAAGTCACATGTGGATGTACTTTACCTTCGTGCTCATCTATGCAGAAACATGATTTGGTTTGACGCTTTAACGCTGGACTCCTTGCAGAGCACAGGATGTGAACGTAATGAGTAACAGTATTTCCGTGTGCTGTCATGTAATTTGTCGTAGAGTGCATGCTGGGTGCTGCATTTACACTGAATTTGGAGGAGCATGTTTTGACAGTGGTTGTGTTTGTGTATGTGTGTTTGATGGTATTGAAGAGAGCGGTGTCTGACAGCATTAGGGTGTGTGCTGCCCAGTCATGGGATTATCTATCCCAGGGGAGGGTCAGCACCACTGCACTCCCAGCTCCCCGGCACAACAGCGGAGAGTCTTTATCTCAATCCCCAAGTCCCCTCTCCTCTTTCAGGAGCGTCTTCCGCTTCAAGACAGTGCAGCGACCACGATGAGCACGGCAAGCTCACTCTGACAGTCTGCACACGGACGGGCCACTCGCCAAACGCAAACATGGGTACATGTGGGGGTCACCGTATCTTTCAGTCACACTAAGAGTCAGCACAGAGAGCAGCGTCCTCGTCGATCAGACCGGCCTCTACAGGAATGCTAGGACTCTTAGCATTAAGGATGAGTCAGTGCTATGAGAGAGTCATGAGTCATTTCTTGTTTAGACTGACCTCCTCTATGTTGTGGCCTCCTGGATACAGTCTGTGGCAGCCCAGCAGGATGGAGAAGGCCTTACGGAAATCTGCATTGAAGGCATAGATGATGGGGTTGAGGGAGGAATTAGCCCAACCGAACCACACGAACACGTCAAACGTGGTGGGGCTGATGCAGGGGAAAGCCTCCCCTCCGCTCGACTGCTCACAGAATGGCACCATGCAGTTGAGGATGAAGAATGGGAGCCAGCAGCACACAAACACCCCCATGATGACCGACAGTGTCTTCAGCACCTTGGTCTCCCTGTTGAACGTCATTTTGAAAGAGCTCTCGGACTCTGCGATGCTGGAGTCTCCGCAAATGCTGTCGTGTCTGTTCTTGGCACTTTCGGCCGCTCGCTCCAGGGCAGAGATCCTCCTGATTTGTCTGTGGGCAATGCGGTATATCTGGGTGTAGGTGGCCACCATGATGGCCACAGGGATGTAAAAGCTTATGAGAGAGGTGGAGATGGCGTAGGTCCTGTTCAGGCTTGAGTCACAGTTCTCTGGGGTGCTGTAAGATGTAGCATTGAAACCTGAAGAGCCAGAGGACCCAGTGAGAGGGGTGTAAGATTTAGTTTGGGCCTTGTGCCAGTTGAGCTGCACCGGGATGAAGGAAATTAGCACAGACAGCGTCCAGGCCACACTGATCATCACAAAGGCCACTCGGGGTGTCATCTTCCTCTCATAGCGAAAGGGGCTGGAGATAGCCCAGTAGCGGTCCAGGCTTATCACACAAAGGTTCAAAATAGACGCAGTGGAGCACATAATGTCAAAAGCCACCCAGGTGTCACAGAAAGAGCCGAACGGCCAGAAACCGGCGATCTCTGTCACCGCTTTCCACGGCATCACCAAGATGGCAACCAAGAGGTCTGACACGGCCAGCGAGATCACAAAAAAGTTGGTCACTTTGGAGCGCAGATGTCGAAACTTGGTGACGGCGGCACAAACAAGCGTGTTTCCCAGCAAGGTGGTGAGGATGAGCAGCGAAAGGAAACAGCCAGTTAGGACGCGACCCGACGGAGCCTCATCCAAAAACCCGTTGTCGATTACAGTTGTGAGGTTCATGAGAGCCATCCCTGAACATGTGAGGGTTGGGGAGAGTTCATTTAAGTCATGCTGAAGAGTCTTGCTACATTACATCCACAGGATTAGAATCTGGGAGGCTCCCGTGCTTCAGCATCGCAAACAATCTCCATTATTGTATATTCTGATAAATGACAAGGGATGAGATGTTTGAGGCAAACCCTCTCTGGGCAGAACATTTGCTCCCTGACTTTGTAAATTAGATTTGACATCATTTGAGTTGAGGAGCTGAAAGGGTGTTGGTAACTTAATTCCTCAGTGTATTGATTGTCATGAGCTCTTCTGTCTGTCCAGTTTGTAGGTCCCAAACTGCTGTAATGTTAGGAATCCTCTGCCTGCTTAAAAAAGTCATCAGCAGCCCTGCGGATTTAAAGAAATGAATTATACAACGCCAATAGTTCTTGTCATAAAAATGCAACATTGGTTGAAGTAATTTATTTTAATTTCTTGTTTATGTAAGTTCTGATTATAGGGTATCCTACATGTGTATACCATAGCCAAATATATTGTGTATTGCCATGTTAATGATCGGATTTCAAACGGAATAAATAGGGATTTTCCCATGAGCGCAATGTCATTATTACGGCATGACCAATCACGAGTCACACCTTCCTACGTGCATACCCAAACTATTTATCTTAATCATCATACTCACTTCTTACTCACAGAGACGCGGTCAGCTGTAGCTTGATTTTATGTTTCAAAATAAACGTCCCATCGCTTCAATGACAACTTCACAGCCTAAAGTCAATCCAAAAGGGCGCCCAGCCTCCGTGTCCGACAAAAACAAACCAGGGAACAGTCCCATTATATCCTCGATGGGCTCCACATCGCTGACCGCTAATAAATAAACAACACACAGACACACACAAACACAGTACTCAAATGTCACTCAGCCATCACCGCTCTGGCTGCGTCCTCCTGCAGTCTCTTCTCGCGTCTGCGGCCAAATCCCAAAGAAAAAAAACTGTGCGCTCCTGCGGCTTCAGCCTCACACCGGCGCTCTGACGTTGTCCCATTCAAGAGAAAGTGAAGTACATAGGAATGAGATGTGACCGCGACCAATCCCGCTATACTGACAATAGTGGACAGCACCATACAGCTGCAGGCAACACCTGGCGTGTCCTGAGTCGCCTCTTGTGCACAGTTTAGAGGTTTTAAACCCACCTGTTATCAGCAGTGCTTTCTCTTAATTTGACCAAGTTAAAATCTGCACTTGGGTGTACTTTGACTAATTTAAGATGCAGTTGTTAAAACTGAATCAGGACAAGGGGCCAAACATGCATGGCCAGTGGGTCGCTGAGGCCACCTGATGGAGAAAGAGAATAATTGCGTCAGAGAGGGAAATCAAGCTGCAGGCCCCCTCCCACACACACACACACACACACACACACACACACACACACCTGTGAAGGATTTTACTTCTATGCAGGATTATAATGAGATTTAATCAAAAAAGTGATTTATGCCCAGACAGAAGATTAGATTGAAAACACATTCTTCGTTGACCCGTGGCAGTTTTCCTGTGCAGACCAATGTCACCTTCAGCCACAGTCCCCATTTCTATCTGCTCTGACCGATAAATCCCTGGCAATGTCTGTCAACATGCCCATAGTAGTTTTAGTCAGTTCAAGCTGGTATATTGCATGCAGAGCATCATGGGATGCAGAAACAATCGTGACATGCCAGCTGTCACCTTACAGTGATGTAAGTAGTTCTGACAGGAGGAAAAAAGAAACAGCTTTTACCCTTTTCCTTCGCAAGCACCCACACTATAAGACGCTTAATAGATGGATTCAAGCCATGGGACTCAAGGAGTGATAATGAAATAAGAAAGAACATACTGTATGTTCCCCAAAATGAATTTTCCTTTTTCCATTTCTCTACCATATCTCCCTCTGTTCTGTATTCCTTAAAGGACAATTTGGAAGCCGGGGCTGGGAATGACATCATACCCGAGTTGAATGCGTTCTATTTAAAAGTCGTATTTTCATTGTTTTCATTAGCTCTAGCCTGGTTAGCTATTGTTAGCAATACCAGTTGATAACCACGCCTTACGCCATTTTTTGTGCATGCAAACCGCGTAACAACATGTCCACAGATAGAAGTTGGACATGCCTGTGTAAACGACTGATTTAGTGACACAAATAAGACAGAAGTGCTTATAACTTTATGTTACTGCAGCTTTTCACAACTGTTGATACAGGGGGCAGCCATGTTGGATTTTGAACTCTGGCTACTGCGAGGTTGTCTGAGTTCCGAGCTCGTAAATCCGAGGTCAGGGGGCGTGTTTACGACTTTGACCTCGTTAAAACCGAGTTCCAAGGTAAATAGAACGCGGCATAGATGTGTACCCACTCTGTCGCTCTCTGGGACATGTTTTCATGCTAATCGAATGTGTTTGTAGCTTGAAACAAGCTAGCGCGGACCACTGATTAACTTAAAACGCTAGTATTCGGAGCACAGGGAAAGTAAAAACAAATCGCTATTCATACCACTAGAAAGGCCGCCTGTATACGAGAACACGACTGTCTTTATAATCTATCTTTTTAATAAACTGTCTGTACACTTACAAAGTTCTCAATGCTTCGGTTAACATTTAGGGACCCTCACTATGCTACAGTTGAAGTGTGGTGATATTTTGAGCCTTTTTAGTGGTATAAATAGCAATTTGTTTTTACTTTCCCTGTGTCCCGAATACTAGCGTTGAAAGCTAATCAGTGGTCCGCACTAGCTTGTTTCAAGCTACAAACACATTCGATTAGCATGAAAACATGTCCCAGAGAGCGACAGAGTGGGTACACATCTGTTATTAACCCCTAGGTTCGTTTTGCGCCGGAATTGTCCTTTAATCCAAATTATACAACAATAAACAACTCTGACAGTAAACACTATATTTGTAACATGATCATAGGGCATTTTATTAAATGATGACAAAGTAGTAATACCTAAATGTTTTTTATTCAATATTTAAGATGTAATTTTAGCTTTTCAAGTATTGATCCCAAACAAATAGAGGACACAATTTGTTCAATAAGGGATTTTCAAGCAAAAAGGTTCTGCATTCAGCAGTTATGTCTTTGTCATTTTTTTTGTTAGTTATGGTAAACTGAATATCTTGTAGTCTTCGATCGTCGTCACCATGGTTTCTTGGAAGTTTTACTGTACTTTTTCTGACCTTTTATAGACAAAACAATGAATGGATATAACCAGGAAAGTTGATGACAATACAATTCAATGTTTTTTCTTGAAAAAAAAAGTGTATTGAGCAGAAAAGCTGAGCAGTAAACTCGACCGCTCCAACATTAACACAAGATTTGGACAGATGGGGAGTCTGAGAGAGCAACCAGAGAGGTCAGTGATTACACACAAAACCTTAATAGAACAAACTTTGTGTGGCCGGCATGTAAACATGTCATGTCATGTCATCTCTCCAGATGGGTAGAAGAGATAAAAGAGACAGTGATTCACATTAGCTCTTTTTATGCAAATAGCGTAACATTGGTTCTTTAAACATAGCAGTGAAGGAATTACAATACTCAGCGAGAACAAATTATGAAAGTAGTTGATTTATTTGACGACAGCAGCGCAATCTGAACAGAAACAAGGTTTTTCACATTGTGACTATTACTTTTGTGCCATCCAATTGGCTGAATACATTGTTAGAAATGTCTGAGGAAATCCACAGTTGTATGTAAATAAATAAATAAATAAATACATAAATAAGCACAATGTGAAATAAATAACCATAAATAATACTGATAAATACATAAATGCCATTTTTGAAAGTTTCTGAATTGGAAACTGCTTACAAATGTCTATCAAATACATTCAATTAAAATTACTCTAATCCATAACAATTGTAACAGCCCTACATGAAACGGTAAACCGTAGTTCATCTTTTCTTTGAGGCGTTCAGACTCCTGAGGAAATTAGTGTATGATTGAAAAGGCTTTCTGCCGGGCAAACTTGTGTTGATCGGCACCTTTTGGCATTTGTGATCATTCTGGAAGAGAAACAGAGAGAGGGTTCAGGATTATATCTCGGTACCACTACTGATGCAGAGGTTACAAAGTAGACAGTAAGAACTCAGTATCATACTTCAAATCACACATTGTTGGCTAACCTGTGGGTGTGGGACCAGAAACTGCAGGTTTGCCTTAAGTTCTTGGAGAATAGTCTCATTCTCTTTGGGTACCGTCACATAGTCAAGAAGGTGCTTCAGTTTTGTGGCAAAGACACTCACACAGGAAGACTACAATGGAAAAATGACAGGGCCTAGTCAGGCGTCATACAAAGTCATGTAACATCGTAAAATAAGCTGCACGTAAAAAGAACAACCAAGCTTGGTCTAGACCATTCAGATTGCAGTCTTGAAGAGATGCAATACTTACCGGATGTGTGTGCTTAGCCATCTTTGGCATGTGCACCATTGGCTATAAGGACAGAAAATTAATTTAATTAATTTATTAAGCACTGGATATTTTAAGGGTCAGATTGTGACATTAGCGGTCATTGAAACACATGACAGGGAAGCCATGGGAAGCGGCAAGTGTGATAATATTAAAGCATTATACTTACTGATGTGAAATTGACTTTTTTCTGTTTGTAGAGGTCGTTGAGGACATCCAGTCTTTTTATAATCTCCTCATTCAGTGTTAGGTTTACATTGTCACTGAAGCAGAAATGCAACAGAAAAACCAGGGCAAACACGAACTTCATCATACTGCAGCGTTGTCTTTCTCTGTTCCTTAACAGCTTGTCTTCGTTGTGTTAAGTGTGAGAACTGACGTGATCGGTATCTGCACATGCTTGTTATATACAGAGGCCAGAGAGGAAGTTACTGATGTCATTGCATACTCCTACTGTACCTGGAAATGCAAAAAAAAAAATTTCAAGCTGCATTTTAAAAGTTAGCAATTTCAAAAAGAAAAAATCTTGTTCTGAATGTGTGGCAACAATCTTGTTTTCCTGCCTTCTGTAAGAAGACAGTCCTGATTAGGGCTCTAGATTGAAGTACTTTGTTACCTTGCAAGTCCTTGCTGGTCTAGACATAAAGAACGAAAAAATATGAGGGCCTTCAATATTCTGTTATGAGATATTAAACCTGTAAATGAAAACACAGATGGTGCCATTTTGAAGCTTATAATGTTCAATTGTGAGGTTATGTTTAGCAATATATTACTGTGTTCATTTGTATGGTACAGTGAATTTAGTTTTTTTCAGGATGGAATATACAGTAGCCTCTTCTTGAACAGTTCACATGGTCACTAATGAGATCACTGACTATTTCTTGATATAATGTCAGCAGAGAGAGCGCCCACTCTCTTACCACGCAAACCACACAAAAATTACGGCAAACTGATCAACCTGGGAGAATCCAGTTGACAAAAAAAGTGTGAGTGTGTCAACAAGTTTGTTTGTGAGTGCAACCTACAGTATCACTGAATATGTATAGATACACTGCATGCATCACTTCTGGACCACGTGCAATAAACTAAAAAAAAAAAATAAAAAAAATAACCGTACAAATACAAAATATACTTCAGCTCATGTTCCTCATGTGGCAGAATAAAGGGAGTGAGTTATTTTGATAAAAGGAATACGTCAGAAACTCAAATGACACATATTTCTGCATTCATGCAGTGAAATGATTGATAATCTGATCAGTGTATTTGTTGTCACCAAGAATGAAAAAGTGCAGCACAGTGATAGAGCATAAGACAAACACAAAATAAGACAGTTTCCTTTGTTGTATTACTGTATATTGTAAGACATTTTTTAGAGGACTGGTCAATATACAACTTCTCAGACTAAATAATTGAACATCATCATCTTCACAGCACCCCTGTAGTTTATTGCACGTGGTCCAGAAGTCATGCATGCAGTGTATCTATAAATATTCGGTGATACTGTAGGTTGCACTCTTTTTTTGTCAACTGGATTCTCCCAGGTAGAAAGTGGTGTGGTAAGAGAGTGGGCACTCTCTCTGCTGACATTATATCAAGAAATAGTCAGTGATCTCATTATTAACCATGTGAACTGTTCAAGAGGCTACTGTTCCATCCTCTCTCATTCACTAGTTAGTACTAGAGGTGATCCAATTCAATTCAATTTTATTTATAGTATCAAATCATAACAAGAGTTATCTCAATACACTTTACAGATAGAGTAGGTCTAGACCATTTATTAATTTACAAAGACCCAACAATTCCAGTTATTCCCCCAAGAGCAAGCATTTAGTGTGATAGTGGCGAGGAAATCTTCCTTTTAGGGAGAAACCTCGGGTGGTGGTGAGGCAAACTTCCTTTTAGGGAGGAATCTCAGACAGTCCCAGGTTCTTGGTAGGTGGTGTCTGACGGTGCCAGTTGGTGGTGTGATGAACAGTGGCATAATGTGGCCTTATGGCAACAGGAAGCAGTTAACGGATTACGAATGATACCTGCCCACAACAGTTAAAAATGATCTTGGTGAAAAAAAATATAGCACTTTCTTAGAGTAAAAGGAAGTACTTTCTTGAGAAGTAAAATAAACTGTGATAGGCTACCCTTCTGCTTGTTCTCTCCCCCTGTCTCTAAATGCCCTCACACACAGTTTCTGTGGTTAGAAATAGTTTTGATAATTATGTTTCAGACTACACTGTAACTATTAACTGTGTGTGATTTCATAGTTCAGTTTGTCATTCCCCATGTCCAGTGGATTAGCGATGCTAATGACACAGAACAGTGTTGGTCATGTTGGTACAGTTTCACTGGAAAACCTTATTTTATTTTTTTAACATGTGTAAACATGTCGGGTGTTTGTAGACATGCCAATGTGAGTCTTATATATATATATATATATATATATATATATATATATATATATATATATATATATATATATATATATATATGCACATCTGCAT
Source organism: Sander vitreus (assembly GCF_031162955.1). NCBI lineage: Eukaryota > Metazoa > Chordata > Actinopteri > Perciformes > Percidae > Sander > Sander vitreus. Next base: position 22,769,494 of record NC_135864.1, on the reverse strand, counting down.
AATCACAGATCGACATCAAGATAAATGTAGTGGTGAAAATGAGATATATAGTCATATGTAATATTTATGCAGTATACTGTCACAGCACACTAGTACTGATTTTTTGTTATGTCTAGTGAAGTGAATCAACACTGATCCATGAGAAGCTACTCACAGGCCATATATATATATATATATATATATATATATATATATATATATATACATATATATATATATCACCATTATTTATTCAGGGAGGGCCAATTGAGAGCAAGCTCTCATTTCCAATGACACCCTGATTACATGCCATATAAAATTACAATACATATAAAAATTACTGAACATAATTAATATACAGTTTACAGTTGCAATACATACATACACATAAAACAATTACAGTATTGTCAAACAACTCAGAGTGCACATGTACATTCAGTATACATGGCTTCATAAAGAAGACATTTAAAGTGATTAAATGAAATCAGGCTGTTCAATTTCATTAGAAACGTCAGGTTATTCCATTTATATGGAGCATAATATTCAAATGTAGTTTTGCCTAATTCTGTCCTAACAAATGGTATATATTTAGGACTAAGGAATCCCTAGTGCGAGTGCCATAGTGATGCGATTTAAAATTTAGCAAGCTTGTTAAAAAAACATTTGGAGGTCAAAGGTCAATGTTAGTGTGACCTAACAAAACTGATTTTTGGCCATAACTCAAGAATTGATATGCTAATTATGACAACATTTCACACAGATATCTGGGATAAAATGATGAAGTGATGACATTTTTTATATCCAGAAGGTCAAAGGTCAACTTTACTGTGACATCATAATGTTCTTCAGTTTTTGGCCACAGTTTTTGGCCATTATTCAACACCATAACTCAGGGAGAGAAAGAGGGTGATATGGTCTGAAACTGAATTGGTGACACTAATCTTGGGTGCCCACCTTAAAACTGTAATGATTCATTTTTTTTTACACTTTTATATTAGATAGTATAGACAGATATTAAAGGTCCTATGACATGCTGCTTTTTGGATGCTTTTATATAGGCCTTAGCGGTCCCCTAATACTGTATCTATTCAATTCAATTCAATTTTATTTATAGTGTCAAATCATAACAGGAATTATCTCAGGACACTTTACAGATAGAGTCGGTCTAGACCACACTCTATAATTTACAAGGACCCAACAATTCCAGTGATTCCCCCAAGAGCATGCATGAATGCGTAAGTGCGACAGTGGCAAGGAAAAACTCCCTTTTAGGAAGAAACCTCGGACAGACCCAGGCTCTTGATAGGCGGTGTCTGACGGTGTCGGTTGGGGGGTATGATGAACAATGGCAATAATAGTCACAATAAAGATATTGTAATAGTTATAATAGTTCATGGTGTCGTAGAGCACAGCAGGGCGTAACAGGGTGTGGCAGGGTGTTGGCCGGACATAGCAAGTCGAAGCTGGGCATTGCAGTGCGTAGAAGGGTGTAATAGGGCACAGCAGGGTGTAGGGCATGACCACGGCGACAGCTGCCACCATGATGTAGGTGCCATCATGATCCAAGATGATGATGCTGAGCGGAAAAAGAACATAAGGACTCCGGGGAATAAGCTCCCCGGAGCTTTGTTAGTAACAAGCATTTCTGTGACACCAATACACACAGATGGAAAGAGAGAGGAGAGAGAAGCTCAGTGTGTCCAAGGAGGTACCCCGGTAGTCTAAAACTATAACCGCATAACTAAGAGCTGCATAGAAGGGGAGATAGGGAGGCTGTGTTCCGTGATTGTGGCTACACACCTTCCCCCGCCGTTCTAGGCTAACGCTGCAACGCATTACTCCCTAAGTATATGTAAGCTTTCTATGGGGAGAAGCAGAGATAGGGTGGCGGTGCATCATGACTGTTGCTACACACCTTCCCTCGCCGGTCTAGGCGAACACTGCAACTCCTTACTCCCTAACTATAAGCTTTATCGAAGAGGAGAGTTTTAAGTTTACTCTTAAAGGTGGTGACGGTGTCTGCCTCCCGAACCCAGACTGGGAGCTGGTTCCACAGGAGAGGAGCCTGATAGCTAAATGCTCTGGCTCCCATTCTACTTTTAGAGACTCTAGGAACCACAAGTAACTCTGCATTCTGGGAGCGCAGTGCTCTAGTGGGACAATAAGGTACTATGAGCTCTTCAAGATATGATGGTGCTTGACCATTTAGAGCTTTGTAGGTCAGGAGAAGTATTTTAAATTCAATCCTGGATTTTACAGGAAGCCAATGCAGAGAAGCCAACACAGGAGAAATATGATCTCCCCTCTTAGTTCTTGTCATAACACGCGCTGCAGCATTCTGGATCAGCTGGAGAGTCCTAAGAGTTTTATTTGGGCACCTGATAATAGGGAGTTACAATAGTCCAGCCTGGAAGTAACAAATGCATGGACTAGTTTTTCAGCATCGTTTTGAGACAGGATGTTCCTAATTTTGGCAATGTTACGAAGGTGAAAAAAGGCTGTTCTAGAGGTTTGTTTTAAGTGGGCATTAAAGGATATATCCTGATCAAAAATAACTCCTAGATTTCTGACAGTAGTGCTGGAGGCCATGGCAATGCCATCTAGAGTAATTATATCTTGGGATAAAGATTTTCGGAGGTGTTTAGGGCCCAGCGCAATAACTTCAGTTTTGTTTGAGTTTAACATCAGGAAATTGTAGGTCATCCATGATTTGATATCTCTAATGCATACTTGAAGTTTGGCTAACTGACTGGTTTCGTCTGGCTTGATTGATAAGTATAATTGGGTGTCATCCGCATAACAGTGGAAGTTAATTGAGTGTTTCCTAATAATATTGCCTAGAGGAAGCATATACAAGGAGAAAAGAATTGGTCCAAGCACAGAGCCTTGAGGAACACTATGGCTGACTTTAGCGTACTTGGAGGATTTATCGTTGATATTGACAAATTGAGATCGATCAGAGAAATAGGACTTAAACCAGCTTAGTGCGATTCCTTTAATGCCAACTAAATGTTCCAGTCTCTGTAAAAGGATGGTATGGTCAATAGTGTCGAATGCAGCACTAAGATCTAACAAGACAAGTATGGAGACAAGTCCTTTGTCAGCAGCAATTAGAAAGTCGTTAGTAATTTTCACCAGTGCCGTCTCTGTGCTATGATGCTTTCTAAATCCTGACTGAAAGTCCTCAAATAGACTATTCCTATGTAAAAAGTCACATAACTGATTAGCGACTACTTTCTCAAGGATCTTGGAGAGAAAGGGAAGGTTCGAGGGTGTGTTTTTTCAGAAGAGGTTTTATCACAGCTACTTTAAATGACTGTGGTACATAACCTGTTAATAAAGACATATTGATCATATCTAGTAACGAAGTGTTAACCACAGATAACGCTTCTTTAAGTAGCCGCGTTGGGATGGGGTCTAATAGACAGGTAGATGGCTTTGCTGAAAAGACCTTTAGCATTAATTGTTGATGGTCTATCGGAAAAAAGCAGTCTAAGTATATGTCAGGTCCTGTCGTTCTTTCTAGCACTCCTGCATTCAAAAGTGAACCGTTAGAAGTTAAGGGCAAAAGGTGATGAATTCCGTCCCTAATTTTTATAATTTTATCATTAAAGAAACTCATGAAGTCGTCACTACTAAGAGCTAGGGGAATAGATGGCTCAGTAGAGCTGTGACTATCTGTCAGCCTGGCTACAGTGCTGAAAAGAAACCTTGGGTTGTTCTTATTTTCTTCTATCAATGATGAGTAATAGTCTGATCTGGCATTTCTGAGGGCCTTCCTATAGGTTTTCAAACTGTCTTGCCAATCTAAATAAGATTCTTCCAATTTGGAGGAACGCCATTTACTTTCAAGTTTTTGTGAGATTTGTTTTAATTAAAGTTTGGGAGTTATACCAAGGTGGTAGTTTCCTTTGCTTCATCATCTTCTTTTTGAGGGGAGAAACAGAGTCTAAAGTCGTCCGTAGGCAGGCCGTAGCACCGTCTACAAAATTATCAATTTGGGAGGGACTAAACTTAACACAAAGCTCCTCTGTTATATTAAAGCACAACATTGAGTTAAATGCTGTTGGAATATTTTCCTTAAATTTAGCTATAGCACTGTCAGATAGGCATCTAGTGTAGAAGGTTTTATTTAATTTCGTATAGTCGGGTAGTAAGAATTCAAAAGTTATTAAAAAATGGTCTGATAATAAGGAATTCTGTGGAAATACTATCAAATCTTCAATTTTGATGCCATATGACAGCACAAGGTCGAGGGTGTAGTTAAAACAGTGCGTGGCCTTATGCACACTCTGACTGAAACCAATTGAATCTAGTAGTGAGTTGACGGCAGTACTAAGGCTATTGCTGTCAACGTCCACATGAATATTAAACTCACCTACAATAATTATTTTATCTGATTTTAGGACTACACATGACAAAAACTCTGAGAATTCAGATAAAAATTCAGAATACGGGCCTGGCGATCGGTAAACAACAACAAATATAATTGGCTGTACTGTTTTCCATGTTGGATGTTGAAGATTAAGAACAAGGCTTTCAAACGAGTTATAATTAAGTTTAGGTTTAGGATTGATTAACAGGTTTGAGTCAAATATGGCTGCAACTCCCCCTCCTCGGCCTGAGCCTCGAGGAATTTGAGTATTAGTATGACTGGGAGGAGTGGCTTCATTTAGACTAACATATTCTTCATGTCCCAGCCATGTTTCAGTAAGACAGAATAGATCAATTTGATTATCTGATATCAAATCATTTACCAATATTGCTTTAGAAGACAGAGATCTAATATTTAATAGTCCACATTTGATTCTCCTATTCTGTTGCAGTGGTTGTTTTAACTCCAATTAGGTTGTTAAGTATAGCACCTCACTGGTTTACGTTTGATTTTACCGATCTCAGTCGGGGGACAGACACCGTAGTTATGGGATTATGGATGGGTGGCTGCTCCAAAGGAAACACAGAGGAGCGTGTAGCGCTGTACCTGTGATTACTGATATTACTGATTCTTACTGGAATGATATAGCTGGTCTGTGGGTTAGCAGAGTTATTTGAAAAGGAGTGAGAGCTTATGGGAGAGTGAGACTGGGAAGTGCGCTTGTGCGTGTGTTTACAGGGTGCAGACAGTCAATCTAAGGTCTGGGTCTGCACCCAGGTCTTGGTCTGCACGGCGTGCCGCAGATTCTCACATAGCATCTGGCTGCCGCGTCTATTGGGATGAATCCCGTCCCTACTGAACAGGGAGCCACGTTCCCAAAACAGATTAAAATTGTAAATAAAACCTATGTTGTGGATGTTGCATGTATGCTGGAGCTAGGTGTTGAGGGTGAGTAGTCTGCTAAAAAGGCATACTCCGCGACCTCAAGATGGAAGTGGGCCCGAAATAAAAATCTTCTTCCCAGTGCTTTTTAAAACTTCAATGAGAGTACCAAAGTCTTTCTTTGTGCGCTCACTCTGCTGATAGGACATGTCGTTATGTCCACAATGGACCACGAAGCGTTTAATAGAGGTTGGGAGTGAGGGTATCAGGTCCACAGCTTTAGCCAGGATGTCTGCAACTTTGCCTCCAGGAAAGCAGTGTGTGATAGCATTAAAAAACCGTATATCCCGGGTGATGGAGTCACCAATAATTATTGTGGTTGGGGGGGAAGAGCGGACGAGGAGTGCGGGGGCGTGAATGGCCGGTGGCAGGAACAAAACAGGCAGTATCGGTTTCAGATGGACAAGAAAAAGAAGAGGAATATTGCTTACCATTCGGTGGGAGAGATTGTTTTTGAGGAACGTTGTCATTTGGCTGGTTCAGGCAAGGGAGGCCATCGGACCGTCTGATTACCGCATCCCTTAGAAGTTTTCGCCGTGAGGCAGCGGTCCTCTCCCGTGACGACAGCTGGTCAGTCGGCTTTGAAGTGGGGCTCGCCCGGGTAACCACGTCGGCCGTTACCGGGGGGACATTCGGCTTCGACAGGGCATTGAAGCGACTGGAGAGGCTGAGGGCAGGAGGCGATGGAGCCCTACCTGAGGCTCTCTCTCGGCCGCAAACCACTTTAGTCCAGGATGGCCTGATGGTCAGTGTCAAGCAAGAGGATGGATGTGGGCAGGCAGATGGGTCCCAAAGCGCAGTATCCTGGAAAGCCGCCAAGAGAGTTGTGATTTGGAGCGATTGATTTTGAGCAACGTCCAGGTAGGCTGTTAACAAGGCATCTTTGGTTTTTAAGTCCTCTGAGAGCCGATGAACTTCTTCCCTAAGGTCAGAAATTTCTTTGTTTGCATTTTCAAGCAACGAGGAAATCCTGTGGGGAAATGGGGACTCGCCAGGTGTGGTTAGCCTGAAGCTAATGTTTACTACTCGTAAAAAATGTGCGGTCCTCCACGCACAGGTACGTAGATTTGCGTAGATGCTGGCTCTTTCTAGAGACTAAAGGCTACCAGGGGGCTAATAAGAAACAAAAAACTAAGCAACTAGTGCAACATTTTTCTCGAAATAATACTGTTTTCCTCCGTCTGTCTTCTCTCCCTCTACACTCTCACACTGCGTTACCTTCCGGTTCCGGTTGCTGGATGCATGTATTGCTTTGTATGTCCAAACATTCACCCTACAACCATTGAGGCAGTAATTCATGCAAAAGAGGCCCCTTTTGCATGTATCTGAAGTCTCTTTCCTGAAATTCAGTCTTGGTGCAGAATTACAGCCACTAGAGCCAGTCCCACAATGAGCTTTCTGTGCTTTGTTCTGTGCCATTTCTGTCTGTAGCTTTAAATGCTATTGAGGAGGAGAGAGGGGGGACAAGATGGAGGGTGGGGGTGTGGCCTTGACCAACTGCCATGCTTCGCTTGTTTTCAAGCCATGATGTCTCTCTCTTTCTCATGGGCGGACCAAATTCTCTGGGCGGGCAAAGCAGAGAAAGGGGAGGTGACCTTTCCCCTTATGACGTCATATAGGGAAGATTCCAGATCGGCCCATCTGAGCTTTCATTTTCTCAAAGGCAGAGCAGGATACCCAGGGCTTGGTTTATACCTATCGCCATTTCTAGCCACTGGGGGACCATAGGCAGGCTAGGGGAACTCATATTAATGTTAAAAAACCTCATAAGGTGAAATTTTCATGTCATGGGACCTTTAAAGGGGGTGAGAGAGGATGACACGCAAGTAGTTATAATACCCCCACTTTTGCGCGTGCCCGTCACTGATACAATCACGTGTGACTGATACGCGCATTGGTTTCAAGGGGTGGGGGCGATTCGGCGACCGGGGGGAAGCTGCGCACGCATCGTGTGCATTGTCATCGCGGTGTGTCGTCATCGCGGCCGTATCTGCGTGCGCCACTCGCTGGTGTATCTGCGTGCGCACATTGCGTGCGTGGTGAGGATGTCGTCGCGGGAGGACGTACCTGCGTAGGGGGGCGTGTGACGGTACATTATTTAGATATGTGAAGGTGTTAAAATCGGGGTGTTGGACCTATGATTAACGGCTAAAAAGATAGGGGTAGGTTTATGTAGGCAATTCGTCATAAAGGGTGTGGTTTATGTGCTGTAAAAGCTTGTGTTTCATGCAATCTGGTCACTTTTTCTCCACTCATTTTTTTTAGCTAGTTAACTAGCTAGCTCGTTTTTCTCCACAGCTGTTTCTCAACAATCAACGGTGCTTTTTCTTTTTAATTCCTTTGGTGAAAGAAGGAGGAATCGTCTTTCAGTCATGTCTACACGTGTATTTGGATGTCAAGATGGATCGTCTTTTGAAAAAGAAGGTACGCATGATACAGACTCTCCCTGTACATTTGAATTGAGACTTGAACAACGAAATGGCTCATCTATTGCTGGAGAAGCTACTGCTATTACAGATAATCAATTTGCATTGAATCGGGCTCCCCAGAAAAAGAGACTCCGTCCAGAGATGTATATGCCAAGCATGGCTGATTCCTGTACAGTTGATATGGAATATGGGGGTGACAATGGATATTGTTATTCTATTCGCTACAGTGCGGGGTATGTGACATTAGCTGTTTACACTAGCATTGTTGTGGAGCTAGCTAGTAAAGCTAAAACAGAGTGCACACTCTCGGTGAAAGACTGGAAGATTTTTCGAGGTGTTGTCTGTATGGATCTCGACAATCCAGGATTTCCTGAGGTCGTGTATGTATCGCAATGGGGTAGTTGCAGAGGGGACAAATCTACCGAAGTCTCCAACTATCCAACATGACTTATTTGCACCGGCAACTGTAACAGGATCTCCTCAATCACCGTCACCATCATCATCATGTATGACCCCCGAACGCTTCCTGGCGCCGCCACATATGTCGCCTCCACTACCCCCCTCTCTTTTGATCAGGTCACCGCCACCCGCCCCCCGCCACTATGCATATCAGCTCATTCCCCCATCGTCTGATGTCATACAACAGACAGATGGATGTGTTGAACGTTTGTTCAAACACTGTGGGGGATGATCAACCGGACGGTCTGGTGTCAGCGTTGTTTATAGACAGTGTTAAAACAGCATCTCTACATCTGCTTAACGTGGTACTTTACAACTACTGGCAGGAGGTGTGTTATGGTTGTCAGATCAACCATCCGAGTCAGAAACATCACAAATGTTTGGGTAGTATCCCAGAGGGTTTCTATGCAAGACATTTTGAGCAACTTATGAAAAGACTGTTGACGGATAAATTCATCCCTGTAGTACACGATGAAACATCTCCGTGCCGATGGTGCAAGAATCCATGGAGTAGCCGAAACTGTTTTGTACGAGTTGAAATCTGTGGAAGATGTCACAGTCAAAATACAAGAAATGATTGGTGAGGACGTCCTCAAAGTGGCTGAAATTCGCAAGATTGGAGACTGCTGGAGAGACTTATATGACAGGAAAAAAATAACAGTGTGTGGTTATGGGGAACTGTTTACGTGCAATGGGTAACTGTATCAGTGAGAGATATGTGACAGCTCGGTTATCCCGTATTTTAGATCAAACCATTGCCATCAATGTGAATGATGTTAAAAAGTACCAAAGTATGTGTAATGTAGATAGCCTTGATGTGTGTAGGCTAGAAAAACTGATGGATCTTGTTAGAAGACAGTATAGTAAGCCACATTGGTCTGAGTTGATGCAAATGTTGTTATCAGTGCTAACAACACGTGAGAGTGTTGTGGAGACATTTTGTGCAGTTATAACTAGCATCACACACAATTTCAAGATGATGAAAGTATGTCATATACTGACAATGTACACAATGCTTGTAGATGCTGTGTTTGTATGTGAAAAAAAAACAATGTAGTGATGTCTTGTATGATTTACAAAAGCTACACATATTCATAATCAGTCAAATTGGTGTAGCTGATTTAGCCGAAACTCTATCTGTAATAGAATGGGTATCACTGTCCTCATAATTGTCAAAACAAGTATCAAGTGTGTAAAAACATTCTCCATATCGACAGGTACGAGTGTGCGTAACCAAGAGAATTTATTCATAGGGCAGAAACCTAAATTCGTAGTTATAGCTTTCGTTGATAATGAATTATACACCGGTTCATATGCACGTAACCCATTTAATTTCGGACACTATGATGCAGAATTTATAGGCCTATACGCTGATGGACAACCTCACCCTGCCCGACCTTTTCAACCACATTTTCAAAGAGGACAATATTGTTGCGAATATTATGAGATGGTGAAATCAACAGGGCGTCATTTGAAGGACAGATCATTAGCCATAGCACGATCAGATTTTGGTGATGGTTACACATTGTTCTGTTTCAATTTGGAACCCAATGGTGGCAGGGGAGGAAATGTATCACTGATTAAGACAGGCAATGTGAGACTTGAGGTACACTTCCGGAACCCGCTCCCACGGACGGTGACCCTGATATCTTCTTTACAAACAGATTGGCAGACATTATTTTCACAGTGAATTGAACATTTCCTGGGGTCATTAGTGCAAAGTCATCTTTTGACCGGATGAATTTAAGTGAAATGTCCACACCATTTAGCAGCAGTCTTTCTTGAAAAAACAAGTCGGCATGTACTGGCGATATTAATTCCACAATACGACTTTCACCACTGTAGGCCCCCCGTTGCTCTAACCCCAAATTATCGCCTGTAATAGATGTATCGTCCATTTTTCCGCCCGCGTCTTTACAGAATAGTCCAGTGCTGAACTGTGTATCTAGTGTACCTTTTCCATAGTTTAGCAATCATTCAATAATTCCTCTGTATGGGTACGTATTTGAAGACAGTGTAATCAATCTATCGCCCAGCATTATATCTACTTGGGGAAAAAAGACTGCATCCAGGGTAGTTTATAAAACCCACATCAGCTGCATTAGCCAGCAATGTGCCGTCAGGATTTGTAATCCTTACACGTGTGTACAGAGATCTTCTCCACTAGCTGAATTCTATAGGTCCACTGTCTGTTAGAGCGGACATGGCGGTATTTCTAGGAAAGTTGATTTTTCAATAGATGTCTGTGTGTACGGTACGGTAAACAGGTCCAATTCTGTCTTCACACACTCTTCCGACTGATTATGAATGAACGCCATGATTACTTCCTAAGATTCATTTAGAATATGTGTTTTGCTATGACCAGAGAGCGTCGGTTCGGAGCTCTGCGTCTTCTGGAAGCTGTCTTCTTTTTGATGACTCTTCGGTTTTTGGTTGTGGTTTTACGTTTTCTAGCTACAGCCTGGTTACGCCCACATCCTGAGGGATTTCTTCTTAACGGTTTGCGACTGTACACCATGAGACCATTTCCCTGCTGTCTGCTTGCTATGGTATTTCAAACATTAGACACAACGTCCCCAATAATACCCGTGGCAGCAGTTTTCAGATGCGGTTTAGCTAGATTAAACCCCTTTTTTAAAAGGGGGACAGCCATACGGAACAGATTTCTGAACAAGCCTCCTAAACCATTCCCATATTGCGTACTGGAACCTATGTAGCCAGGGAGTTCTCCACCTGCCTGGTTCATCATCTGAGGTGTATGCTTTGCGCATCATTTTAATGCTGCTTCACGGGTCTAAAATGTAGTTTGACAATGACTTTTCTGTATGAGAAGGGAATGTGTTTGTTCTGATCGCCGCGTAAATCTATTTGAATGTCCGTAATAGTTGAGCGTGACAGCGATGTGTAATGAGGTGTATCGTAACTCATAGTGGGCATGCGACGGCTCTCATCAGAGATATTTATACACCGGAGTAGTAGGACATGGCTATCACCGACTAATTGGTAGTCCACTATGTCGCTATAAATAAATATATTATAGCGACCCGCATGGATGTCTGCAGGTCTGGGGGCTACTCATTTAACACGTGGGTTGGAATCTATTTCGAACACAGTGTCTGGAATGAACCCAAGAATCTCGGCCACACGGCCTGTAATTGCTAAATGAAACCCCGCACCGCCGGTAAAGTAAACCCTGTTTGTAATATTGTTGTAGCTCATGGTTATGTCAGCTGTCCCTATACTAGACATGCATCTCATATTATACTTTTTAACAATGCTAGCCACTGAATTATAACAACTGACCGCTAGTTCTATTCTATATATATAGTTTTTGTTTAGTTTTTGTGTCAAAAATTTCAACCTCAGCATCATCTGTGGTAAAATTATTCCATATCCTGGGGTACTGTATCTCTATGAGGCCTACCTCGTAGGGCTGCTGGAATATTAACGGTTTGGCCAATTTTCAATCCACTGCCATATTTTATTGTTCGGATAAACTAGGGCTGAGGCATTGCTGGGGAGCGTAACAAAAAAAACGTTCTTATTCATTATACCTACATCCTTTCACTACCGAATCAGAATGACTAGTTTAAGTGTTTGTCATGCTAGCTTTATCTCACATCAACTATGTCTTTTTCAGCGACCCATGAATTGAATTTATCAGGCCACCCTAACCATTTCACCAGGAATAGCTTCTTGCTATCAATTATTTTCTCTATTTTAAACACTTTGTTTTTGTCTACAGTTACGGGTTGTAACTCTGCCTCATAAAATGTTCCAGTCAATGACTCCCCGTCAGTGTCTTTTAACATATAAACATGGGATGTCCTTCCAACACATTTAGCTACTGTAAAAAATTAATCTGTAAAACTTTGCTGATAACCTTTCCTAAATACACCCCTATGTTTTGACAACCTGACAGTATCACCCTGCTGAAATTTAAAAGCAACCATTCCGGGTTTCAGTTTGTATAGATTGTTAAAGACTGTTTTCTCATTGTCTTTATTCACTGCAGACGGTGCCATTTTTATTGACCTATGGCGTGAATCGTTGTAAGCACTCACCAGATCTTGCACAACATCAATATATCTACGTGCGTTAACAGCTGTTAAATATCTCCACATACGTGTCTTAAAAGATCGATTGAAACGCTCCACTACACTTGCCTTTGTCTCGTTTGATGTAGAGAAATGTTGTATTTTATATTGAGTCATCAATCTTTGAAAAACCTTATTATAGAACTCTTTTCCCTCGTCTGTTTGAAGTTTCATAGGCACCCTCCCCTGACACAATATTTCTTTAAAGGCACTTGTGACGGTGGGGCCAGATTTATTGGGTGATTTACCCCACCATTATCTGGGTTTTTACTGACCCATGCATACTTAGAGAACACATCGATACATGTTAATATATACCGAACATTGTCGTTTTCCACAAAATGTCTCCACAACACTCACACGTGTTGTTAGCACTGATAACAACATTTGCATCAACTCAGACCAATGTGGCTTACTATACTGTCTTCTAACAAGATCCATCTGTTTTTCTAGCCTACACACATCAAGGCTATCTACATTACACATACTTTGGTACTTTTTAACATCATTCACATTGATGGCAATGGTTTGATCTAAAATACGAGATAACCGAGCTGTCACATATCTCTCACTGATACGGTTACCCATTGCACGTAAACAGTTCCCCATAACCACACACTGTTATTTTTTCCTCTCATATAAGTCTCTCCAGCAGTCTCCAATCTTGCGAATTTCAGCCACTTTGAGGACGTCCTCACCAATCATTTCTTGTATTTTGACTGTGACATCTTCCACAGATTTCAACTCGTACAAAACAGTTTCGGCTACTCCATGGATTCTTGCACCATCGGCACGGAGATGTTTCATCGCCAGAAAGCGGTGTACTACAGGGATGAATTTATCCGTCAACAGTCTTTTCATAAGTTGCTCAAAATGTCTTGCATAGAAACCCTCTGGGATACCCAAACATTTGTGATGTTTCTGACTCGGATGGTTGATCTGACAACCATAACACACCTCCTGCCAGTAGTTGTAAAGTACCACGTTAAGCAGATGTAGAGATGCTGTTTTAACACTGTCTATAAACAACGCTGACACCAGACCGTCCGGTTGATCATCCCCCACAGTGTTTCAACAAACGTTCAACAAATCCATCTGTCTGTTGTATGACATCAGACGATGGGGGAAAGAGCTGATATGCATAGTGGCAGGGGGCGGGTGGCGGTGACCTGATCAAAAAAGAGGGGGGTAGTGGAGGTGACATATGTGGCGGCGCCAGGAAGCGTTCGGGGGTCATACATGATGATGATGGTGACGGTGATTGAGGAGATCCTGTTACAGTCGCCGGTGCAAATAAGTCATGTTGGATAGTTGGAGACTCCAGTGAATAACACCCCCACTCCAAACATTCTGGAGAAAAAACAGATCCATACATTACAGACACAATAAAACACAAGACAAAAAAAAAAAAAAGCATTTTAACTATTTTGTAATTAAACAGCACATACAAATAGACCCACCGTTTTACTAGTCTTTGTGTCTGACGATTTTAGGTCTATAAAGCGGTCGGGGTAGGGACAGAGAATGTTGTCCGCCGTCATCGAAAATCAACTTTTGTCTTATGGTCTCATAAGAGCTCCTTATCTGGTCTCTTCTAATGACATAATTGACGGTATCAAACTGCTTCTTCAAAATTTCCCAGTCACACCATTGTATAAAGAAGCTGTTTTTAAACCACTTGTTGCATTCATCGTGAGAAACAGGATATGGCTTTAACAACCAATCATCACGACCTCTGGCCGCAATGAACTTCTCCTTTTCTACGCATACATTGAGGAAAATAAAATCCTCAGCAGTTCTTGTGAAACGGTCTGCTTCCACACGGTAGATTTTGTCCCCTCTGCAACTACCCCCATTGCGATACATACACCACCTCAGGAAATCCTGGATTGTCGAGATCCATACAGACAACACCTCGAAAAAGCTTCCAGTCTTTCACCAAGAGTGTGCACTCTGTTTTAGCTTTACTAGATAGCTCCACAACAATGCTAGTGTAAACAGCTAATGTCACATACCCCGCACTGTAGCGAATAGAATAACAATATCCATTGTCACCCCCCATATTCCATATCAACTGTACAGGAATCAGCCATGCTTGGCATATACATCTCTGGACGGGGTCTCTTTTTCTGGGGAGCCTGATTCAACACAAATGGATTATCTGTAATAGCAGTAGCTTCTCCAGCAATAGATGAGCCATTTCGTTGTTCAAGTCTCAATTCAAATGTACAGGGAGAGTCTGTATCATGCGTACCTTCTTTTTCAAAAGACGATCCATCTTGACATCCAAATACGCGTGTAGACATGACTGAAAGACGATTCCTCCTTCTTTCACCAAAGGAATTAAAAAGAAAAAACACCGTTGATTGTTGAGAAACAGCTGTGGAGAAAAACGAGCTAGCTAGCTAACTAGCTAAAAAAAATGAGTGGAGAAAAAAGTGACCAGATTGCATGAAACACAAGCTTTTAAAGCACATAAACCACACCCTTTATGACGAATTGCCTACATAAACCTACCCCTATCTTTTTAGCCGTTAATCATAGGTCCAACACCCCGTTTTTAACAACTTCACATATCTAAATAATGTACCGTCACACGCCCCCCCTACGCAGGTACGCCCTCCCGCGACGACATCCTCACCACGCACGCGATGTGCACATGCAGATACACCAGCGAGTGGTGCACGCAGATACGACGCGATGACGACACACCACGATGACAATGCATAATTAAGTGATGTTTTGCTTAAAACAAACAAAACAACAGAAAACAACAAAAAAACAAAATCACTTAATTTTTTAATTTTTAGAAACCCTCTGGGATACTACCCAAACATTTGTGATGTTTCTGACTCGGATGGTTGATCTGACAACCATAACACACCTCCTGCCAGTAGTTGTAAAGTACCACGTTAAGCAGATGTAGAGATGCTGTTTTAACACTGTCTATAAACAACGCTGACACCAGACCGTCCGGTTGATCATCCCCCACAGTGTTTCAACAAACGTTCAACAAATCCATCTGTTGTATGACATCAGACGATGGGGGAAAGAGCTGATATGCATAGTGGCAGGGGGGCGGGTGGCGGTGACCTGATCAAAAAGAGGAGATCCTGTTACAGTCGCCGGTGCAAATAAGTCATGTTGGATAGTTGGGGACTCCAGTGAATAACACCCCCACTCCAAACATTCTGGAGAAAAAACAGATCCATACATTACAGACACAATAAAACACAAGACAACAAAAAAAAAAAAAAGCATTTTTAACTATTTTGTAATTAAACAGCACATACAAATAGACCCACCGTTTTACTAGTCTTTGTGTCTGACGATTTTAGGTCTATAAAGCGGTCGGGGTAGGGACAGAGAATGTTGTCCGCCGTCATCGAAAATCAACTTTTGTCTTATGGTCTCATAAGAGCTCCTTATCTGGTCTCTTCTAATGACATAATTGACGGTATCAAACTGCTTCTTCAAAATTTCCCAGTCACACCATTGTATAAAGAAGCTGTTTTTAAACCACTTGTTGCATTCATCGTGAGAAACAGGATATGGCTTTAACAACCAATCATCACGACCTCTGGCCGCAATGAACTTCTCCTTTTCTACGCATACATTGAGGAAAATAAAATCCTCAGCAGTTCTTGTGAAGCGGTCTGCTTCCACACGGTAGATTTTGTCCCCTCTGCAACTAACCCATTGCGATACATACACCACCTCAGGAAATCCTGGATTGTCGAGATCCATACAGACAACACCTCGAAAAAGCTTCCAGTCTTTCACCGAGAGTGTGCACTCTGTTTTAGCTTTACTAGATAGCTCCACAACAATGCTAGTGTAAACAGCTAATGTCACATACCCCGCACTGTAGCGAATAGAATAACAATATCCATTGTCACCCCCATATTCCATATCAACTGTACAGGAATCAGCCATGCTTGGCATATACATCTCTGGACGGGGTCTCTTTTTCTGGGGAGCCTGATTCAACACAAATGGATTATCTGTAATAGCAGTAGCTTCTCCAGCAATAGATGAGCCATTTCGTTGTTCAAGTCTCAATTCAAATGTACAGGGAGAGTCTGTATCATGCGTACCTTCTTTTTCAAAAGACGATCCATCTTGACATCCAAATACGCGTGTAGACATGACTGAAAGACGATTCCTCCTTCTTTCACCAAAGGAATTAAAAAGAAAAAACACCGTTGATTGTTGAGAAACAGCTGTGGAGAAAAACGAGCTAGCTAGCTAACTAGCTAAAAAAAATGAGTGGAGAAAAAGTGACCAGATTGCATGAAACACAAGCTTTTAAAGCACATAAACCATACCCTTTATGACGAATTGCCTACATAAACCTACCCCTATCTTTTTAGCCGTTAATCATAGGTCCAACACCCCGTTTTTAACAACTTCACATATCTAAATAATGTACCGTCACACGCCCCCCCTACGCAGGTACGCCCTCCCGCGACGACATCCTCACCACGCACGCGATGTGCGCACGCAGATACACCAGCGAGTGGCGCACGCAGATACGGCCGCGATAACGACACACCGTGATGACAATGCATAATTAAGTGATGTTTTGCTTAAAACAAACAAAACAACAAAAAACAACAAAAAAACAAAATCACTTAATTTTTTAATTTTTAGAAACCCTCTGGGATACTACCCAAACATTTGTGATGTTTCTGACTCGGATGGTTGATCTGACAACCATAACACACCTCCTGCCAGTAGTTGTAAAGTACCACGTTAAGCAGATGTAGAGATGCTGTTTTAACACTGTCTGTAAACAACGCTGACACCAGACCGTCCGGTTGATCATCCCCCACAGTGTTTCAACAAACGTTCAACAAATCCATCTGTTGTATGACATCAGACGATGGGGGAAAGAGCTGATATGCATAGTGGCAGGGGGCGGGTGGCGGTGACCTGATCAAAAAAGAGAGGGGTAGTGGAGGTGACATATGTGGCGGCGCCAGGAAGCGTTCGGGGGTCATACATGATGATGATGGTGACGGTGATTGAGGAGATCCTGTTACAGTCGCCGGTGCAAATAAGTCATGTTGGATAGTTGGAGACTCCAGTGAATAACACCCCCACTCCAAACATTCTGGAGAAAAAACAGATCCATACATTACAGACACAATAAAACACAAGACAAAAAAAAAGCATTTTTAACTATTTTGTAATTAAACAGCACATACAAATAGACCCACCGTTTTACTAGTCTTTGTGTCTGACGATTTTAGGTCTATAAAGCGGTCGGGGTAGGGACAGAGAATGTTGTCCGCCGTCATCGAAAATCAACTTTTGTCTTATGGTCTCATAAGAGCTCCTTATCTGGTCTCTTCTAATGACATAATTGACGGTATCAAACTGCTTCTTCAAAATCTCCCAGTCACACCATTGTATAAAGAAGCCGTTTTTAAACCACTTGTTGCATTCATCGTGAGAAACAGGATATGGCTTTAACAACCAATCATCACGACCTCTGGCCGCAATGAACTTCTCCTTTTCTACGCATACATTGAGGAAAATAAAATCCTCAGCAGTTCTTGTGAAACGGTCTGCTTCCACACGGTAGATATTGTCCCCTCTGCAACTACCCCATTGCGATACATACACGACCTCAGGAAATCCTGGATTGTCGAGATCCATACAGACAACACCTCGAAAAAGCTTCCAGTCTTTCACCGAGAGTGTGCACTCTGTTTTAGCTTTACTAGATAGCTCCACAACAATGCTAGTGTAAACAGCTAATGTCACATACCCCGCACTGTAGCGAATAGAATAACAATATCCATTATCACCCCCATATTCCATATCAACTGTACAGGAATCAGCCATGCTTGGCATATACATCTCTGGACGGGGTCTTTTTTTCTGGGGAGCCCGATTCAACGCAAATGGATTATCTGTAATAGCAGTAGCTTCTCCAGCAATAGATGAGCCATTTCGTTGTTCAAGTCTCAATTCAAATGTACAGGGAGAGTCTGTATCATGCGTACCTTCTTTTTCAAAAGACGATCCATCTTGACATCCAAATACGCGTGTAGACATGACTGAAAGACGATTCCTCCTTCTTTCACCGATACGGCCGCGATGACGACACACCGCGATGACGACACACCGCGATGACAATGCACGCGATGACCTTGATGATTAGCATGCACCCTTTAACAACAAATGCTTTTCAAGTATAAGCTGCAATGTAACATATTTCTCTTCAGTCTCATGTGCAAGACCCCAGTCGTTCCTGGAGACTCTTGTTTGCAAGAAATAAATCTCCTAAGGCAACCCGTTCTCACTCCGAACTCGTAAAATACGGACGTTTGGGCAGTGGCTGTCAGTGTCAGATACGACTCAAAAAGCACCCTTCTGTATGTGTGTAGAACGCACCGGGGAGAGTAGCAGCTACATGGTGCTTGAAGATGACGTAGCATTAAGAGCGACAACGGTAGCGAGTAGTATGAAAGCCCGAAAATCTGCATAGGGAGGTTCGTTGGGGTGGGTCAAACAATACAGGACATTCACTCAGGAGAGCGGGATCGTGTCCCGTGTGTCACGTTTCGTGAACCCAACTGTCCCGTTCTTCTATTCCTAAACCCAACCGTCCCGTTCTTCTTTTCCTGAATCCAACCGTCCCGTTCTATTCCCGCATGTCATGGAAACTTACCTTTTTATAAGCCCACCCACGACCTTTTCCTTAACCTAACTGCGTCAAAAGTGACGCATCCCGACCTAGCGCGTTTAGATAAAGCACGTTTAGATATGACGCTAAAGGAGAGTTTTAGCGTCAATAACAACGCCAAAGGCACCTGACCAAGCGTCCGTATTTTACGCGATGGGAGTGAGAATGTGTTGCCTAAGGACTTCTGTAAGAGACACAAACAGATGTTGTGTTTAAGTATTTAATTTCAAATAGACCCAACAGGTTGTCTGTTTGCAACGACACAGGTGAAACCCAATCAGGGCCGGTTGGGACTTATTTTCAGCCCTGGAGTTTACTTACTTTAGTTCACGACTGACTATATTAAAATAATGTAATTAAAACCTCAGAATATAAGTCTGCAATAGGCGCACTGTTCTCTACAGCCTTGCAATTCATTGTATTTTTGAAAAATATCATCATTTCCAATTCAGTGCAAAAACAGTAGACTAAGTTTTGCTTCACAGTGAAGATTTATTAGAACAGTAAATAACAGGACAGTATCAGAATCTATTTTCTTTAAGAATTAGTATTCATAAATATCCAACCATTGAAATGAAGAAAAAAATCTAACAAAAACAAATATATAAAACAAAATAAAAAATAAAGATTAAAATAAAATGAAAATTTCCAAATGGCAAAATATTCAGGCTTAATTCATATTACTTTTATCCTATTCCCTTTCAATCGTGGGCTTTATATATTCACTATTGTTTGATTAAAAACATAATGGGTCACTAGTAACACTTGGGCATAGAAAGTTGTTATATTGTAACTAATGTGAAAAAAAAATGCTTTTCTTACTTAGTATTTCTGTCTCGTTTCCAGTCCAAATATCTAAAAAAAAATCTTACATCAAGATGCTAAACAAGTATGAAAAAACACCTCAAAATTAAGTGATGTTTTGCTTAAAAAAAAAAAAATAAATAAAATAATCACTTAATTTTTAGGTTTTTTTTCAGAAAACAAGACATAATTTCTTATGCCATTTCACTTGTCTAGTAAATGTATCTTGAATTAACAATATTTAGATTATTTGAACTGGAAACAAGTAAGATACTAAGTAAGAAAAGCATTTTTTTTCAGTGATAATGTTTGCTTATTCACACACTATGGTACAACAGCAGCTTACCTGTGTCTTTCACAGTGAGAGCATTAGTCTCTTCACAACTGGGTCCTGGCTCTCTTTCTGACACTAATGACATTTTTTACATTTATTTCTCACAACAAATATCCCCTTTTTACAAAGCTTTCAAATCAAGTCAAGTCAGTTTCATTAATGTATTGCTGAATCATCAGGTATCATTAATTATCTCAGGGCATTTTTCATTGAGCATGGCTCTTCATTACTATTAGTTCTTCTGAATGACAATCCTACCTGCCCATTCTGGTGTGTTGGGCTCATGACTGGAGCTTGGTAACGTTACTGGGCCTTGCTCTTCACTGTTAGCAGCAAACCGGACTAGAGGCGGCTGCTGCTGAAGAGGTACAAGAAAAGGTTTGATACATGAACGGTGGTTTGCAGACAACGTTGTTTTGCACGGTCGCTAGCATCTTGCACTGCTCCTAACTACCTTAACGTTATATAGCTTACTTAACGGCCTTGCTGTCTTCATTTGTTTTTTTGAGGGAAAATGTGCTCAGCTTAGAACATTTGGCCGCGTCAGTTTCCAAAGCTTTCTTCTTTTTTTATTCTGGCCTTTTCAGCGCCGCCTTTGCGCTTCCTGTTATCCATTTTTATCTGACTTTTTTTATTTTGAGCAACTTGTAATGTGCCGTGTCGGGGGTGGGGCCAGGGAGTCAAACGATAATCACGTCATCATTAACCTGCAGGCTGCACTCTGCGAGAAAATATTAAATAAAAAAGAGTGGGGCTGCGGTAAAATAATAAATAAAAAGAGTGGGACTGCGGTAAAATAATAAATAAAAAAGTGGGGCTGCTGTGAGTGCTGGCAGCCTAGGGACAGCATCCATATTTCAACCCAGTGCCATGACAACAACGGCCCTCGCGGCCAAAAAAACAGACCGGCCCACCGGGAATTTTCCCGGTGCTCCCGATTAGCCAATCCGGGCCTGAACCCAATTTAGCTATTTTAATTGTTTACATTTGTCCAGACCCTCAAGACAAATCCCATGATTTATCCAGAAGAATGGCTAATTGTTTGAATGAGTTTGAATGAATTTATTTATAGAGATGACTGAGACTCTATAAACTGACCAAAGTTTGGCATGTAGTGGTTAAACAAACCTTTATGGGTGAATAACCTTACACTGGATGGAAAATCAGGTCAGATAAGTTCTTTTTTGTGCTGCTGTGATGAATAGAGTGATAACACAAGATATTAGAGGAAAACAATATTCTAAATGCATTTCCCCTAAATATTACCTTTGTCTTGCTATTGTAGATCTTTGTGGAGCTGCAACTTCATGACTCATACTGTATCTAATGTGGGGATGCTGTTGCAATAGCTATCATCTCATCATGGAAGTTGTTGGGGTGTTTTTGTCTTTAACACGATCAGAGGATGAAGAATCAGATGAGTGTGCAGGTGTCAATTTGAGGAGGACTGAGGGGAACATCAGTGTTCTTCCGCGCATAAGATGGAAATCTTTGCATAGAGGGGAAGTATAGTGGCAGAACAATGGCAGAAAAGATCTATCTATCTATATGTACATGTAAATGCTGTTTGCTTTAATGGTTAATATTGAGTTAGTAAGTCTACTCACAGACCTGATAAAGCTTGGAGCCGGCTGCTCAATCTACAGATGGTATGAGATAATTGGTCCCTGGGCACTGATGCTTCAAAAGCCTCCCTTGGACCTCTTCACTAATCCATCCATGGTGATGGCTGTGGACAAACACAAATGCTTACACAGTGCTTGTTACTGTAACACTGACCAGTGACCTCACCGTCACAAACTGATCACGGTTGATGTAGGTGGTTAGACTTCCTGCTCATATGGGAAACATTTCCCCAGGTTGCTCCTGTGTGTGGTAGAGATGCACAAAGGAACATTGAGTTACTTTTGAAGGTATGTGTGCACTATTAGCTCATGGAAAGTGTGTGTGTGTGTGTGTGTGTGTGTGTGTGTGTGTGTGTGTGTGTGTGTGTGTGTGTGTGTGTGTGTGTGTGTGTGTGTCTGTGTGTGTGTGTGTGTGTGTGTGTGTGTGTGTGTGTGTGTGTGTTGGACCTGTATGTTGCTACTAAACGTTATGTAAGTGGGTGAACCTGAGACTGCTGACTATGAGAGCGGAAAAACTTTGGTCAACTCATGAGAGATTGTGTGCTGATAAAATGTGAATTGTACGTTTCCGCTGAGATGACACTTAACCTTGAGCTTGCCACTCTCAAAACTTAACTTGTCATCATCAACTTCAAAGATAAAGCTATGTACCTGAAAGCGTAGTTTTGTAAATGTGATAATGGTAAAACATGATTCTTGTAAAGTCTGCTTCACACCATACCAGTCTGCTGTGTCACAAAGGGAATTCTAGTAAGCTTACTTCCTGACAATGACAAAGCAATAACCTGAGAGCGTCTATGTGTGTGCAGTGCATGTGCATACCTTCAGAGAGTACTTTTTTGTAACTTTTTTGTTCATGATAATGTCACTACAGCGTCATTTTAAGGATAAAAAAAGGATTACTTTAATAATGAAGGGAAGGAGCATATGAGAGTATATTACATAAGTGATGATATAACAATGAGGTGTCCTTTTATGGGCAAAGGGAGATTGGAAGCCGCATGGCGTTTTCTCTGTCAGGACTCCTTGGGGTGTATCATTGTACTTGAATGATTGCCCCTCTACATTGACTAAAGCTCTGTTTAAATTGTTAAGCATTATTTAAAGTGTGCATGCTTGTTTGTGCAATTGTTTCACTAGTGAAAGTCAAGGTAGCATGAATCAAAGGAGCTTAAGGATGAGTTCAAATTTAGCATGTACAGGGATAAACGAATTTTTGCTTTTGAACTGGGACAAAAAAAACACAACAGGAAAATTAGAGAAACAAGGAAAGGAACCTTTTTTTGTTACTAATGCAGGTAGAAGGTAGGCTAACTGAAAAAACAAGGTACAATAATAGTTTGTTACATCTCTTTAACTTTGATGAAACACGTTCAAGTTGTTTGGTTGAGTCAACAAATAGCTCCAGTAAATCCACACAGGTGACAAATTAAACCTGGCTCACTGACTGGTTTCACGAGAAACAAGACACTTTATGTTGGTTTTTATCCTTTACAGTAATTTGTCACTCATATTTATTTCCATATTGCGGGACTGAGGCATTCACTTCATTACGGGGAGGTACAGGTGCATCAGGTACCTGGTTGGATCCCAGGCCCATCAGTATACATTTGGGAGGTGAAAGTAAGACTGTTAGCCCCAGTGAATCATTAGTCAGAAGTTCAGGTTGTACTGGGCAGATTCTGTGTGTGTGTGTGTGTGTGTGTGTGTGTGTGTGTGTGTGTGTGTGTGTGTGTGTGTGTGTGTGTGTGTGTGTGTGTGTGTGTGTGTGTGTGTGTGTGTGTGCGTGCGTGCGTGTGTGTGTAAAGCAATGAATAAAGTGATCAGAAACAGCACAATATCCAAATCCACAAAATATACAGAAAATATAGCATCTAAGGCAAACCAATAAGAATGTTTCATATTCATTTTTTTATTTGGTTAATTTTAGAAACACCTTTGTTCCTGTAGGTAGGTGTACTTTTACTTTAAAGTTCAGTTTGTATTTGTATTTAAGTTTCTAAATGTTTTCTTATTGTTGGTTTTTATCATAATTGAACTTATGAACTATAGCTCTGTCCTGGGATGCCCCCTCCATCCAGTGGAGGTGGTGGAAGAAAGGGGAATGACGGCCAAGCTATCATTTATGTATTTATATTATGCCTTAACTGTTCACTGCTTCTTTTCTTTTTTTTTTTTTTTTAACATATTTATTATATCTTGCATTTTGTTAACTGATGCCTCTTATTGATCTATCTCCTTTGCTACCGTTATACTGCAAATGTCCCCACTTAATTTTACTTGTGTTTTAGGTGTTATCATACCATCTTTGTGGCAAGCTGCATATACTACCACATACTTCCTTTGAAGACATAATTGCATGACAAATCATGCTGTTATCTCATTTTTAGTCTTATTTCAAACGTGTGATAACATAATAAATAGAAAGTTGAGGCGATGTAATACATACAGTATGAAGAATGAGGATCTGTAATACTATAGATATGTCAACTACCTTGGACCTCCTGCTGATGATTTTAGATCTTTTGAAAGTCATGATGATGTGACATGTTATATGCAGTTAAGACCCTGGCTACTGATTTTTTACTGTAAGAATAAAATAATCAAAGTGATTCGAAATACCGTACAAGCGTTGTGTTGAATATACAATTTGTTAAAAGAAATTTCTATTTATAGAAAGGTACAGTCACTTTATTCATTCAACATTACCATCGCTTCTTATGACGCTAATCAGAAACCTCGTTCAGGAATATTAAGGTCACTGAACAGCTGCACTTGCAGCACACGCTGAGCAGGACTACATTCATTCTCTCTAGCCCCACCAAGTGTTTTTAATATCATCTAGCAGTAAAACATCTTATTTCAGCAGTACGATGTCTCTCAAACATGGAAGGCCTGGTGTCCTTATTAACAGCAATTGCATAAAACACTTCACGATCAAGGCACTTGTCAGATATTTAAGTGGTTCAACTGCTATGGTCCCTTTATTCACATTGTGGCCCATTGCAATGTAAGGTTTTTATATTCGTTTTTAGCCCTTTTCTTTCAATGCTTTCAGGGTGATTGTCAATCCTCCAGCATCGCAGAGCTGAAACTCCTCCTCCACTGCATCATCATGTGGCTGCGGAGGAGCAACTGTGTGAACTGAGGCCGCTTCATCCTCATAATCTTCTTCCTCAAAGTCATCTGGATACTCAACTTGTTCTAAGACATTAGGAGCCTCTGGAAACACTGTAAGAGAGAAAGAGGGATTGAAAGCTTTTGTTTTGATAATTCCTATAGGCTACAACTTATTAAGAACCTTGATTTCTCACTATAAAGTTGTATAGTTTTGATTATTGCCACTATTCATCACACCCCCAACCGGCACCTTCAGACACCGCCTACCAAGAGCCTGGGTCTGTCTGAGGTTTCTTCCTAAAAGGGAGTTTTTCCTCGCCACTGTCGTACTAAATGCTTGCTCTTGGGGGAATTACTAGAATTGTTGGGTCTAGACCTACTTTATCTGTAAAGTGTCTTGAGATAACTTATGTTAAAGTTATGATTTGATACTATACATAAAATTGAATTGAATTGAATTGAATGCTGGTAGGAAATGTTCAATCTAACCCAAGTCTAAAAAGAAAGAAAATTACTTTCTCGGTAGGACATTTTGAGGCATCCAATATTTGAATTCTGCAAGATCATTTTGAGCATATCACAGCTAGCTGTTTATCATCAGCATGGACCTGAAATCTTCGCAAATGAGTAGTATATCGACCACATCTTTTAAAAGATATATTGTAAAATGTACAGTGTGTAAGGTAGGTAAAACTAGCTCCATCTCGACCAGTTGCAACAGTAAAATTACACGTGTGCAGTGATGCGTATGATAAAATAGCATTCTATTTGTCTGCAGAATGAGTCATTTATACCTTTCAATAAGTAGGATTTTGAACGAAGGACTTGAGTATTTTTACACTGTGTTGTGAGTACTTTTACTTAAGTAAAGGCTCTATGTGCTTCTTTCATCACTGATAAGAAGGTGTTTCACTTTACGTGAGTTACCAATTGGCTCAGCAGAATCGCTGCTCAGTGGCGACCCAGAGTGCTCACTGCACTCCTCAAGAGAGGACACACTTTCATCTTCATCAAAGTCCTCAGGATAGTGGCAGTCACAGTGGCTTTGTCCTCCAACACACAAAGCACCATGATGTTCCTCCTCCATATCACTGGAACACATGTTGTGTTCGTTTTCTTCCCATGGGTGGGGCTGACTTAGAACATCTGGGTGTAGTGTGGTGTCTGTGATTTTTTCTTCTGTAATGTCACAGCTTTTCACAGGAACACGGTCGGTCTCTGTGTGTTTGGTGGACTTGAGGTGATATTGCACATATGCACTGTCAAGTATACAGGCAGCCCTTGGCCTGTTTTCTGGGTTGAGGCGGAGCATTCTCTGGATCAAAGAGGAGATGTTGTCAGAGTAGATGTTGGGCACGGGATCATACTCTCCTTTGGTGATCTTGTAGAACAGACTCAGGAGGTTTGTGGCTGCAAACGGAGGCCTGAGAGCACAGAGCTCATACAGCAGACAGCCAAGAGCCCAGATATCAGACTTGGAACTGTATGGGACATCCTGACACAGCTCAGGACTGAGGTAGCTCGGTGTCCCAACACATGTGGAGGCCATGTCAGCTGTGTTGGTCATTACTCTGGATATCCCAAAGTCCGCTAACTTCACCACGCCTTGCTTTGTTAGCAGTACATTTGATGTTTTGATGTCCCTGTGTAGTATTTTAGCCATGTGTATGTAATTCAAAGCCATAGCGACCTGTACAAACCACCCCATCACAGTATCCTCGGTGAAAAACTCCTCGGGGTTCCTCTGTTTTACTTTGTCATCTAATGTCCCTCCGTCGCAGTAGTTCATCACAATGTAAATGAATCCATCAGAGTTCACAAAGGCGTCGCTGCATTTTACTACGTGAGGGTGCTCCAACCTTCTAATGATCTTAGCCTCTTGGAGAATTGCGCTTTGGGTTTTTGTTGTTCTTGTGTCCTCTATTTTTATCCTCTTCACCGCGTGCAGGCTCTTGCTCTCTACGTGCCTCATCAGGAACACGTCCGCTGCTCCTCCCCTGCCCAAACACAACACCTTCTCGTACTTCTCCATGTTTTGATCTGAAGCCGCCGACCCAAAAGGATCTTTTTAAATCAATAATAAAAAAATTAAAAAAAACAGTGTCAAGGTAAGGAGCGCACAAGACAGCTGTCATAGGCTAACAGGCCACGTCACGGAGCGTTTGTGTTCAGCATCGTTGCCATAGTAACCACCTCGCTCTGACCTCGTTTGTTTGTTTATTATAATAACAGTTTTGACTTTATTTGTTAGGTTTAGTAGCAGGGTTCAAAATGAATTGTCCAATTTTACCAGCCATTCAATATACCATTGTTTGTTTGTTTTTTGGCTGGTGTGTGAAGCAAATGTACCAGCCACTTGCATATTTTACCATATGCATTTGCATTTGGCTAGTGAATGGTGGCACCCTGATTATAACATCAGTCCAGTAACTACAGATAACAATTTTAGTCATTTACAGCGATGGATGGCCATTAATATCATGTCGCTGCTAAATAAATAACATGTTAAATAAGTCATTACAGAAATACACTTTAATGACAGGGTCTAGAATATGCTGCGTGGGCAATATTATAGACTTAGATTGAACTTTGAAATGCCCGTAAAAGGAAGGAGAGCGAGAAAAGTAGGACCCATTTTTTCTTCTTTAAAAAAAATACATGTACATCGAAGGTACATTAGACTACCCAATATTTTATATACTGCAGCATGACTGTATCATTTGAGACTGCACACTCTGGTACTTCCCACTGGGTGGCGGTATGGACGTTGAGTGGGTGCAATCTGCCATTAACTAGCTAAAGAAGAACAAACACTTGAGCCGTCAGCGCAGGTTTCTGCGCATGTTAACCATAAGATAGCATGAGCGCATGCTATTGCAGTTTTTTCCTTTTCATCGCTACATAAATTTTAGTAAACGTTCATCTAAAATGCCACCAAAGGGAAAAGGTGGCAAGGGTGGTAAAGGTCAGTGGTCCATCAGTTGCCAATTGTTAATTACGTGTTGTGAACTGTTAGCTTAAAGTCAGCCACGTTAACTAACGTTAGCCTGTAGCAAACAACTGTTAATACACACTTCAAATGTGATTATGATTCACTCGATTACATTATATTGCTTCGCTACAATGTCATTGTATGTTATGCTTTTTCATTGGTTTAACGGTTGTTGTGATGTCATTGGTGCTTAACCTCGTCACTGTGTAGGAGCAGCTTCAGGAAGTGCTGACGCTGACAAAAAACAAGAGAAAGCCCCAAAGGGAGGCACTGCTGTCAAGGTAACCTTAATCACACTTGTATCCAAAGCTGCATTGCAAAAGTCAAATGTGACACAACGGGGATTTTACAACAACAACAACAAAAAGTTGTCTGCTCTCGTCTCTCACTCCTACCTCAAAGCCACTTTTGGATGAGTTGGCTGGAGGGAAATGATGAGTGGCTGAGTTGGGACCATAGACAGTATATAAACCATCTTTGTCACTAGAAATCTGTAACAGTTGAACAGTTGACATTATGTGATGAGCATGGCATTCCAACTGGCAATTGTGTGAAAAAGTTGAATACTCATTTTGTTAAATTCAGAGCTACAGTTTGTTTTCATAAAATATTCCGAGCATCTTGTATTATCTCTAGGCTATTACTGGGAAAATCTGCTTTATGGCTGCATAAACATCAGCTTTGGGTCACGGAGAAGAGGAAGTGCTAGTGCCGGAAAAGGAATATAGGAGCTCTGCGATACATTTCATAACCTTTATACATGATCTACTACTGGGATGCTTTATCTATGTTCGCTAAGCACAGTGTCTAATACAGTGATTTTAAGTAGTTATAGGTTGCATCCAGGGGTTAAATTGGGATTTTTTTATGTGGGGGGGCTATACTTTGCATCATTGTAGTATCAACAGGTATTAGGGCATTTACATTACTGTTAATCAGTCATCACTTGATTACACATTGTATTACCTTGTTATGATATAAGAAGTGACCCATACAATGTGCCAAACATAATGTGCCACATGAAGAGAGTGCAGAATATGATAGTAGTAACAGCTGAGAAGATTTGGGTCTGTGGTGACCAGGTCCACCTCACACAAACTTCCTTCTCCCATTCTCTTTCTTTACTACTACAACACACACACCCAAACACACACACACACACACACACACACACACAGCGCAGAGTGGGGCTCTCTGATGCTTGGAGGCGAGCCGTGGCCGGCTCGGAGCCCTGTCGCTGGAGGAGATGCGGCGGTGAGGACCAGTTCAATTGCTTGGTCAGCGACATGAACTCGTAGCGGCCATTGGAGCTTCCGAGCACCGGGCTTCCACCGCTGCTAACGGGGTTTTTAGTTTTAGGAGCCTTGTCTTTTTCTGTTGTCATTCCGTCGTCCTCGTCGCTCTTTAACCAGTCCTCAAATGTCTTCCCTACTCCAAATATATTAAAATTGACAATGAATTCGTCCATTTTTAAAACACTGTAATGTTTAGAACTACAGCGAATAACGTTAGCTCAACTGTAGCTAACGTTAATTAGTTTCTATAGCAACCACACAAGGCTGCATCTGATCACTAACGTTAGTTTAATAACGTAGTTGCTACATTGTATCTCGCTTGCGAAACTATGTATCGACTGACCCTCCGATAGATTTCCGACACATTTTAGACACAAGGTTTATTTTTACAGTGGACCTCATGTTTGAAATTTCTGTGATAGAAAAAAAATACAAGCGGCGTATTGATCTACTATTTGATGACGCTGTGCTCAGTCAGCGGGCAACCTGCTGGGTTAATGTCCTCCCAGCCAATCAGAATCAAGCATTCTTAAATGAAGTAGAATAATACAGATTAGCGCCGCCTGCTGTTATGGAGACGTATTACGTCTTGTCACTTTGGTGTGTTCCGAGGCACTTTTTTGACCAATTTGGGGAGACTGATCAGCCCAACTGCCTTTTCTGCCGAGGGTCGGCCGTTTGGTCGGTGTGTCTCGGCCTTTAGGCGTTATTTAGTTGACCGGGTAGCTGCACGGGTTGTTCTCATTTCGGCTCCGCCGAGACAAAATAGACATGCCATTTCAAAAATCTTTCATTTATTGTCAGAAATATCATGTTTTCAAAAGCATCACTTTCATCAAATTTTATGTGACATATTTCCAGTAGGCAACTGATGCAAGCAGGCACATCCGGCTGAGCCCCGGAGAGCCCCGGCCCAATTTAACCACCGGTCGCATCCCAACCACTGTTTATTCCTTGAATTCTAACTGCCTTTATCATCTGTGTTTTTCACCAGGTTCGACACATCCTCTGTGAAAAACATGGGAAATGCATGGAGGCAATGGAGAAACTGAAAGCTGGAGTCCGTTTCAGTGAAGTAGCGTCACAATACAGTGAAGACAAAGCGAGACAAGGAGTAAGAACATGCACCCATGATCAGTTATTACTTTTGTGCTGCCCTTTTTTTACTGACTCAACTGAATCAAGCTATAAAAAAGCCTGTGTTGGCTTTTATTTCTCGATTTGAATTATCCCATAGTATTGACTGTAAGCCCTAACTGTCTCTATTGTTTCCTGTCTGTTTATGGCTAATCCTTATGTGTGACTTAATTTTTAGTGAAGGTGAGATGAAGCTTCATGAAGCATTGAAGCTTTTAAGCAATAGGGTTGATTTCTCAAGGACTTATGCTCACAAAACCACCTGGTGGTCAAAGAGTGTATGAAACAGTCAGATATTTTACAGATGATCTAAACCATCTTTGATTTACTGTATTTTGCGCCAGTAAAAGCTTGGGAAAAATGACTGCCAACGACTGAACACTGAAAAAAAAAAAAAAGTCAATGTAAAGCATTTATAGTCAAAATAGTGTATTTTCTGATAAGTAGGCCTATGATTGTATAACTTAACTGTGTCTTGTGAGTAATAAAATAATGGCAGGAGGGGCAATATTAGTGTTCTAAAACCGGAAAGTGGCAGTGGTTTAACCGGTCAGAGGGCAGTGAATTTGCTTGTGTAACTAGGGAAATGGCGTAGAGGAGAGACTTTATTAATTTTATTCATGAACAATAATTTCTCAACTGTGTTAGGGCTTTGGGCGTCATCAATGATGTCATTTGTCTAAAATGATACAAGCCTCGATACGCCCTTCACAAACTCCGAAGCCTCAGCACACCACGTTACATCACTGCTAATTGTGCCTGATGACTGAAGCCATAAAAAAATAAGTGTTTCAAGTTCCTGCATTGCTAGCAGTTGTTACTATTTTCAGTACCGTGAACTAGGGCTGGGCGATATGGAGAAAATCAAATATCACGATATTTTTGACCAAATACCTCGATATCGATACCGCAACGATATTGTAGTGTTGACTGTTGATGCTTTCACAAAATATTTACACAATGAGATTTTTGATAAATAATCATCAGTAATGTGGATATAATAACTAAGTGGGTAAAGGCAAATCACAGAACAGCTAGAACAGTCTGGTGTGTTCAGAAAATGACATCACTCTACTGTAATGCAGCCTTTAAAACCAGGAAAAGACAACACTTATGTCATATTACGATATCCAAAATCTAAGATGATATCTAGTCTCATATCACGATATCAACATCATATCGAACCATTTAGCCTTGTTTTGCTCACGTTCACTCACTCATTATTAGGTGTACATACTATGTGTTTTCATGAGGTTTCTATTTGTGATAGGGTGATCTGGGGTGGATGACGCGAGGATCGATGGTTGGACCTTTCCAGGATGCAGCATTTGCCCTACCTGTCAGTTCCATGGATAAACCAAACTACACAGACCCTCCTGTCAAGACAAAGTTTGGGTACCACATCATTATGGTAGAGGGTAAAAAGTGACATGGGGTGGCTCAACACTTGGAATTAGGACCTACAAATTCTACAGTGTGCTATATTGTGAAACCAATTTTTTTCCTGATCTTACCGTTTCAATGCAACGTTTGCTTTTTATTTTACAGAATGTTTAAGAATAAGAAAATGAAATGATCCCTTGTGTGTCAGCTTTGTTTTTGTCAAATGTACACCACCTTACTGACAATTCAACCTGAGGGAATATTCTTACAAGATTAACTTTCACATTTACACAACTCACTGGATTTTCTTTTTGATAAAGATTGTGGGAATCAAACCACGAACGGCCAAATAAATGCATTTTTTTTCACTAGTACAAAATGCGTACGGTTTGTTTATGTGTGTATGAGAGAGTGACAGGGAAAGATGTAATAAAAAAAGTGCTGGCCTCACTCCTAGAAACTTTGCTTTAAAGTCTTTCAGAAAGGTTTTTCCTTTCAGTCTTAGCTTGTTTTCCTTAATTCCAGAAATATAACTTGTGTTTCTGGTAGCAAAACCAAAACTGTAAATATCAATTAAATCGGTGTTAAGTTACTGTTTCGGTTATTCTGCATTCTGGAGATAGGCAGCTGTTAGTGCTAACTAAAATAACTTTTTTGTTAGAGTTAGTAAATATGAGATAAAACACCAATGATATGAACAAAACTGACATTTACCAATTAGGTAACAATAGTTTTTGGTCTATAAAATGTCATGAGATTTTTTTCAAATTGTTTGTTTGCATCCCCGGTTACAGTTAGGGGTCAAAGAAGGTCCATGCAAATAATACAATCAATTTGATAGATTATTGTGGACCATGATAATAATCCAGAGCTCTGAGGTGATCATACGGGTTACATCCAGAGAGCTAGGCGGCAGTAGCCCGCAGAGGTTGAGAGCACAGCCAGCATCAGGAAAAGACAGCTGACGTTGTTACGCCTTGCTAGATGATTGGCGAGGTAAGATGGCGGCGCCAGAGGAGCCAGAGTTGTCTCAGGCGCAGACTGAAAAACTCCTTCAGTTTCAGGTAGAAAGCCTAATCCACACTAACATGTGTCCATTTGAAACCTCATTTTAATACACTTTCGTTGATAAAGAGTCACTGTAAATAGGTGGAATTGTCCGTGTTTAAACGCGTTTTGCATAGTCAACTTACCCCAGCCCCCTAACGCTAACGTCAACGTCAACTTGAGTCAAAGCTAACGTAAGCAAAGCTAGCTAACGTTAGCTAAGATATCAAACTAGCTAGTTAGCAGACTTTTAGGGCTATGGGTGGACTGAACTAACCTAACGTTTGTTATATTTTACTCAAAGGTGTATAGCAAATCCCACTTTGTTAACCAACATCACTTGTTTTTAATATCGTTTTGGCTTTACGGGAACTTGGCTAACGGAAGGTGTCCACTGACGCTCCCTACTGAACACTTGCTGAGTTAGCATCATAGCTAGCTCTCCGAGTTAGCATTAGCAAAGCAGTTATGATCGAACTGATGTTTCTCCGCGACACAACTGTTTTCAGCTATGCTGAATTAAATTGTTGGTTTTATGATGATACGAGTGATGCAACTTTCCTCCCCCTTTAATATGTAGCCTGTTCCAGCTATCTTTACTTCTATAACGTTACATATTGGGTGCTAGCTAACATGTAACGTCATCATGCTTGGTATAACGTTGAACTGTTTTTTTTCTCTGTGCATGTTGACGTTAATTTTTCTGCTCAACTCAATAGTATTGTTACTTTAATTATTTCATTCTAACTCTTTGACAGCTGAGACAGTTTAGTTTTGTACGATTTAGGGCTGCACAATATGAGGAAAATATGCGATAGCGATAACGTTTTTGTATATCGCGATAACGACATTACTTGAAATGAATAAACAAATAACGTTACTGAGTTCTGCCTTTCTGCTGTGTTGCCAAAGTACAACAAATTGCTTGTTGAAATAAAAAAAATTATAATTATTTATTTCCAACATTATTTTATTGAACACATTGAAGTGAACACAAAAGGCACCATTAAAAATGGGATGATAGTTACAAGTGCAGTTTTCGACTGATACTCTTATAACTAATTCAAAAAAATCCCTGATTATCTTTTGCGATGTGTTTATTTCGCAAGTTGATATTGTAATGGCATTACAAAGCCCTAGTACAAGTCTTGCTGACTTTTGTTTCATGAAGAACTTGACACAGCAAACCAGTAGCCTGTAAGCTAGGGCTGGGCAATATATCAATATTGATATCGTGATATGAGTCTAGATATCGTCTTAGATTTTGGAAATCGTAATATCGTAAATGGCTGAAGTGTTGTCTTTTCCTGGTTTTAAAGGCTGCATTATAGTAAAGTTATGTCATTTTTTGTGTTGCCAGACTGTTCTAGCTCTTAATTAAAGCACCAATTGTCAACCCAATAATATCGCCACAATATCGACATCGAGGTATTAGGACAAGAATATCGCGATATCTGATTTTCTCCATATCGCCAAGCCCTACTGTAAGCTATTGAAGGAAACCCTGACTTTATACAAACTTGCCTTTGTGCTTTTATGAGTAACCCAAGGCCTTTAGACTGACTTTCTTTTTATGTCTAACAGGACCTAACTGGTTTGGAATCAATGGACCAATGTCGTCGAACATTAGAACAGCATAACTGGAACATAGAGGTAAGACAGACATTTTTACGTTTCAGAGGATTTACAATTGGATTTTCATGGCTCTGTTTACATTGTTATTACTATACAGAATCTGTGAACTGTGCTGTCTTGCTTTGAGTTATGTCATTTCTTTCTTTTTGGTTTATGAAGGTTTGTTTTGAAGGACTTGACACAAGAATGATGGGCTTAAATGTATGTTTCAGGCTGCAGTGCAAGACAGACTCAATGAGCAAGAAGGAGTGCCCAGTGTGTTTAACCCTCCACCATCCAGACCATTGCAGGTCAATACAGCAGACCATAGAGTATATAGTTACATCGTCTCAAGGCCACAACCCAGGGTAGGTCTGCCGGTTCTTTTAATGTTTGTGTTTCAGGATGAAATGTCTGCAGAGATGTTAAATATTTTCACCAAAAAAAAAAAAGAAATACTGGATTTGTCTAACAATATTCTGTAAAACTTTTGCTAATGCTTGACACAAAGACACATTCTAGCGTGACTGTTACTTTTAAGCCAATCCTTGAAGGTCCAGTCTAAGGGGTTTCGTTTTTTTAATTGATTTCGTCATTTTCAATTGTACTTTAATGACACAAAACATAGGAAAGCCCACATATCTTGGAATGTTCTACTGTTTCAATATAATAGACTGTTTTGGTTCTTCTTTTCAGGGATTAATAGGATGGAGTTACTACTTGATAATGCTACCTTTCAGATTTACATATTACACACTTCTGGACATATTCAGGTAATTCAAGCACGTTGACTTAAACTCTGAGCTGCTGGATAGCGCAAGGTAACTGATCGCCACAATGTTCCTTTTTTTTTTCTTCAAGGTTTGCCCTGCGGTTCATCAGGCCAGATCCTCGTGGTCGTGTGACAGACCCTGTCGGAGATGTTGTGTCCTTCATTCATATTTTTGAGGAGAAGTATGGTCGGTCACACCCTGTATTTTACCAGGGAACGTACAGCCAGGTGAGTTCAGACAGCAGACGGCCAATTACTAGCATCTTTTTCTGCTTTAGTTGGTGGACAAGGCGAAATTGCGATGTGTTGCTTTGCTTTGTGTTCATCCTGAAACATGTAGGCACTGAATGATGCCAAACGGGAGCTCCGCTACTTATTAGTGTATCTTCACGGGGAGGATCATCAAGACACTGACCAGTTTTGCCGGTATGATACTTATGTCCTTACTTGCCTACTTCACCTGAGACGTAGCGCCTGCTGTTGCTCAGTGTCATGTGGTTTCTGTCCTTCAGTTGCTTGAATTTGTCTTCACTCAGGCCGCAGTCTGGTTGTTATGTTATCGAGGCACATGAGCTCTAGTTTGATATTAGTATATTTATGTGTAACCTGTGTTTTTGTTCCCTTATAAATTGTTTGTTTTGTGCTCCTGATTTGTCACTTCCTAGCTCCACGTTATGTACAGAAGAGGTCGTAACCTTCCTCAACACACGAATGCTCTTTTGGGCATGCTCAACCAGCAAACCTGAGGGCTACAGAGGTATGCAAATGTATTGCTATTTAACCCACTATTTTTTGTGTAAGCTGTTAATGAATATGTAACATGGTGTCAGTACCCGATCCGTACCACCTGTACGATCCGTTCTGCACATGCACATAGTTACGTAGTAGAAAACTAACAATGTCCCTGTGCGATTTGTACCACACATGCGTTGAAACACTTTACGACCAAACATCACAACTTTTTTTATTAAATCTTTATTATACAATAGTCATAGCTACAAACAATCGAGACTTGTCACTGATCCAAAACCGTGTAGCGACGTTGTTGTTGTGTTGTTAATGTTTTTACTTTTAATACTTCGTCTTGACTAATAACCATAGACTGTCTATTATTAATGCGATGAAGTGTAAACGTACATAAGTGTCCTTTTGAAGACGGGATGACAACGCTTCCAGCCACCACTGCTGTATACCACTATAGTAGCTACATGCTTACGGCAGTAAACATGTCATCTTAGCTGGCAATGTTGTTAAATTCTCCCCAATTCCGGGTCACATTCCTGCTGAAACATGTCCAATTGTGTAGTGTTTGGTTCAGAAGCCTTTATCTGCGATATTTGACGTTAGAAAGTGCTGCTTCGTTCCACTACAATCTAACGTTAGCATACTCATAGCTAACTATTATAGCTGCATGCTAACGCGACATAGCGGAGCATATATAGCTAGCTATATATGTACGTATGTAGCAGGACTTTGTACTGTAACAAATCACCAATAAAGGCTTCTAAACCAAATACTATACAAATACAGTAAAGTGACCGGAATTTGGGGTGAAATGTCCAGCATTGAGCTACATAATATGGTAGCTCAATATCCAGATGGCTGGACGACCCTCCGTATATCATTAACAGATACTTTAGGCAACTCCAGCAAACACCTTGTAAACTTCATCTCTGCCATCATAACGGTCTACTGTCACTGTCTAATGTTTTCTTCTGGTAACCAGAAATGTCCAAACGCCGATGCGTGCATAGAGCTGTGAAGTTTGCCGGTGTTCGCGCAAGTGAAGAACTGATCAGGCAGTGTCGTAAAACACGTGCGCAGAACTTATCTTAACGTATTAAGAATAAAAACAGAGTTGACGGTAAGAATATAAAAATGGTGTACAGTATAACAATACAATAGAATTTACAATCTTACAAAAAATATACAAAAGAGAGGGAAGGAATAGTGCAGTATCGGTCAATAGACAGAGATGTTAGGATTTAAATATGAGTACAGTGCAATGGTAATAACAATATTGTAATTGTAGGATTGAATACCAATATCTGTTTAGCATCACTAACAAATGTAAGCACACATGCATCCCCTGTAGGGCTGGGCCATATTGACCAAAAATCATATCTCGGTATTCTTAGGCTGAATGGCGATGCAAAGTAAACGGCCCATCAAAACACGCCTATCACTAAAAAGATTTCTTCAGTTGTTTTCTATAACGGAATACAATAACAGGTTTTAGTCTCCTGCTTAACAGTGAAACCTACACTGTACTGGGACAGCTTTACTGTTAATTCCTCCTCTGCTCCGATAGCCAACAGCTGTCTGCTCTGAGCACATCCACCATTTCTCTCTGGCTCTCTCTCTCACACAGTAGGCTACACACTGAGCTATTCCTCAAAGGAGCTACGTTACAACACAAGTCATCATTCTCAACCCAGTTGTGTTTTTCCTCCAAGATGCAAAGAATATTATCTTGTGCTTCAACTTTTATGTTGTTTTAGGATCGAGCACCCAATCATCTATGAAGTAAACAAGCCTATCTCTGTCTTCCTGCTGTAAGGAAGTCTTGGAGAGTAGAGCACACCTCCAGGCCTCTCGCTCGCTAGCTCACTTTTTCGAGCTCGGGCACAATGGGGCAACTGTCTTGATTGTATTTTCTGGTCCAATGTAACGTTTTACTGGCTCCAGGGCATCGGGCAATCCTTATTGTTGGACCCCGTTGTCAGTGAGTGAGCCGGGCAGACGCAGCGGGGGAGTGGGGGCATGGTTACGAGAGAAATGCACTATCATGGCTTTACATAAGAAATTAGTCATTAATGCAACATCAGACTATCGTGATATAAATGAGAATGATCTCATCTTATATCTCGTTATATAAATAATAAATATATTGATAGAAATTAAAAAGTTCGATATACAGCCCAGCCCTAATCCCCTGTATGAAACTCAAACTGGTGGATTTGAAAGGTGGTAAAGTGCCCCTCCTTATGTTTAACCTGAAGGGATTGTCCTTTTATTGTGTTTATAGTCCCAGGTTTTGAGTTCCTCATTGAGACTTCTGTCACCCTAATAGAAGGAACTTAAGAGATATGTGTGTGCTGTGAAAATCATAAAAAAAAAAAAAATTAAAAAGGAAAGCAAGTCCTGTGGATTATCCTTAGTAACTGGGAGATTGTTTCTGGAAAGAGATGCATGTTGAGTTTCTCAAACAGGGAGATTTGATGTGTAATATTTGGGTGTGCTTTAGTGTCCCAAGCATTGCGAGAGAACACCTACCCATTCCTGGCCATGATAATGCTGAAGGACCGCAAGATGACAGTGGTGGGCAGACTCGAGGGTCTCATTCAGCCAGAGGACCTCATCACTCAGCTCACCTTCATCATGGATGCCAACCAGACCCATCTGATGTCAGAGCGCCTTGAACGGTAAATAAATTCATAGATAGATTGCTCGACTTAAGACATCCCATCAACATTTCCTTTGGTGTAGACTGGAAGTTCCATGTTGTGATTGTTGAACCTCAAAATGTCACGGCCTGGAGTTAGTGATTAAGCACTTCAGTTCATTTTCAGTCTCACAGTTACAGTCCAAAATATGTAAATATATATAAATGATGTTCAATTTAAAAAAAAAAAAAAAAAAAAAAAAACATTGATTCTTAGTTCAAAATAAGCATTGCACCTGTGATTAAAGTTAATATTTACTAATCAGATTACATTGTTTCTATAGACAGAGGTCAACTGGCAGAAACAATACATCTGTATGCAGACTAGTATCCTAGTTATAAACACTTGCACTATGAAGGACACTTCTTAAACCCAGGCAAACAAACTCAGCCAAAGCACTTATGACAACAATCAATCAATGGCAGTGAGGTGGCAGTAGCTCAGTCCGTAGGGAGTTGGGTTGGGAACTGGAGGGGTCGCTGCTTCAAATCTCCGTATGGACTGAAGTACGGAGGTGGACTGGTAGCTGGAGAGATGCCAGCCAGATCACTCCCCCCCCACCCCAATAGAGTATACAATTAAATGAAATACAATTAAATGAAATCTTTCTCTGTTTATTGGCACACTCTGCTAGTATACCCCAACAGTTTCACAGTTTATAAGGACAGATCATACTTTGTTTCAGGGAGGAGAGGAACCAGACCCAAGTGCTAAGACAGCAGCAGGACGAGGCCTACCTGGCCTCCCTTCGTGCCGACCAGGAGAAGGACCGAAAGAAAAGGGAGGAGGAGGAGCAGCTGAGGCAAGAGGAGGAGAAGGTCCGGCAGAGTGTTCTTGCTGAGGAGCGGAGACGACAAGTGAGTCTTACTTTCCACTTTATTATGTTGTACATGCCCATCTATGCATGGAGACCTTTAACTAATACATTACTTTAAAGAGACGGTCGTCTCTTAACATATTTACAATTCTTTCTTTTTTGATCATGTTGTCCATTTCTGTTGTGACTCCAGACACTCGAAGAAGAGAAGGAGAGGAAGTCAGAATGTCTTCCCCCAGAGCCACCTGCAGATGATCCAGAAAGTGTCAAAATTGTGTTTAAGCTGCCCAATGATACACGAGTAGAGCGACGATTCCTCTTTGGGCAGTCTCTGACAGTAAGCACCACTCTTTCAAGAGCCTGTGTACACACCCGGTTGACCCTGACTGATTTACCTTACAGTGGTTTTGAGCAGATTTGACAATGATATTCACTAGTTTGTTCAAATAAATTGAATCCACACGTTTCAAACCATGTCCTATGTACAGCTAAGTATCTGGAAGCTCCTCCTGCTGCCCTCAATTACAAATGTGTTAATCTAATGCTACGTGGTCCACATATGAACAAAATCTTTTTTTCAGATACTGTAATGGATCTCACATGAAGCACATAAAAAAAACAAAATCTCATTATAAAGCATTTCTTTATATCTACTACCACTCGTGGTTATTTAACAATTCACCTGACTACTTTTTCTTTCACAGGTAATATACGACTTCCTCTTCTCTTTGAAAGAAAGCCCAGAGAAGTTTCAGATAATTACAAACTTCCCTCGCCGAGTCCTGCCCTGCCTTCCGACTGAAGAGCAGCCCAACCCTCCCACACTGAAAGAGGCAGGACTCAGCCGATCCGAGGTCCTTTTTGTTCAGGACCTTACGGACGATTAATAGATGAAATACCTCCTGTACATGGAAACCCCTTTTACCTCCAATGCCCACCCACCCCCGTTTTTTTAATTTCTTTTTCTTATTTTGTTAAATGGCCATTATGCACAAGGGATCATTTGAGATAAAATCCTAACCTGGAAAAATTGACCACCCTGCATCCAGTCCAATCCTTGTTTGGTTGCGTTAACAGGGTTCCCAATAGCCTGGAAAGTCTTGAATTTTATCAAATAAATGTTTCTTGAACTCAACTTTGTATCCTTATGGACAAAGAAGTTTGTTTTCCATTGTCTGTACTAGCTACCAGTTAATTCTTGTCCTTCCTCACCAGTAACTGTTGCAGCAAATAATTTAATCATCTACTGAAATGTACTGAAACTGACATAGCTTTGTGCAAAACCAGAACCATATCCCAAATTACTTCTGAGGAAGGCAGGTTGTATTAATACCTATGGATTCACACATGATTCAGCATGGAGAAGGTTGGATTTCTATGATGGTGTATTCTTGGCTATTTTGATGTTAAAGACCTGATGTTTGATCCATGTGTCCTAATTCAACATCGTTTTTGCCCTTAAGTTTGCACGTTTCCTCCACTGATTGTCAAGCACAGTACTGGTTTAAAATGGGGGGTTGGCATTGCTACGATTGTGAAGTGTGGAACGCAAATGTATTACTTCGTGGTGCAGGTTGGTGGATGTGGGCATAAAGGAATTATGTGATCCCTGTTTTAAGTGAGCCATGACCTGTACATAAGTTAGATATTTAAAACCCCCAAATTTACCTTACAGTTTTTTTGACTCCCCTGTGTCATAAAATGACCAAATGCAGGTTGGTAACTATGTGAAGCAGACTGCCTCAAGCTCATGAAGTTTAAACATACAATATTTAACAGAGGCCACAGCTTTTCCATGTGGCATTATCTAGTATAGTACGAGTCTGCCCATATTGTGCCTGTGGTTACTCATAGATGCCTGTTTTGCCTGTAACATCTAAATGGGCTCATGTAAAGATGTAATTTTCCAACTATAAATTAAAAACATTTTAAAAAATGTGGGTTTATTGAGAATGTACAACACTTTCTGGTGGTAAAGGAGTCACGTTAGCAGCTCTTTACAGTGCCATGACTTGATGAGTGAGAAAACACGGAAAAGAGACTGTAATTTTGTTATTATTATAGGTGGTAGATAGTTTTAGAATAACATTATTTTGACTATGATGACATTAAAACTACACTGAGGCACAGCTGTAATCACCTATTTAACATACTATGTTGGGAAAAAAATCATAGTATGTCAAAAAAAAGTCATAGAATAGTGTCGAAAAAAGTAATTGTATAGCATGTCGAAAAGTATAAAAAGTCAGTATAGCATTTCGAAAAAGTGATGAAAAGTCATAGTATAGTTAGTCGAAAAAAGTTATATAGTATGTTGAAAAAAGTATAAAAAGTCATAGTATAGTATGTCGAAAAAAGTGATAAAAAAGTCATGGTATAGTATGTTGAAAAAAAAGTATAAAAAGTCACAGTATAGTATGTCGAAAAAAAGTAATAGTATAACGTCAAAACAATTATAAATAAGTCATAGTATAGTATGTTGGAAAAAGCCATAGTATAGTATGTCGAAAAAAGTCATATTGGGTCGAAAAAAGTGATAAAAAGTCATAGTATAGTATGTCGAAAAAAAGTGA
Source organism: Sander vitreus (assembly GCF_031162955.1). Taxonomy (NCBI): domain Eukaryota; kingdom Metazoa; phylum Chordata; class Actinopteri; order Perciformes; family Percidae; genus Sander; species Sander vitreus. The sequence goes on along the minus strand of NC_135864.1, from coordinate 22,727,557 downwards.
TGAAAAGTCATAGTATAGTATGTCAAAAAAAGTCATAGTATAGTATGTTGAAATAAAGTATAAAAAGTCTGAATAGTATGTTAAAATAAGTCAAAAAAGTGATGAAAAAATTCATAGTATAGTATGTTGGAAAAAGTCATATAGTATGTCGAAAAAAAGTTGAAAAAGACATAGTATAGTAGCCTATGTTTGAAAAAGTCATGGTATATAGTATGTCAAAAAAAGTCATAGTATACTATGGCAAAAAAAATGATAAAAAGTATTAGTATATTATGTCGAAAAAGTCATAGTATAGCATGTTGAAAAAAGACATATGTCAACAAAAGTGATAAAAAAGTCAGTACAGTATGTCAAAAATAGTCATAGTATAGTATGTCGAAAAAGTGATAAAGTCATAGTATATTGTGTCGAAAAAAGTGATAAAAAATCATAGTATAGTATGTTGAAAAGTCATAGTATAGTGTGTCGAAAAATTCGTAGTATAGTAGGGCGAAAAAAATTATAGAAAGTCATAGTATATTGTATTGAAAAAAAATCATAGTATAGTATGTCGAAAAAAGTGATAAAAAAGTCATGGTATAGTATGTTGAAAAAAAAGTATAAAAAGTTATAGTATAGTATGTCAAAAAAGTGATAAAAAAGTCACGGTATAGTACGTTGAAAAAAAAAGTATAAAAAGTTATAGTATGTCAAAAAAGTGATGAAAAGTCATAGTATAGTAAGTTGATAAAAGTGATAAAAAGTCATAGTATAGTATGTTGAAAAAGTCATAGTATAGTATGTTGAAAAAAAGTGATAAAAAAGTCATAGTATAGTATGTCGATAAAAGTCATAGTATAGTGTGTCGAAAAAAGTCATAGTATAGTATGTCGAAAAAGTGATGAAAAAGTCATAATATAGTATGTTGATAAAAGTCATAGTATAGTTTGTCGAAAAAAGTCATAGTATAGTATGTTGATAAAAAGTCATAGTATAGTATGTCAAAGTGATAAAAGTCATAGTATAGTATGTCAAAAAAGTGATAAAAAAGTCAGAGTATAGTACGTTGATAAAAGTCATAGTATAGTGTGTCGAAACAAAAGTGATAAAGAAGTCATAGTATAGAATGTCGAAAAGTCATAGTATAGTGTGTCGAAGAATTCATAGTATAGTAGGTCGAAAAACATTATAGAAAGTCATAGTATATTGTATTGAAAAAAACCATAGTATAGTATGTCGAAAAAGCGATGAAAAAGTCATAATGTAGTACGTTGATAAAAGTCATAGTATAGTGTGTCGAAAAAAGTCATAGTATAGTATGTCAAAAAAAAGTATAAAAAGTCTTTAGTATGTCGAAAAAAAGTCATAAAAAAGTCATAGTATAATATGTTGAAAAAAGTTATAGTATAGTATGTCAAAAAAGTGATAAAGTCATAGTACAGTATGTCGAAAAAAGTATAAAAAGTCATAGCATATTATGTCGAAAAAAAGTATAAAAAGTCTTTAGTATGTCGAAAAAAAGTCATAAAAAAGTCATATTATAGTATGTTGAAAAAAGTCATAGTATAGTATGTCAAAAAATAGTCATAGTATTGTATGTCAAAGTGATAAAAAAGTTATAGTATAGTATGTCGAAAAAAAGTCATAAAAAAGTCATATTATAGTATGTCAAAAAAATAAAAAGTCATGAAAAAAAGTATAAAAAAGTCATAGTATAGTGTGTCGAAAAAAGTCATAGTTTAGTATGTCGAAAAAAGTTTTAGTATAGTATGTTAAAAAAAAGTAATAGTATTGTATGTCAAAAAAGTGATAAAAAAGTCATGGTATTAGTATGTTGATAAAAGTCATAGTATAGTGTGTCAAAAAAAAGTGATAAAGAAGTCATAGTATAGTAGGTCGAAAAGTCATAGTATAGTGTGTCGAAAAATTCATAGTATAGTATGTCGAAAAACATTTTAGAGAGTCATAGTATATTGTGTCGAAAACAATCATAGTATAGTATGTCGAAAAAGCGATGAAAAAGTCATAATATAGTATATCAAAAAAAAATCATAGTATAGTATGTCGAAAAAGTGATGAAAAAGTCATGGTATAGTACGTTGATAAAAGTCATAGTATAGTGTGTCGAAAAAAAGTGATAAAGAAGTCATAGTATAGTATGTCAAAAAGTCATAGTATAGTGTGTCGAAAAAAAGTGATAAAGAAGTCATAGTATAGTATGTCAAAAAGTCATAGTATAGTGTGTCGAAAAAGTGATAAAAAAAGTCGCCATGCTTCTAAAAGTCTTTAGTATGTCAAAAAAAGGTCATAGTATAGTATGTCGAAAAAAGTGATTAAAAAGTCACAGTATAGCATGTGGAAAAAAGTCATGGTATAGAATGTCAAAAAAGTGATAAAAAAAAGTCAAAGTATAGTATGTCGAAAAAGTCATAGTATAGTATGTCAAAAAAAGTGATAAAAAAGTCACAGTATAGTATGTTGAAAAGTCAGTATAGTATGTCGAAAAGAGTGATAAAAAGTCATAGTATAGTATGTCGAAAAGTCATAGTATAGCATGGCGAAATGATAGAAAGCATGGCGAAATGATAGAAAGTCATATTATAGCATGTTCAAAAAAGTGATAAAAAAAAGTCAAAGTATAGTATGTCGAAAAAAAAGTGATAAAAAAGTCACAGTATAGTATGTTGATAAGTCAGTATAGTATGTCGAAAAGAGTGATAAAAAGTCATAGTATAGTATGTCGAAAAGTCATAGTATAGCATGGCGAAAAATTTATATCATAGTATGTCAAAACAAATTATAGAAAGTCATATCATAGCATGTTCAAAAAAGTGATAAAGAAGTCATAGTATAGTATGTCGAAAAAGTGATGAAAAAGTCAGAATATAGTACGTTGATAAAAGTGATGAAAAAGTCATAATATAGTACGTTGATAAAAGTCATAGTATAGTATGTCGAAAAAGTGATAAAGTCATAGTATAAAATGTCGAAAAAAAGTATAAAAAGTCACAGTATAGTATTTCGAAAAAAAATATAAAAAGTCTTTAGTATATCAAAAAAAGGTCATAAAAAAGTCATAGTATAGTATGTCGAAAAGTCATAGTATAGCATGGCGAAAAATTTATATCATAGTATGTCAAAACAAATTATAGAAAGTCATATTATAGCATGTTCAAAAAAGTGATAAAAAAGTCATAGTATAGTAAGTCGAAAAATGTATAAAAAGTCTTAGTATATGTCCAAAAAAGTGATAGTATGTCGAAAAAGTGATAAAAAAAGTCCAAAAAAGTGATTAAAAAAAAGTCATAGTTTAGTATGTCAAACAAAAAGTCATAGCATACTACATCGAAAAAATATATACTATGACTTTTTTATGACATTTTTTATGACATACTATACTATAACTTCATGACCATTTTAGGAGATACTATAGGATGACTTTAAAAATATTTTTAGGACATACTATACTATGACTAAGGACATTTTTATGACATACTATACTATGACTTTTTTATAACATTTTTTATGACATATTATACTATGACTTTTTAATTAGATTTCCATGACATACTAAACTATGACTTTCTTATGACATTTTAATGACATGACTTTTTATAAATTTTTTTGGACTCATGACATTTTTATCACATACTATACTATAACTTTTAGGACATTGTTACGACATACTATACTATGGATTTTTATGACATTTTATAACATACTATACTATTACTTATGACATTTTCATAAAATGTTAAACTATTACTTTTGTATTATATACATATATATTATTATAATGTTCATGACATACTATACAATGACTTTTCATGACATGTTTTGGACATACTATATTATGACTTTTAAGGGTATTTTATAACATACTATATTATGACTTTTTTGTGAGATTTTTATGACTTACTATACTATGACTTTTTATAACATACTATTTTATGATTTATTATGACACACTATACTGACTTTTTATGGCATTGTTGATGACATACTATACTAGGGCTTTTTTATGGCATTTCTTTACCTTAACCTCATAACCTTTCCAGGCAGATGAGTTGTTTAACTTTGTGCCTCTATAGATGAGGGGAGACATAGCACCTGAATGATAACACAGTACTCTTCACCCTGCCAATGCCATAAAGAAAGTAAACACAACACATTTTGACAGTGCTGAGATATTTGGGTGCCCGCAATATCTTTCTTTACCTTTAAGGTTTTATTTACCCTATTCTTAACGCCTCCAGCCTGAGTTTAAATACACCTTCAGGAAGACAGGAGCTTCAGAAGTTGGGACGGCACCTACACTGTGATCCTAAACTCTCCTCAATTGAGTGTTCATTAAATAATATTCATCAAGGTCTCCCGAACATTCTTCACGTATGTAAAATGAGTTGTGGTACTCCTGAGTGTTTCCTTAACAATACTATAATATGACTTTTTATGGCCTTTATATGACATATACTATGACTTTTTATATTTTATGACATACAATACTATGACTTTTTATATGACATTATTGATGACATTCTATACTATGACTTTGACATTTTATTTTGTTTAGTTTTTATTTTATTTTCATTTTTCTATACATTATACTATACTATGACTTTTTATGAGATTGTTATGACATACTATGACTTTTTATGAGATTTTTTTTGACATACTATACTATGACTCTTTATATGACATTGATAACATACTGTACTATGACCTTTTTTTATGGCATTTTTTTCTGACACACTACTCAATAACCTTTTATGACATTTTCAATGACCAACTATACTATGACTTTTTAGGACATTTTTATAACATACTATATTATGGCTTTTCATGACATTGTTGATGACAAACCATTCCATGACTTTTAAAAAAGTTAGTCTTGCATTGCCAGACCGTCTGGCTAGTCCACACAGCATTCCGGGATGGGAGAAAAACGTGCTCTGGTTTATTGGCATTTCTTTAAACCAATCCCAATCGTCTTGGGCGGCGCTAAGCACCGGACGGAGACATGCTACAAAATAGCCTCGGGAAGGAACTTCTCTTCGTGGAACGTGTGTACGTTCCAAGTTTGTTTTAGTCGTGCAACAGAAAACTCAGATGATTCGACAGAAAGTCTAGCTAGCTGTCTGGATTTACCCTGCAGAGATCTGAGTAGTGAATAGTCCTCATAAATCAACGAAGTTTAACGATAAAAAAAGTCTAGAATAGTATAGTATGTCATAACAAAGGCATAGCAATGTCATAAGTCATAAAAACGTTATAGTATGACTTTTTATGACATTGTTGATTACATACTATACTATTACTTTTTTATGGCATTTTTTTATGACATACTACACCATGACCTTTTTATGACATACTATACTACGACCTTTTATAACATACTATACCATGACTTTTTCATGGCATTTTTGGGAGTCGTCGTCGTGTGAATTTCTCGTGATAGCTTGAGATATGGGTGGAAGCTTGTGTCAGCAGTTTACTTCTATTCGCAGAGCATAGGCACCCCTCGGACCCAGCGCCACTTCGCTGTTCAGCTCATATATTATTATACAAAAATAAGGTCACAGATTATGTTATCTATGATTCTAAGTATCGAAGAAACCTTTTATATTTAACCTTTAATAGTTTGAGTCAAGTAAGTCAAATGTGATATTGGTATACGTCATACATTTATTAGTGAACAACCCTTTCAAATCAGCCACAACAGTTAAAAAAAAAAATATGATTGCACTACTTGGTAAAGCATAACTAGCAACTTTCATTTAAAAAAAGTACAAATCTTAAAAATTTCAAACAGTATACAGATGTATATATAATACAGTAACTAGTTATGTTAAATGCTACAAACAATATGATTCCAATGGAATGAAAAATTATAACATTAATAAGAACCATTTCCTATATATAATATATATTAGTTGTTTTCTCCCCCCCACCCCCCAAATACAAACATGGAAAAAATGAGGTAACTGTAAATGTGCAAGTACCAAAGCAAAATATCTGCCTAACACAGAACACATGCCCCAGGCTCTGTTGGCGGGTGGGTAGTCTGGTGTTCAGGCAAGGACCCCTAGAGGCCAGGGAGAGTAAGAACAGTAAACCACTATCCCACCACAGCAAAAGTCATTGGTAAACAATAAATGGCATCTACGGAGCAATCAATCACAAATCCTAAATACATTTTAGCTGCTTATCGGAACACATTTTTGCACCACACAAGCTGTGAGATTATTCAATGACTCTTAACAGAAAGACTACAAGACTCTATTCTCAGTTGTCATTAAAAGTTACCTCATTACCTAGGCCTTAATGGGAGGTTCTTTTTATTTAATAGGGTATCTGGATATTGTTAAATATTAACTCCAAAATAAGAGTGCTAACATTAACATGAAGGTATCTATATGTGAACAATATATTTTTAAGATATTGATACACTGAGAGCAAGAGCCTGATATGCAGGTACAATACTACACTGAAATAAGTATGACAACACTTTAGTCTTTTTTTATTTATTTTTTTAAATCCCTTAAACTATATTGATTTTCACGGACATTGTTTAGGGGTATTAATATAACATGCTTTAAGAATACATGGGATCCATGACAAACTATTGCATTCACGCAAGTGAGTTTTCATACCTAAAAGCAGAACATCTAGCACCTTTTCACTATGGCTTTTGATAAACTACAGTAGTTTCAGAGCATGTCATTTTCAGTCGTTAGGGCAAGAACAGTAACACAATGTATGTAAGAATTTCTGGATTCAAGACCAGTTTTTTTTTTTTTTTTTTCTCTATAAAATGAAGTTAGCGCAATAAAATCTTGTAGTCATTCAGTTCTATTACAAATGTGTGCAGTACAATGCATGGCAGTTATCAGCTGAGCGTTACGATCCAGACCCCCAGAACCCAAAGCCAACTAGAGCTAAAAATCAGTTGGGATCTGGCTGACAAGCATGCATATTGTGCGCCATTAAATAGGTCCCCACCAGATTTTGAGATATCCTCCACTACAACACACTTGTTTTACCCTTATTTTTTTTTATTTATTTTTTTAAGGTCATGCAAAACACCTCTGAAGTAGATTTGGGAGTGAGTTAGGTAGGATAGTGTGCCTCATGGCACATTTAGAAATGGGATCACAACCGCTATGTGAAACATATGGTTTGAGTAATATAACAAAAGTCAAACAGGTTTGAATAATACACTTGTAATGAGTTGCAGTGTACATTGCCTCGTTTCAGTGAATATTAATAAGATATTTACTGATCTTTTTTTTCTTCTTGCATGCCTGTCTTTAAATGATGTATTATCTACTATTTCCGACAAAACAGAATATTATAATTGATTACATTAAATCATTTGCGGTCTGAGGAAAACAATCACGCTAAATTCAGATATACCCTTTTGATGGCATCCTTTCCATTTGAAATGGACTGTTCTCCTTTATTTTTATATAGCAAGAGGCCCTGAGTGATTTTCTTTTTTTTTTAACTTACAATATATGCCAGCGAATAGATATGTACACATAGGTTAATTCTCAAAGCTGTGGGTTTAACTCATTAAATGGCTTCTTTTTTTCTTTTGAAGGTGGCACACACATCAAAGACTCACATTCACTTAAGAAACAGAAGTAAAGAAAAAGGCAAGAACCCTTTACACATAAAAGCAAAAAGGTTACAAGGTTGCCTGTTAGTGCTTACTGGGCAGTTTAGGGACAAGAGTGAATCCAAAGCAAAAATCCATTTGTTGCTCTTTTCCCTCCCATCCCAAATGTATCCTTTTTTTAGTGTGAATACAAGCAGGGAACTAGAAGTCTAACAGTGTTTCTACACTCCTGAACACTCCGTCCGGACCACTGTGGGACACATTTAGCGTAACGGGAGTGTCACCAGTGACTTCTACAAGGGTTTTCAACATTCGTCTGTCTTCAAACATTTATCTAAAAGCATTCACACTGAAGCTATACATACAGTTGCTCTTGTACAACACCATTACCATGACCTGACCAAGTTACCAGATTAAAACATACATTACACAAACATGTTAGTGCTCCAACTGTTTCCTTCAATGTATTTTTTCAAGAAGATAAAACCAATAAATAATTTTTTAAACACCATACTTTTAAAACAAGTGGAAATGATGAAGGTATTTTCAGGATTAGTAATAGGTTTGTGCTTGTCAAGGTCATTAGAAGGCAGATCTGAAATGTTGAACAGTGGGCTATATGTGTATATTGGATTTGGCTCACAAACAATGAAATAAAAAGCCCAGACTTCCTAAAAGTGGAAGAAAGTTCATTTAAAACTCGCCACTCACTGCACATATTGCTTTCTGCACAGGCCTCCAGAGCTTTATGGCATTAGCACAGCCTTCAGATGAGGACTCCCATCCTTAAAACGCAGTCAGGTTGGAACCACATGCTAGTCTTCCCTCATGGCGCTCTCTGAATAAGCAAGCAGTTCTCTATTAGTATGCCTCTTTGTCTATTCTTTTTCTTAACATTCGACAATTTTGGTGGCAATGCTTGATTAAAATATTGCTTGTCTGAATCAACAGTTCATGCAAATCCTAGCATGCTGCCCTGTATCCAGTGGTTACACAATGCATTGGCTCTGTGAACAGGACAAACATACACACGCACACACACACACAATATGTACACACTCATACACACTTGCCAGAGGAACAACGCTGACGTGGAGGGTGGATGTAGCACTTGTGCAGTTATGCCAGATGACCTCAAAAAACCCCGCAGTCCATTAATCCATGACTGCTTTTGTACAGATCTGTGTTCCAGAGTGGATAATCTGGGGCAGAAGAAACCCCACAGTTGCATGTCCCAACGCTTGCAGTCCATAACCTCAGGCTCAACAGAATCTGCATTTAACCATAGCAAGTCCCACTTTCACAATAGAATTGGCAAATCTAAAACAAATACGGGGTAAAACTGTTGAAATGATCAATACATTATTGCAGAACATACATTATTAACAAGTCACTTTGCCCAACACCTACACAAGCATACATCTATGATGGTCAGGCGTCGCCTCCAAACACAGATGCACATGTCGAAGTATTCCTATTATTTTTCTGCTAATTGCACAAGGCGTCCAGCCTATCATCCTCCAGGCTCCTGACTCAACTCTTCCAATGCAGGACTCCCACTATTCATGAACACCACAACCAAATCCACTAAGTAAAAATGAAACCCTGTAAACAAAAGCAGCAAATAATGCATTGTTGGGGAAATCTTTGGAATCTGCAACGAGGGGGCAGAGAAAGAACTGGCTGGCGATCCCAGAACTCTTGCTATAGGCTGCGATAGGCAGTGGGTTTCATGAGACTTGGACAATGAAGCACAGCAGAGGTACAACAGGCTCCAGTAAACAATCCTGGATTGCTTATTATTTAGGAAGGGGCAGGAGTGGTGGGTTGGTAAGCTATATTTACTGGAGGACGCAGGTTAGGTGGCAGATGTCCCCAGTTTTGGGACAGACTCTGGTGTGTGTGCAGCTTTCCAGTTCAGCACTCAGAGACTGTTCTCACTCCACCTCCCGGTGTACGTCCGAGGCATCGGCTCGGCAGATGGGACAAGTGCGATTGGTCTGGAAGTCAAGCGGAAATGTGAAGCATAAAGATGTTAAGCACCTCAATTTCAAAACATTCACACAAATTATGAGGACACTGACATGAGGTTTTGTTAAAACTGGCATCAACTTACTTTTAACCATTTATCCACGCACTTTGCGTGGAATTCGTGGTTACAAGGTAATACCCGAAGTAGCTGCCTACACTCAAAGTCGCTAAAGCACACAACACACCTAAGGAGAAGAAAGGATTGAGTTACCAAGACATACATACATACATCTATGTTGACTGAATATAAGTGGCTCGTTTATTAAAAGGGTGAGGAAAAGGCTTACAGCGTTTGTTCAGATAGATGATTCTCTGAGTTGAATCTGTAGGACGGAAGTTGCTCTATATCAGCTTTAGTGAGTCCACGTGGTTTTGCTTCACCCAACCTTTCCGCCAGATTCAGTAAAGCCTACACACACACACAGAGAGAGAGAGAGAGAGAGAGAGAGAGAGAGAGAGAGAGAGAGAGAGAGAGAGAGAGAGAGAGAGAGATCACATTGAAAGTAAAATACTATACAGCCACCAAACAATTTTAATCACACCTATAACCTTGGAGATATAATATAGTGAAAAAAGGAGTTAACCTTTCCCTAGCTTTTAGAAGTTATGGCCGCGTATAAGTGTATTTTAAATGAATCTCTACACTTTTACATGAATTCTGCAATGTCACAATTCATATACGAGTAACTGTGTTACTTCTTGTACTGTTCTAAATACTTAAATATTTCAAATTATGGTAAACCATCAGTATCTTTATATGAAATAGTCATTTTCCAGTCAATTACAATGAACACTTATGACCACACTAATGGAAACGAAAAAAGCTCCAACCAGGACTAACTTTTTTCACTAGGAGCACAGTGGCCCTCAACTGAACATTTTAGGGGCGCAACCAGAAAATTTAGGGGCACACACCGTAAATCAACATGCTAACCAAATATTCACATTTCTACTAATTTCCACTGTATTACTAATACATACTTTGATAATAGATGCAGAAATTACAATGTGCTGTTTCAAATTCAGTGTCACTTTTGAAGACGCAACATAGAAGGTTAACTGACAGCACCATCGTTGTCATGAAAAAAAAAAAAAGTATATATATATATATATATATATATAAAATACATTGTTTAGGCTACTACTGAACCAATATTGGTACCGATACCTGAAATTCGGTTCCGTTACCCAAAGGTACCTTTTTTTGGTACTTTCCCTCTATAATTAAAAAACAATTATTTCAGTTGTAAAAAATATTGTCAAACCTATTTATCCTATGTACTTAGAACATTGTTATTTTATTAATTAAACAAAATCCTCCTCCTCCCAAACCCATCCCTACAACCTATTAAATTGATTATTCATTTCTTACTCACTGTAACTTTTATTCTTGTATTTGTATAATCTTTTTTAGCTGTCTTTAATGTTTCATGTAAAGCACTTTGAATGGCCTTGTTGCTGAAAGGTGCTGTAGAAATAAAGTTGCCCTGCAGAGTCGGCGTAGTTTGCACCGTCCGCAGCTATGCGTGTGTGTGCGTGTGTGTCGGAGCTCCGCTCTCTGTCAATTTTCAGAGAGGACAGATAACCTTAATCTTACACGCTCTCAGGTACCAAAATTTCGACGTTTAACGTGTAAAAAAAGGGGGTCAAATTTACTGGTCGCACATGTGCGACTGGATTTAAAATTCAGTCGCACACTCTCAAATTTCTCAAAGTACTGAAGGAAAAGTGATGTCATAAAAACTAGATGGAGCTTTCTGGTACCTAAACCAGCTGAAAACCAATGTACGTGGGTGTTTAGTAGTGTTGTTGATGGATTCCGGTCGCACACTCTCAAATTTTGGTCGCAAAATGCGACCATTTGGTCGCAGTCTGGAGCCCTGCCAACCCATGTATTCAATGTGTGAAAAAAAAAAAGAAAAGAAAAAAAGATTTGCTTTTCCATTAACCATCACACTAACCTCATAGTTCTCCATCTCCACATCATCCACATCTAGGTCTAGACTGATGGCTGGGCCCACTGCTGTTGGAGGCACAGGAAGCATTGACCTGAGCAGAGAGAGAAACATTCACACAATCACTGCAACTTCACTCGACTGTAAAGCTAAGTTCCCACTACAAGACGTTCAAAGTAGTCCGTTCGCTGTACTGTTCACACTACTCAACTTGCCTTCACACTAACTGACTGACTGGAATACTTGATCTTTTACCAGTAGGAATCCCCAAGTCTAGTCTCCGAAGAAAACACAAACGAGAAATGACACGGGACATGATGTAATACCATACAAGAGACAGGATTTTGGGATGTCACAAGCGCTCCAAGTTAATAGTGGCTGACTTGCAGCGATAAAACAAAAAGTAATGGTTTAGGGGGTGTTGCCGATGCACACCTGTTCAAAATATAGCCTGTTTCCACACTTCTTTACTATTTATAGGCGTTTTTTTTCTAGGTGTAACAACTTTAGTCCGTGTTGCATTTGCAACACGTACAGTTTAAGTTTATTTCATTTATATAGCACTTTAAAAGAAAACAAGTTTGCACCAAAGTGCTTCACAAAGTATACAACAACGTATACATAGATATAATGGAAATACAACACTATTCAAGTAGAAATAAGTTAAGAAACAAATTGAAACTCGTGAAATCGCATATATATATATATATATATATATATATATATATATATATATATATATATATATATATATATATATATATATACACTATGTATGTATATACACATACATACACACATATATGCATACATAAAATAGAAGGAAAGAACACTGATTAATCACAATTAAAATGAAAAGCCAGAGAATAAAAGTGTCTTAAGCTGTGTCTGGCAGGCTATTCCAGAGCCGAGGAGCTGCTACAGAAAAGGCCCTATTAACCGGCCTTTTTACAGTAAAGTTCCAAGCAAGTTAGAGACCGTGTCTTGCGCTCTCATTGGCTGTCCACGGCAGAGTCTCCGACAGGTCCAGATATTTAGCCCGCTAGATATCTGGAATGTGTCTGCGAGGCACCAGTGACCCTCTCGTCTCCCGGTTCACACTTGGCATCGAGCCAACGATGACAAAAACGACAAAAACTGCCGGCGAGTGAAAAATGAGAGCTAAAGTTCTGTAGTGGGAACTTTTTTTAAGCAGCACTGAGAGAGTGTAGTAGTAGTCTAGTATTAACTAGTGTTAATCATCGTTTCTACTTCACTCCATTTATTTTTGAAAAGCAGAGATGCACAACCAGGATGCAGCATATTATTAACCCTAACTCAGCTGCAGTGATAGTGACAGTAGAAGTTGATCGCTAAGGCCAGTAACTAAGTGGAATCTATTTTATATTCTAGTAAATAACCACATGATTAAAACCGCTACACTCCATAAACAGGGAGATTTTAATGCAAGTACTCACAGGAAGTAAGGAAGGAAGCCTGGGTAGTAAGATGGAGGGGGAGGAGGAGGAGGAGGGAGAGGTTGCTGCAAACGGTATCTTTGTCCACTCACTCGCCGGGGCAGCATGTGGGGATATGGCTGAGGAGAAACACAGAGATTTAGGGAATTACGTAAAACAGAAGTCTGTGATTAAAGTGAATTTAAAAGTAATAATAAACACTTTATAATGATAGAAAGTTTAAGATAACTGCATTAGAAGTACATTGTTTAGGAAATAAGGACACGCTTCTTGGTGAGCCAAAATATCCTAGGAGCAGCCCATGCAAGAACAGTTTTACAGTAACGTGACAATTCTCAGTCCCTGCAGGATTTTGTGATGTCGCGATCGCAACAATTCACGCAAATTCAACCAATCACCGTGAATTCGGTGCGACTCACAATTTTGACCAATCACACACGGTGGATGCAGGAAAAACCGGAGATGATGCGTAAAAGATGACCTAAATTGAGGACAGCTACGCTCGTTATTGTAAGTGCAATGATAAGTTAAAGTCCAGAATAATTTGATTACAAAAAATTGTTGATGCAGCTTTGTTTAATCAATGTAACTAACGTTGTACCGCTCACTGTGTTTCTGCACGCATGATTGTTACTAGCGCACAACGGGTTCTGTGGACACAAGACTGACGGCGCAGATTACGAATGAAGGAAGACAGCGAAAATAGCGAGGGGCTAAGAGAAGAGACAGGCGAGGGAAAACGACAGAAAGTTTGGGATCATTTAAAGCTGCAAACATGCCGCTACATCATCTCAGGAGAAAACATCCAGTCTACTCATCCATTCCACGGAACGAACCCGACAAAAGGTAACAAACGTCTGCTGCTCTCGTCCACCGTGCTGTTTTACACAACTACAGCACGCAACTCTGCAAATAGCGATGTTTTACAAACAATTTAAAACAAAAGCTGTCGGTTTGTAGTCGTAACTGTTTATTAGTTTGTTACTAATCTTGAAATTTGGAGAAAAAAAATTATAAACTTAGCTGCTGCCGGAGACAAACCAGCCCCTCCCCCCTGGAGCGGTCAACCTCACGGCTACTTAATATGCACGTGAATGATGTCAACGGACCATGCCAGTGATGTCTGCATTCTTTATTCTCTCTCTTCACTCAGTGTTAGGCTTCTGAAAATGTGGCCCCCAGAACAGTATAGTTGAATGGACCTGCTGCAAGCTTTGTACCGTCACGTTTACCCTCCACCAAAAATGTACTCTTGGTGGCCCATGCGGCAGTGCTTAAAAACATTAGCATCTATCCCTGTTATTGTATGCAATTTGGTAATAAAAATGTTTGCTTTTTCTAAAAAAGGAAACCTCTCTTTTGTATATTTACTATTGCTGTTTACTATAAAGCAAAAGTATTTCTTATCCGATTACTTGAGTAATCGAAAATAACTAACAATGTAAAGATCAACAAGCCACTGACAGATATGTTCAGATTTGATTCATTCAATATTTTTTTTTTTTCTTAAATCCACCAGCCATTTTCATATTATACCAACATTTGCAGCATCCTGAGCCTTTTTGGTAAGGTTCCTAGGAAAACTCAGCCCAGAGTAATTTTATTCTCCCCAAAACAAGAAGTATACCAAAAAAAAAAAAAAAAAAAAAAAAAAAAATCGCAACATTTCAATTTTCATTGTCTCTCGCAACTTCATTGCAAAAAAAATACAAAAGACATCGCAACTTTTATCGCAATTTTTTACAAAAGCTCCCACAAAAATCCTGGAGGGACTGAAATCTTTTGGAAGCAGGATGCAGCTTGTATGGTATTATAATACCGTTATTTCTATAACTGTTACATACAGAAGACGCAACATGTGGCGGCTTTAGAGTTGCTGGAGGGTACCTCTGACTGAGCTTGGTCATGAGTAATGTAAGCAATTACTGCTACTGTATTTTAATAAATGGTATTACTTTTTCAATGAGCGATAAGTACAGCTAGTAACATGACTCGCCTGTAGCTACGTTGAGTTTTACCGATATAAAAGCTAGACTTTGCCTAAACTGCCAGACTTCTCAGACAAAGGATACTTTATATTATTATAACTGCTATGCTAGAGAAAGATAAGCGTTTGTGTATTTTGGATTTAACTGATGCGTTTGATTTTTGAGCATCGCTAGCTTTTCTTTTTTCCAGCAAAGGTTTGTCCATCTTAAACTCTAAATGAGATTTAGCTTTATGCATAAATCAGAACACTTTTTATTTTATTTCCAAAATTAATTAATTTAACTAATACACCTTTTATACTGACATTCGGACCGGAATCCATCAACAACACTACTAAACACCCACGTACATTGGTTTTCAGCTGGTTTAGGTACCAGAAAGCTCCATCTAGTTTTTATGACATCACTTTTCCTTCAGTACTTTCTGGCAGTGTTTAACAATAATTCCTAATGATCCAATTAATTGCATTAATGCGACTTGAACCTGGGTAAGTGACATAAAAATCACAGACCGCATGATATATGGACATAGTCTCCGTGACATCACCCATAGGTTTCAGAAATGCAAAAATGAAGCTCAAAGTGGGCAGCTCCTGCCCTCACCATGTTGGCAGTGCCTGACGTCACCTAACTCTGGGCTAATCCAAAAAGGGGCAAAGAGCCTTAATTATGCACAACTTTAAGCCTTAATCTAACTGAAATGGGTGAGTTAAATAAGTTAAAAAAATAATTCACTCCCCATACAGTTGTCATGAAGGGGGAAATTAGCTATAGAGACCAAAACCATTTTTTGGTACCAGGCTGTAAACTTGTTTATTTCTGCTGTAAAGTTGGACATTTTAACATGGGGGTCTATGGGGATTGACTCCCTTTTGGAGCCAACCTCAAGTTGCAATTCAAGGAAATGCAGTTTTTGGCACTTCTGTGTTGGCTGTATTGGCACCGGAGGCTGCCACTTGCCTAAAATGGACAGATAGATAGATTTGTTAAAACGACACCTGCCCATTATAAAACAATAAACTTCATAGCGGTTTTAGCTAGTTATAGGGATGGTGTTTGCTTCAGGTCTGATGGTGCTGACTGTAACGCAAAATCCACTGTCCAAACAATCCCACTTGTAATTTTTAAATGTCTCCCGACCCTCAATCGAACACACAAACATTTTTTAACTAACATTACTGCTGAAGACAGGCAAGAAAAAAAAATGTAAGACTTAAACCTTTTAATACCCCTCAGGCATTCTTTAAGGAATTAAAGTTCAATGCTTTTGAAGACTTTTCAAGACCTGCAGATGCCCTGTGTGCTGGACAGCCACCAGCTGTGAATGTGTGAAAATGTAACAGGTGTGAAGCAGGTCATGCTAAAAATAAGTCATAAGTGCACGGTCCATTTCCCTGGAAAATAAAGGACTGAAAATGTCTTAGAGGCTGTCTTACCACTCCAAAGGGAAGCTCCTGGTGCAAAGGCTCTTGAGGAAGATACTGTAGGGGTAGAGAAGGAGGCAGCGCTGGTGGGTGATGAGAGGGAGGGTAGGAGAAGGTACCTAATGGGTGCTGGTCCCCTCTTAGGTCAACTTCATTGTCTACCCTCTGTAGAGGCTGAGAGGACAGAGAGATGTACAGAAAAGGGTTAGGGTTTGACTAGACACACAGTATGTATGCAAATCAACAACTAGTGGTTAAATTCTACATTCATTCACATTCATTCTGTGCGTTCATTAATGAACATGTGTACTGTATGTCATGGACTACTCACCATGCGTGGGTGCTGAGGCTGTAAAGGGACAAACTGGCTCAAAGGAGTAAGGTGCGGCGGCTGGTGGGGGGGTACAGATGGGGTTGGGTGCAATACAAAATGTTCGCTGGAGATCAGGGGTGGAAAGGCTTGATAAGACACCGGCATATGCTGCATGGTACATGCCTGTATGAGCTGAGGAGAGATAAAAACACACAAGAGCAGACATTAATGTAAGTGTGTCAGTTTTATTTTATTTATGTCAACAATAAAATGTAATACTTTGAAGCAGCCACCACCTAACCAAAGCAAATTTGCTCCTTATATTCGCAGTGAGGCATTTAGTAATGAAAGCATGTTGTAAGCGCGTAGTGAACAGAAGCGATGCATTACATAAAGTCACAGCACTGACAACGCACTAATTATTTTAAAGTCTGTCTGTTTCCACACAAACCAAATCATATTTTATGTTGCTTAACGGTTTGTCAGAACTAAACCAAATATCCTGCACAGTAACAGCAGCAGCGTATTTGTTAGTCATGAACAGTGACAGATTGCATGGCTGGTATGGTGTGCTACATGGATGCCACTGACATTTGGGCTCTTCCTTTTCAAACTCACAGGAGGAGGAAGGCAGCAGAGCAGAGAGAGCTGTCCGCTGAACATTACCGAGCATGCTGGGAGCTGCTGAGTGTTGCACCCTGGAAGGGGCTGCCCGGTATGGATGGGAAATCCATGGGTCGTCACCGTCGTAACAGTGTATGATATTGGAACGGATCCCTGGTGCATCTTTTAAGAAAAGAAATGCGGGGGGGGGGAAGAGACATGGGATGACTCCACAATCTGCCTGAAACAGAAGCCGGTCTGCAAAAAGGAACTCATTACATACCACTACGTAACAACCTGCATGTTTCATATTAAATCTGCACATTACCATGGAATACCTTTGGTCAGACTAGACAGCAAATCATGTTTAATAAATGTTGTAACTTCTTTACCCATCAGCTTGTTTTTTGTTCGGTTACCTGGTCATGTAGATCCACCATGATGGGGCTCTGCTGGGGCAGGTGAGCAGCAGGGTGAAGCATGCGTGGTGGTGTGCTGGTGTGGCTGTATTGTCTGGACTCATCTAAAGGAACCTGTTGGTGATGTTGGGAGAAAAGCAGATGATGGAAGTTCTCATCTTGGATCAGGGAAGTGTGCAGTACAGGTCTGTCTCGTCTCCCCCACTGGTGTCTCACTGGTGGGCTGTAACATCACACAGAAGAAATAACAATGCCACAGATAGTTCAATATATTGTACATCCAAATATATTGTACATCCAAATAAAAGAAGTTGCATATTTCTTACATTATTGGCATTGATGTTAGGTAATTGGAGCATATGTCAGTAATTACAAGCATAAGCTTGATACACACAATGTAGCAATATGTTTTCCCTTTTACATTTTAAATATCTTGGGGGGGGGGTGAAACAAGCGTGTCATACTTTTGAGGTTTTGTTTAGTGTATGTTGACATGGGGGCTCATGGAGCTTGTGAATCATGAGTCGGTGTGTAGTATTGCTGGATAGAGGCTTGGCCCACACATCCAAATACTGTTTAAGGCAATAAATTACACTTAGGGAGGTACAGTGTGCGGATCTTTCTTTATTTTTTCATCGCATGTAACAAGATTCTATAGCTAGAGGTTGTAATGCTCCTGATGAAGAAAATGCTACTGGAAATCCTTATCATTGCAGATCCAGCGCTTTTAAAATCAAGAGACAAAAAAAGTCATTGCATGACCCTAACCGTCTGGATAATTTAGTCTAGGCAAACTTGAAAGGGTATGTAAACCCATGGGTTTCTTTTCTTCTACTTTTGTGTTTATATACAATATGTGGCAGTCTATTATTCTGTCAACATATAACAATATATGCCACATTTGCATGCAATAATATTTTTGTTGTAATGATAGCATCTGATGACTCTCTGACTTCAGTTCTAACAAGTGTGTTTTCATTTTAAACTTATGTTGAAAAAAAAAGTGCATTCGACTTTTTTTCCCCCGCCTGCGGGTACGGCAACATGAGTCACACACAAAGGTGACATTTCGTTGATGTTGAAAATATCTTCATCTTAATACTTTTTAGTAAATAAATACAATGTACTTTATAAGAAAATTGTCTTAAGGAAAGACCAGGCAGAATTTTTACCTTCTCCTGAGATACACTGGGGCGTTGCAGGGCTCTCCAAGGAACCTCCTCGGGTTTAAGGGGGCTGTTGGTGGCAGCCTATTTACTGCTATTTCCCATGGTCGCATTGGTGACGTCGTGCAGACGAGTCACGCTCTGGGAAAGGAAACTGTACAGTAGAGGCACTTCTATGTTGCCTCTGATTGTCCTAACCCTGCAAAAACACACCCATTGACAAAATCACAACCTTATTATCCTTTGGCTATCACAGTCTGATCAATACAAAAAAAATAAGGTAAAATATAATGATAGCTAGTTTTACATTTTACAACAGAAATATACGAGCTATCAAGTGAAATGTGTACAATGCCAGTCAATCCAAAAAAAAAAAAAAATCACAAATACTTTCAGATATGTGTTACACCACACACCCAAGTGGGATTAGATATTAAGTTTTAAAACCAAATTATACAATTATATGTTCACAAAATAGGGGTTTAAGTTTCAATTGTAAGGGACAATGTGCAATTAAAACATAGATGTAACCATTTGATGCACTGCACCAGAGTTAGCCTTAGGCTAATTTACATCTGCAGTCCCACAGGAAGCACAAATACAACATTTTAAAAATCAAACATCGCTCAATAAGTAAAAAAACAAGTAACAAATAGCATTAAATTACATTTCATATCACAGATACACACACATGCACCACATGATCAAGGGGTGTAGCGGTATGAACAGCACACAATAATCGTAAATTTAAATTGGTCATTTCTCTGAGGACCACTCAAGGTATCTGGACCCCAAGTTGGTGGCAACCTGCAGTTTAGGTTAAATCTGAAAAAAATAAAAATAAATCAGCTTTACATTTACTGTGCTGTAAATCTCTTAAATTAGGAATGTGAGAAGTTGGTATGAATCATTTGAGAAAATGTGTGACTTCTTTATTTTACTGAGGCACATTTAAAGCATATGGGCACGTGTTTTTGCTCAGGAAGTTCATGGCTACATTTGGTTTCAGTTACCTTGTTCAGGCCTCTTGTATTATATATATATATATATATATATAGTCTAGATTACAATCACTGTATTAGGCACATTGAAATCTTCTGGTATTTATCTGGATCATATTTAATTCCACATTGCATTTTATCTCTTGCGAGATGGCATTTGCCTTTCATCATGACTAAAGTCATCATGACTGTTGGTTTTAAATACCAAACTTATATTTGTACTATAGTTCATATTCACTTGCTCCAATAGCTCAGTAGCACTTTCAATTACGGCTTTATAAAATATACTTGAAAAAGTTCATGTTTAAAACACATAATTATCACAAATTATAAGACAAATAACCGTATGATGTCCGCTACAGGTGCCTAATTAACTAGACTGATCAAGATCTATGCCATTTGTAACCAAATTCATGTAATTTCGAATAAAGAAATAAAGTCACAAGCATACGTACGTCAGTTTAGGTTATACATATTCCATAGTTACATGTGTATTTACTAAAATAGAGTAAATGCATTAGCTAGTGTTAAAGTGGCTGTGGAATTAATGCAGTATATTCGGGGACAGAATAAATAGGGGTCGCTGTAGCCTGCCTGAACAAAAACACGGAAAGCCATGTGCTCAAAAGACAAAGACAACAACAAAAGATGTGGAAGGCAAACAGGACAGCTCGCTGCTATACACTTTAGAAGGCAACTGTGCTGTTACACCGTTTCTTACAAGTATAACGCAAAGCCCCACACACGTCACTGCGAAAATTACAAACACTATAGTCGTGGCAACTGTCAGTCAGGGCAAATTCGTTGTCCCCTGCTGAAGGAGAGTAGCTAACTTTAGCCAAGCTAGGCTAACGCTTTGTCCAGAATCACCAGCTGCATTTAACTGCCGTTAGCAAGATTTAGCCATCATGCTACTAGTTACATGTTTCGGACATCTGCTCATTTATCAGTGTTTATTCTAGCTACCCATGTAACATGTTACACCATAGATCAGCATTGTATGGACAGGTTTAGCTAGCAGCTATGTGAGTTGGCCAACAACACAGACCAAATCTTACTTTCTTAGCTAGTTTGCTTGCTCGGTGAGAAGGGGAGATGGCAGGTGTTTCAGCCTCCGAAATGTCGTGTCCCATCAAGTTATCCTTGCACGTAACCGCCTCTAACGGAATAACGTTACCACCACCCGATTTAAACTATCGTTAGAGACTGTTGTTTTCTCCGACAGACTTCTGACAATGTCGGACGGAGCTGCTAGCTTGCTAACACTTGTCAGCTAATACAAGCTTCTAACTGCTGCATAGGGAATCCGTTTTCTCCAGAAACAGCAAAATGGTCTGTCCGTTAACGGCAGCGTTTACTTGAGAAGGAAATACCGTTAAACGTGTGAAAAGGTAACGTTAGCTACGACAGGAAACATTCCTTGGCGCGTGTATGTTCCTTGAAATGCATTGTTATGACGAAACCACGCCTCCTGTTCTGAGTAACCAATCAGCGCGCAGCAAATACAGACAACAGACAGCTTTGCTACAATGTATCAAAACAAGCAGTTCCTGTTAATTGTAGCTGAGCCTTGAGAGGTTGCAGTGTCACCAAGGTCACCACTTGTGAAAAATATTATTTAACTAAATATCCCTAACCCTAATAGTATGTCCAATGACAGACCGAATAAATACTCTGACCGTCTTTCATCCCATTTCCTTACTGTATATTTCCATCTACAGCACAGCCAGCTATACAATGCTTTTTGAAATAACAGTGGTGAAAAGTAGCAAGGTACATTTACCCAAGCATTGCACTTTAGTAAATTTTGAGGTACTTCTACTTTATTTTCTTTGATATATAGATGCATTTTTATAGATAAAACTACCCAACAGTATTTAATAATATTGTAGCTGCACCCCGACATATTAATTACATGCATTAGTAACAATGATCCAGTAATATTTATCATTCTGCATAATGAGTACTCTAACTTCATTTTGTTGCTAATACATTTTCTTAAGTACAACTTTGCATGCAGGACTTGTGATGTAGTATTTTTTAAAGTGTACTTAAGTAAATGATCCATTCTTATTCCACCACTGACATTCACTGAAAGTACAAAATAATTAGAAAAGGTTCCCACAGGTTAAACTCTTTCCAAATGAGGAACCTGGTCTATTTACTCAATTGAGCATTCGCTGACCATAAAAGTTTAGGAATTTCCCAAATATAGCATCTCTCTTGTGGCAACCTGTCTCACTTCAAAACATATGTGATGTGTCATGTGACAATCAATTTCGACCAAAAGTAAAATTGCATTTTAATTAAATAGCTTTGTAGGAGACATTGCTTTTGGGTCTAAAACTAATGGCCCACAGTCTGTTTTAACTCTCACTGGAGGCCACAGTGTCCTACTACACTACATAGCCGGTTATATAATATTGCACTTGCATGATCAAGTGAGAAACCCCCCCTTACCAGCTTTTGTACGAAATTTCTCAGTTTTTGTAGGTCAGCAAATGGAGCAGCACAATACTTTATGTGATGCTGCACTTGAGGATTATCAAGCTTTATTGGGCCTTATAAACTACCTATCAGGCCCACTTAGTCCAGTAAGGCTTAATCTCATGGTCTGTTATTGAATGCTCCACTGCAAAGCATTTGGCGTATCTAGCCTTTTGAATGCATCCAAAAGTATGCACCTAATGAAGAGAGAGACTAAGGAGGGCAGCAGTGGTATGCAACATAGCCTAAATGTAAACATTACAACATCGCACTCGGTAGCAGCAAAACAAGGAGGGGCTGGAGGTTGAGCAGGATGACAGCCCTAATAACCCGTTTAACAATCTCCCGTAAACACGCACCGTAAATCTCCAAAATTCAACCGAGACAAAGCGATAACAAGAGCAGCAGTGTAGTTACCTGATTGTTAATATGCAAACTTCTGATCACTGATATTTCCCTTGTAATGTTCACATCTCGTTAGGCTAAGTGCGGCATCCTACGGTCAGCTGTTCCCGTGTGGAACATTCCGTGGATTTCACCACTGCTGTAAAAAAGGTGCTAAACATTAGACTGTCATTTTATCACCGCATTTTGTCTGTATGTTATGCGGGTTTCTGGTTTTATAACCGCCGATATTTTTTTCCGTGATCGCCACTTTTTGGTTTTGGAAAAGGGAATCCAGCCCCACGGTTGCTTTGAATTTGTGCAGTTCCCTGTTACACCCCCATTTCTGCGCATTTCCAGAGCAGAGAGCACACGCCATGCTGCCATTTTTACCGTAATGAACAGAATAAAGTGTGTCAGTCTGACTCGAAAGTTCAGGGTCGCCTATGAAAAGCGTTCATTTGTATTCTGGGAGTGAAATTGAGAGAGAGAGAGAGAGAGAGAGAGAGAGAGAGAGAGAGAGAGAGAGAGAGAGAGAGAGAGAGAGAGAGAGAGAGAGAGAGAGAGAGAGAGAGAGAGAGAGAGAGAGAGAGAGAGAGAATATAGGAAGGTTTTTAGGGTTACATATTTTAATAATAATGGTTATTGTGTTCTGTCCGAATATTTGGACACATTTAAATGTGATGCTTTGGTAACATTGCCATTGCAGTAAAAGTTGTAATACCAAAATGTAGATACTGTTACAAGTAAAAGTTATAGAGGTATACTTTATTGGGACGTTTAATTTATAATTTATCATATTCTGTTGATCATATGTGTTGTAGGCCTATTTGAAATCTTAATATGCAAACTATTAAGTATAGCTTAAATGTAATGATAAATGTAGTGGGGTCAAAAGCATAATATTTCCCCCAGAGTTGTAGTGGAAGTATAAAGTAGCAGGAAATAAAGTACTTCAAAATTGTGCCTACAGTCTTGAGTATACATACACAGTTACTTTCACCACTGCTTCTCAGTTATGTCTGTGTAGAAGTCAATTGTTGTCAATAGTTGACTTTAGGCTCCATGCAGGATTAATATGATTGTCTATAGCTTTTTTTATACACAGGACATTCTCCTTTATTTGTTCACACCTGCTAAAAAACATAGAGCCATTAGTATATACTGTCATTATGTATTCTCTTCTTTTTACTGTGTGGTGAGAAATGTCTTTACAAGGAGTCCGTCAATACACTGATTTAACCCATGTTAGATCTTGATGCAGTGCACTAGACTACATTTTTGTGAGTTATTCATCACATTTTTGGTATTAACACAACCAAGTAAAACAAAAAGATGTACACTGAGACACAATTATTTCCCCCAAAACCCAGATAGACAAATGTCCTCAATCATAAGAAAGTGGATAATATAGAAAAAAATCATAATTCAGTAGCCTGATAAAGTTTCTTTACTGGGAAAACAAGGATAATGACTGTGAACTGGAAGGAAAAAAGAAAGACACTAAAGTGTAGAAAATACAGGGACTCCAACCCATTCTAACCCTAAAAGAGAAAAAGGAGAGGAAGAGGGAAGGGTATGCTAGATTTTATAAATGATATCAGACACAGTAACTATACATTTTGTGTGAGACCTTCCAGCATGCTTATGTATTGGCACAAGTAAACTGGTATTATTGTTTGTTTGCATTTTAATGACATTCATCATGTCATTCTCATCAAAAAAGTTTCTCACTTAATGAACTAGTATGCGTCAGGATTTATTTTATCATCTAAGTCATTCATTTATGGGGGGTGGCAGTAGCTCAATCAGTAGGGCGTTGCGTTGTTGGTTTAAGTCCCCATACGGACCAAAGTGTGGTGGTGGACTGGTAGCTGGAGATGTGCCAGTTCACCTCCTGGGCTGCAAAGGTGCTCTTGAGCAAGGCACTGAACCCCCAAACTGCTCACTCTGACATCTTTCCATTAGTGCATGAAGGTACTGAGCATGTGTGTGTAATAACAACAGAGTATAAACATTTTTCCATAATTTCCCCTTGTGGGATTAATAAAGTATACATTTTTATTATTATTATTCAATTTTACCAGATGTGACAGCGACAAATGACACAACGACACTGTTTTCACTTTGTCTGTGTGTGTGTGTGTGTGTGTGTGTGTGTGTGTGTGTGTGTGTGTGTGTGTGTGTGTCAAAATGTGGTCCTGGAGACACCTGTAACGAGTTGTTGAGTACTTTGCCAGTTGTTGTACTTGACATGTCTGTCAGATTTTGTCACTGCGATAGCATCACAACCGAGCGAGATTAAAATGAAGGCCAAATTCAAAGATGGGTGTAACCCTTTGCAAGCTGGTCTCTAGTAAAGTTGTTTCTGTTTACTGGAATTGCTTTGGTGACATTCCCACCTATTTCTATATCTTTATTGCCTGGTGAGGAGTGGAAGTGTTGTGTTCAATACTGTAAATCATAAACCAAAGTCTAATTGGATTAGATTGTAGGAACAGATTTCTGGGATGTCTGTCATCAAACCAAGTGACTCATGTCACCCTAAAAATTAATTGTAATAATTTTGATTATCTATTCACATCTTTCACCTCTAGCAGTCAGGTCAAAATTTAATATATTTAAGACATTCCCAGCAGCCTCAGCTGTAGCCTACTTTGTGTTAATGCTAGTATGCTAACAAGGTAAACTAAGACGGTGAACATGGTGAACACTATACCTGCTAAGCCTCAGCATGTACACATTGCCATTCTCACCATGTTAGCAGGCTGACATTAGCATTTATCTCTGTTTCTAAGCCTGACAGAAATGCAAGCGTGACTGTAGACTCTCAGTTGTTAAAACATGTGTATCCCTATTAAAAAGGCAATTCTCTCTCTTCAGAGCAGTTAGTGTAACAGCTCAATATTTTACAATTAGTAGCAAGTACCTTTAGGATATGCTTTTCATCTGTTTTATAACAGAAATAATTACTTTTGTGGCATCAAAAGGGAATCTTTCTAAAACCAAAGAATCCTGTCTGACTAAATGACAACCGTTTTGTTTGGAACGTGCACAACATTTATTGTATACATGCTTTCCAAACGTGTTTTCATGTACCTCCATTCTAAAGACTTCAATGAATCCAGTGGGTGGAAGAGAAGATAATCCTTTGTGTGATGGCTTTTAATTAGGAAAGGCCAAAAGGGTGGGATTACTGGGAAGCGCTCATTAGTGAGGAACATGGATCTGTGTTTTCTGTAAAAGGCATTGGTCCACTGATTGGTTCTCATGAGCCACGTTTTAGAAAGGCCGCTGGTCACATTGGGTTTTCTCAATGGAAGCAAAGACAATGCTGTTGTTGCCATGACAACAGAAGCACCCATTCAAACAAAAGAGCTCCTGGGTTGGGGTATGGGCACTGGTGACCCAGTATGGCATGATGCCATGTATTATCGGTGACAGGGCTGGCCAGCCAATGATGAGGTGAGGACTACCCAGGCTTACACAGCCATAATGTAGCCATGTGTGAGAACAAACAACAGGTGGATATTTAGATTCATTTGTCTTCAATGAAATGCTTTTGGGTGTTTCTAACAAGCACATACAGGGAGATTTAGTGCTGTGTTATTGGCTGTGCGTTTCTTTTTCATGTTAATCATTTATTTTTACAACTACAAGACGATAATCACTAGGAGGAACCAGAGCCAAAGGTCTCATATAGACATCATTAAAGGAGAAGCTCCTCTGCGAATGTCATCCGGTAAGTTGGACTACGGCGTTTTACATTAAATTTACATTTTTAAAGTGTTAAAGCGATGTTTTTAGTTACCACATAGGTTAATGGTGGTCAAATGTGTTCTGCTCATAATGGATAGATAGGTAAAGAGAAAATCTGGGCCGCTCCTTTTAATCTGACATAGTAAAATATCTTGTACTGTAACCGTAGGGTACATTTATAACCTATACTTGTCTTTTGATAGATACATATTCAAATTAAACAATTCTCAGAAGCATGGATATATTTAAAGTGATTCATTCTCCGAAGTCCCAGCATTAAAAATCTGTTTATTCTTATTTAAATTAATGATTGATCGTTGCTCATAACATCCAAAAATGCCGATTCAAATTCTTTTCTGTCTTTACACGAGGTAGAAACAGTGGCAAAACGCAAAAAAGGTAGCCTCAATAATCCATAGAAAGACTAATTAACATAAACTCATTAAATCCTTAAAGTGAATACTTCCTTCATAAGGGTTAACAAATTTTCAGCTATCATTAATGTCAAATCAGACCGAGGGGCATACTGTAATATGTCCTTGTTGTAAATACTTGTTGTTGGTCTCTTGAAGATTATTTTCAAGATGATGATGACAAGTGAAACCCTTGACTTTTCCTCTATCGCCAACATAGAGTTAACATTTCTGGTTTTTAGTGAACTGTCTTGACAACCATTAAATGGAGTGTTGCAAAATTTGGATCACAGATCCCTTTATCTTTTATCTAGTGCTTCAGGTCAAATTTCTAATTTGTTATGACCAAATACTCATAAAACTAATGAAATTCCCATCACCCTCAGCTGTACTTTGTGTTTAGTGCTACTTAGCAAATGTCAGCAGCCCTAACCATGCACACTAAACTAAGATGGTGAACAAGGTAAACATTATGCTGACCTTATGATTTAGCTCAAAGCACCACTGTGCTAAACGTTTACAAAACCACTAGCATGGCCGTAGACTCTTATAGTCTTGTCGCTCGATAATTGACAATTAATCGTTTGTCTATAGTTGCCCACTTATTTTCTGTTGATTTACTTATTAATTAATAGACTAATTGTACCAGCTCTACTTAATAGATTGCTCTTCCTTTTTATTTGCAGACATGGAGGGGATCACAGGAAGTATATTACTGTTGTGCCTTATCTGCTTTGCTAATGGTGAGTATTCACTTCATTATATTGTAATTTTGTCATTATGACTTTACCTCACTACCTAACATTCTACTTATACTGTGTTTCTACAGCAAATACCAGTCCTACAATCAACAATAAAGTTGTGCAAGTGTGTGAAGACACCCCCATAGGTATAGATGTGCACTTTTGTACTGTGACATTATAACTCAACAAATACTATACACATTTATGTATGTTCCTCTGATGTTATTTTCATAGGGGCCTACGCCTTTACTATAGAAGCAACAGATGCAGAAAATGACCCACTGACTTATTCACTCCTTGAGCCCAATGCCCAATACTTCACTGTTGAAAGCAGCAGTGGGAGAGTATCAATCAGGAGGAAACTAGATAGAGAGGTATGGTGGGGTGAAAGTAAAGACTCTTCAGTATTTAACAGTATCATTTTGATTCTGTATGTGCTTTAGTCATTTAATATTTTCTTTTTTATGTTTGTATTCTAGGCTTGTGATAATTGTAATGTATTGACTCTTGGAGTTGGTGTCTCTGATGGTTTCAATTCTGTAAGTGACATTTAAGTTACTGTTAATCATCCATTTCATACCAGTTTGTTCATGATGTTCAAAACGTACAACACGCAATGTCTTACAGGTAGACGACACTATAACTATGATATTAAAAGATGCCAATGACAACCGACCCATATTCCAGGATTCTTCATATGATATTGAGATCCCCGAAGTAAGTCAAACATATAATTATTTTAACATTTTGTTCATCAGTTTCTCTACTCCAGCATACATTTTTTTTAATCCATCATGATGTCCAAATTTACTTAAACAGTTGTTAACACTGAGAAACATTTTTTGTGTTTAATTTCCCCCCCCCCTCCATCAATTTTATCAGAATACCCCTGTAGGTACGTGTCTGTTTAAGGCGGTGGCCACTGATGCGGACACTTCAAATGCTGGCATTGTTCGATACAGCATTGATGAAGTAAGCTTCCTTTGTAAACCATGTCATTGATTAATATCATATTCTGATGTTCCATAAACCTCATTAAAGCATAATATACACTGTGTTGTGTAGGTTACTCCAAATGATGGATTCAGTCTTTTTAGAATTGTGTCCACAACTGGTGAAGTCCACTTAAATGGAAGTCTGAATTTTACTGCATTAAGCTCTTTCTATCGGCTGAAGATCAACGCAAAGGTAAGTATTATGCAATATACTATATATATATATATACACACACACACAAGAGTTTACTACCCAGAAGTCATTGTAAACAGATATTGTGATTGGGTCTATAGTTTGACTTTTTTGGAAATGCGCTTATTTGCTTTAAGCTGTTTTCAAAGTCATAACCAGGAGGTTGCCAGGCAACCAGCGGAGATTCCAGGAAGTCACTGCTTCTGGCCAAGAAACAGTCCGGCACATAACATATCTGTTTTTTTAGATCTTGGATTTGTATGACGTAAACAAATTAGATATACTGTTTTAAGTTGAGAGCTTTAGAGGTTTCTGTTTGACAGATTGTGTTAGCCTACCTTTAGACAGAGACAGGCTAGCTGTTTCCCTCTGCTTTCAGTCTTTATGCTAAGCTAAGTCTCTTGGCTCTAGCTTTATACTAAACAGACAAATATGAGAGCGGTGTCAATTTTGTCATTTATCTCTTTGCAAAACATTTTATTAGCATATTTCCCAAAATGTTTTAATTGTTCTTTATATGGGACAGTTAATTAAGCATTAATGTATGCAATATCATTATCAATATTTTATTTGTGCATTATGTATTTTATGTGTATACTGTGAATACTGCATATTCAAACTTTAAGTCTGTTTACTTTTGCATCTACTGTTAACTACTTTTTTTACTGATTTTTTTATTTTTATTTTTTACTGTTTACAAATTTGGTATTATATCTTACACATGCATTATTCACTGATGCCTCTTGGTTTTGCACTATCCCCTTTGCTGCTGTAACACTGCAAATGTCCCCATTGTGGGCGTATTATCTGATTTTATCTTACCATAATAGATTGCAGACTGAGAAGCACTGTAACATTTACAGTTGGATCTTGGTCTGTTATTCAGTTGTTTTTACCCACTACATTTATACCTTAACCATAACATAAAAAAATTAATAAATGTGTAAATAGATTTCCCTGATGATTTTTAAATGTTTGATTTTCAAATATCACTTTTTTATTATATAATTTTTATGTAAAACAATCTCTCAAGTACAAGAAACAAAATATTTTTGTATTTCATCATCCTTGTGTGTCCCGTGACAGGATGGTGGAGGCCATTGCTATTTGAATGAAACCAACTACTTCTCAAGCGTGGTTTTTTCCTTCGTTACGGTTGTGGATGTCCCAGATCTCGACCCAATATTTATTGGTATTCCCTACGTAGCAAGAGTTGAAGAGAATTCTCCTAAGGTAAGTGCTGATGCATTTTATATGAGTGCCGCATCAAAACATTTGCTCAACGGAAGGTTTTGCGTTACGGAAAGTTTTACTGTCAAAATATCATCCACTTTATTCCACCATTCAGTTATTACACACTTGTTGCACAGTTATGACATCTGCTTTTAACTCTGATGTACACATGTCCTTGTGTGAGTCCAGGTGTTATATTTTAGGTCATTTTCCTCACAAAGCTGCTGAAAATCAGGCTGTAAATGACACAAATCTACAGACAATGAGCGTGCTTTGAGTTGTGTGTAAATGAGGAGACTTTCAACTGCTTCTGTTTTTTGTTTTTTTTGCCAGGGAATGTCTCTGTTCAAAGTGACCGCCATAGACCCGGACACAGGAATCAATGATGCTATGATCTATGGCATTGAAAGTGAGCCTAATCAACTAAGTAACAGTTTGTAGTTTGCGCTAAGTGACTAAGTAAGAAATGATTTTGTTTCTTTCCACATTTTTTGACAGATTCCACAGTAGATGGCCTGTTTGAAATCTCAACAACTGATGGCGACATAACTGTATCTTCAAATATTGACAGAGAACTTATTGGTGACACAGTTAGCCTGACTGTAAAGGTACAGTTAGAACATCAATTTCATCCTCCAAATATAATTTTACTCTGACTTGTATGCATTTACTGTACATATACATTTCCATGGCGATTTTCGGTCCCTATAATTTTAGTTTTAACACATACGACCATGATTTAAAGGAATATTTTAACATTTTGCAGAGAGTGTGATAAGAAGATTGATACCACTCTAATGTGGAATTAGCTTAGCTTATCATAAATACTTGGAGCATGATATAATAGCTAGCCTGGCTCAGTTTCAAGGTTTAAAGGAAAATCCACACATCTTCTCATTTAACTCTCGGCAAGAAAGCATAGTAAATTATTTTCTAAAATTTTGATTTCGCCATTCCTCTCATCGTTCTTTGAATCTCATTCAGTTCCCTACATCACAGAGAACAAAGCCCAAGCTAATACACCAACAGTTGTGTTTTGCATCAAAATTAGGCTGGAAAGTAGAAATATTTTAAAAGAGTTTTTTTGTACCCTCAAAGAACACAACGTCATCGGTTGTCTTCTTCTCCAATGAAAAAAAGGGGTTGAGAACGAGGGGATGAGTGCAGGTTGAATGGAGGTGTCTTGGTGAGGAACCAAGGGGTTAGGCTCAGCGTGGCAGCAGTGTCTCGATGAGGCTTCATACTGTAGCTTCATCCTCCCTCCTGTGGCTCCTGTAATGAGAGAGCAGCGGGCGAGGAAGCAGAAAAGGGTTTGTGAGGGTTGTGAGAACAGGGTTAGACACATCTGTAACTGTACATAGGCACAGGAAATTAAACTAGGCATTTAGTCCTGAACATAACTTAGGCTATAATAACTTCCTTCACATTAAAACCAGCCTTCTCTCAATTACAGCCCATGAGCACCAAACCAAAAGAAAGATGCCTGCTGCAGTCTGTGAACTATAACAGAAATTCAGTTGGTTGTGACTTGAGAACCTTGTTTAATTGAGAACCTTTATTTTGGAAAATGTTGATACAGTGAAATTATTATATTTGGTTCTATTTTAGGCTACTGAGACTAAACAAAACATCCACGGGGTCCTTGTCAGCACCACAGCAAATGTACAGATCAACATCATCGACGTCAATGACAAACCGCCACAGTTTTACAAGTGTGGACTCTCTTGTGTGACGGAGAGTCACTTCACAGGGGAAGTCGTGGAGCACTCACTCGGCTCTGTTTCCATCAACATGACAGTCAGAGATCTGGATAAGGTGAGAAGAAATCCCCAAAGAAGAGAACATTCTTCAACTAAAAGATACAGTTTTGCTGTATAATAAGTGAACTAATGATCAAGCATTAATCATCTTTCTTGGCTTTTCACAGACTTCCAAAATTAAACTAACCCTGGAGGGAGAGGACAAGGATGTGTTTTCTGTGGAACCTCCATTTACCATGTCAGACAGCATCGTTCAGCTTCTGGTCAAGCAGCCCCAAAAACTGGATTTTGAAATAAAGCAGCAAATGATTCTACAAGTAAGAAAAATTCAAAGCAGCCCATGAGTCTGTGATAATAAGTGTGTGTATCAGTGACATCTTTCATCTTTTGGTCATCTGTGATTCTTAAAGCACTCTACCAGTCTGAGATGTTTCCTATGCTTGTGTTATGGTGCAGGTTATTGCCATAGATGAAGAAAAAAACACCTTCCACTCCACTGCTACAGTTACTATTAACATCAAGGATGCCAATGATAACAGCCCCAAGTTCCTACAGGACACGTATAAGTTAGAGGTGGCTGAGCACTCTCCAGTTGGAACAATATTGGACACCATTACTGTAAGTCCTTTACTATCTGGATTGTTACTCAGACAGTTTGAGCTTGCATGTAAGAAACACTTGAATAGCACTTGAGAAGCACACACTGTTTCCCCCCCCCCCCAGGCAGAGGATCCTGACATGATGGATCAAGGCAACATCACCTACAAACTTCTTCCAGAAAGCATGTATGCCAAACCAACTATTCTGCTTATTTGAGTGCAGCCACTGTGCACCTTTTTCTCTCATGCTAAGTGAGACAATACCACTGAACAGCCTGTATCTGTGTTTCAGACTACTGTATTTTGACGTGGAGCCACAAACGGGCACAATTTACGTGAAAAACACAACTCTGTTGGATCGCGAGGTCAGGTCTCTGTATTCTGCTACGCTGCAGGCCAGAGACACAGACGACAAGCCTGGCACCACAGTACTGGAGATCACTGTGACTGACATCAATGACCAGGCCCCAGTCATCAACAGAGACTATTACCAGGAGTTTGTTAAAGAGGGTGGAGAGCTTGAACTTAAGATAGAGGTAACTGGGAGAACACTAAGAGAACAGTACATATTTCCATCTTCGTAGGTGTTGCTGCTATTTTTAACAAGATTTCTGATTTCTTTAATTCTAGTATCAATGAATTGTTATAAACCTAAGTCCACATATTTTGTTAATTGCTAATTTAAAAAAAAAACACTTGGTTGTGTCTTTACTTTGGGAGGTAGAAATACTGAAAGTTGCAAAAAGCAATTTGAAAGCCAAAACTGTTGACTAATTTCCATACTTTTACGGATGGAGGATGTGGACACTTTTTTGTTTTCTTTGAGACTTCAGATTGTTTTCACAGTATTTTTAATTAAGAAACCTTTTAAAAAAGCACTTTACACTATAACATGGGGGACGGTTTACAGAAAATAAATTAAAAATCTCTTGCAGCAGAACCAGAGATACAGACTTTTTAAT
Organism: Sander vitreus; assembly: GCF_031162955.1. Lineage (NCBI taxonomy): Eukaryota > Metazoa > Chordata > Actinopteri > Perciformes > Percidae > Sander > Sander vitreus. The sequence goes on along the minus strand of NC_135864.1, from coordinate 22,694,072 downwards.
TCCAAGCCTTTTTCCTTGTCAAAACCTGGGGCCTACATTACCCACAATGCTAACTTGACCGCCAGTAGTTTAGTCGAATATTTGGTTGTGTAGCGGCTGATAGCCTTGAGCCTGTAGCCTCAAACAGAGATGAGGAGTGTGCTACAGAAGCTCACTTATTTCCAACTCCACACTCCTAGTTTGGTGTGGAAGAACTTAACCGGCCTGCACAGACTCTCAACCCTGTCTTACACTTTTAGGATAAACTCAACCAGTGAGCCAGGCCTTATCACCCCACATCAGTGCTTGACCTCTCTAATGCCCCTGTGGCTAATTGGGAGCAAATCCCTGCAGATTCCAAAATCTTCCGAAAGCCTTTCCAGAAGAGAGGAAGCTTTAATAGCAGCATAACAATGTACAGTAGTTTTGGACTGAGATGTTCAACAGTCACATATCTTCTTCGGGTGTTCACATATTTTTGGCAATGCAGTGAACTTGCAATATTAAGAAAGAAATGTAGTTTCTTAACCATTTCTTCTAATGTTTCTTATTTGGACAGGCAACTGATGCAGATGACTCTGATACGGAAAACAGTAAAATAGTGTTTGGAATTGAACCGAGCAGGTACAGTGATAACTTCACCATTGACCCTAACACTGGTGTGTTAAGAAACAATGGTGAGCTTGATTGTGAGGCCCTGGACCCGAAGCTGAAAGGGAGGATCGAGCTCAATGTAACCGCTACTGACAAGGGTTCTCCCCCGTTGTCCACAATGGTTACAGTTATCATCATTGTAGAGGTAAGTCTTCAGCAGTTTGTAGCGAAGTATCGTAGCTGTGTTGCGACTGAAGCTGCCACTCCTGTGAGGATGATAACGGTCAATGTTTTCTTTTGATGCATCCCAGGATGTCAATGACAACACACCCAAATTCAAAGCCTCCAAATACAAATTCTCTGTCAAAGAAGGAGAATTAGGTCAGTATTTAACTTGTCAAAGCACTTTCAAGTGTTCATAGCTATGTGGATGAAGTTTAATTATATTATTCAATCCATTCAGGTGCCTTTGTGGGTTCTGTTGAGGCTGAGGATTTGGACCAAACGGCAGAATTTAACCGCATTTCTTTCAGAATCATTGAAGGAAGCTTTGGCAGCTTCATCATTCGCACCTTTGCAGAGGAGCGGGGTTACAGGGGGAACATCACCGTGGACCCCGACATTGAGCTGGACTATGAGAGCGCTCGCAACCAATTCTGCCTGCGGGTAGAGGCAACAGATCTGGAGCAGAAGATGGCTGTAGTGATGGTGGAGGTGGACGTGTTGGACGTGAATGATGAGAGGCCCGAGTTCAAGCCAACAGCGCCTGTGACAGTAAAGGAGAACACCACCATCAGCGGGGCTGTTGGGCACTTTACAGCACAGGACAAAGATGGAAACCACTCACTAGTATACGAGCTGGAGTCCGTCAAATGCAGATGCAATGGCTCTCTGACACCCTGCAGCTGGTTCATCCTGGATCCAACGGGGGACGTCAGAGTCAACCCGGAGAGCACAACAGATTACGAACAATGTGACCAGGTGCTGATAGAAGCTCAGGTGGTGGACGAGTACACAGAGAAAGGAGAGAACAACAGTGTCACAACAGGTCAGCACTGGGTTGTTGTAAAGATAACAAAAGCATAAAAGCATCAAATAAAAGCAATAAATGCATGAAGACATAGGTCAAATACAGACTTACAAACCCAGATATCACGTCACTTTACTTAATTTGTCTTTTAATTATTGTAGGGCAAATGGTGATCAACATTGCAGACATCAACGACAACGCTCCCGAATTCATTTTCTCAGATTCTGTATTTGGTGAGTGTGGAAGCAAATTTGATCTAAATCTGTGTTTTTTTGCCATGTGACCCCTTAAACTAAATGTTGTCCTACTCAACTAAAAACACACACAAGTCATTTAAATTCAAAACAAATGCAACTTTTGAGCAATTTGTTAAATCACTTTTGTCCTTTTTTGGATTTAGTTGTGGTGTCAGAAAGTGCAAGTAAGGGGACATCGGTAGCAGGAGTCACTGTGAGTATGAATGAAAAGCAACTAACTGACATGATTTCAGCTTGTAAATAAGATATTTGACATGATGTCGAGACATTCTTGCTTGTATCTCTCGCTGCTCTCAGGCCACAGACCGTGACTCTGGAATAAATAGGCAGATTGATTTTAAAGTAACAGCAGTCCAATTTAAAGACAACAACAATCAAATAACTGACATGAAGATGCTGTTCGATGCCGTCACCACACAGCAAAAGGACATATATGTTGGAATTATTCAGTGAGTACAAAATCATTCTTCAGCATCATACTGCCATATCTCATTCTGCTCTACATACGGTATGTGTTTGGGTTTTCTCACAAGCTTTGGTTTTTTACTGCTTGACTCATTTTTGATTTTTGAACAGAACCTGGACCAGAGCCTTTCTTTAAATATTTCTTGTTGGAAAGTAAATTTAAACAGCTCAGAAATAACTACAAAGAGATGCAAAATGACTAGAAAGAGACACAAAACAACCGCAAACAGACTCAAAACGGCTACAAAGAGACTTAAAACAACTAAAAAGAAACTCAAAACAGCTACAAAGAGACGCAAAATGACTACAAAGACACTCAAAACAAATACAAAGAGACTCAAAAGAACTGCAAAGAGGCTCAAAATAACTGCAGAGACATAAAACAACTACAAAGAGACGCAAAATGACCACAAACAGAAGCTAAAAAAATATACAAGGACGCATAAAATGACCACAAAGAGACACAAAACAACTACAAACTAAGACATGCAAATTGAACAAAAAGAAAACACAAAATGAAAACAAAAACACCCAAAAAGAGACATATATACGCGCTAACACGGACGCAAAAACAACTACAAAAAGACACAAAACTGCCACAAAGACACACACAAGACAACCACAGATGAAACACAAAGAAACACAAAATGACTAGAAAGACGACTACAAAGAGATGGAAAAATTACAAAAAGAGACAAAATGACCACAACAGCACAATAATATGTCTGTGCCAAGGGGCCTGTTGTCTCATAATCTGTCCATGGCTGCACATTAATAGCTTCCCAAACTTTCCACAGAACTTCCGAGACGCTTGATACATCACTGAAAGGGAAGTATCTGGTGACAGTAACCGCAAAGGACACCGGCGACCTCTCCACCAGCACCGTACTGGAGGCGAGTGACTCAAATCTTCCAGCTGGATTTTCATTCATGACAACACCAGACAGAGAGCAAGATGTCAGCCAGTGTTAACACTTCCGTTCTTTTAATTTTGCAGATTTTCGCAGTTGATGACTCATATAAAGTGGAACTTGAATTTACAAAATCCCAAGCCTTCGTTGAAGAAAACCTCAATGAAATCATCAGGTACATTTCTTCATGCTATGCTGTGTTTTATAAAAAAAAAAAAAGATTTGAATCTGATCAGTTGATCGAAGACTTCTTAACGTTTTATTTAGTTAACACTTACCTTTGGCAACTTAACAGTGCAGCTGAGAAGCAGTCTGGTCAGCACACACAAGACAGTATGAGGATAATAGGGAGGAAAGAGTACAAGCCCATACAGAGCCTGTACGAGCAAGCAGTCAGAGAACAAGCCGAAAGAATCACTGCAGACTCTCTACACCCTCTCTCTTCTGAATGTGAACTTCTGCCATCAGGGAGAAGAGTCCGTGTGCCGAGATGTAAAACAAACAGACTAAAGTTATCATTTGTTCCAACTTCCGTCAAGCTGTTGAACTCCAATAGTTTGAAATAGTGAATCTTAGCCCAGCAGAGCAGGGGTGCGATAAATACACCAGCACGTTTTCGCACTTAGCACTTTAATAATTACAGTTCATTCTTGGGATGTTGTGTTGTCTGTGCTGTCATGTGTGTCCTTCTTTTGTGCCTTTTTAGGACGCTTTGCTGATCTCATTTTTCATGTTGAAATTATTTTATTGTGTTGTACTTGCATTTTATTTTATGTTGATTTTAGAATGTTTTTATGTTACATGCTGTTTATGTTGTGAAGCAACAGATTGTAGCACTATGTCCAAGACAAATTTCCCCTCTAGGACAAAAAAAGTGTATTCCATTCTATTCTATCTATCATGTTTCTCGTCGGAGACTTGTTATTTTCTCTGATCTCTACATTTCCAGGGCACTTATGACTGCCACCAAGGCTGCTGTTGAAATTGCTGCAATCAGGTCTGACACTTCTGAAGCATCCAGGCAAGTTCCCTTTTCTCATCACCTCTAAATTTGAATTCCCCATACATAAAAAAAAAGATGCATTCTGTGAATACTGATAAATATCATAAATCACTGCCTGGTGTCGACAGCAACTCCGAAATATGTTTATATACTTGCATACACATACTGTTGTCCACTAGGTGGTGCCAGTGTTTCTGTAAACAACCATATTGATGAGGAGAGAGTGTTTTGCTGATAATTGTAGATGATAATTGCATCAACAAAAAAAGTGATTGATTTTAAATTTAAAACAGCTGAAATCATCAATTTAGGTTCATTTTTTTAGGTCTGTAAGTAAGTTGTATTTTTTTTTCAGGGCTTCGGAAAAAACGATCATAGTAGCATATTTTGTCTTCTCCAATGGGACTGCTCTTACCTCTAATGAAGTGGAAAGGATGATTTCTGACCCTCAACACTCTCTTGTACTTATAGAGCTCGGCCTTGCGGATATTGTGAGTATGAGCAGTTTTAGAGTTGAAGTTTTATTTTCTGAAAGAGTCTCTTTTCTGTCATGTTATACTTTCTTTAACAAAAGCAGCATTACATGCCCCTTGTACATTGTTGGTGTAAGTTTCCTTTTTTTTTAATCTTCCACTGCTGTTGTCAAAATCCCTGATCCAGATGAATTAGAAAAAAATGTCCTATTAGAAAATGTTGCTGTAGGACACTAATGAGGAAATTTTTTTTTTTTTGTTGTAGTTGCAAATGTGTAAAATACAGTTATTAAGCTAAACTACAAAATATTGAGCCTCATTGGAAGCGTAGGTTAATGACAATTTCTTAAAACGTATTTCTGTGTAGTTATGCATTAATTAATTGTGTCTAAATTAAAGATTAGTTTTATTATGACAGTACAGTATACTGTAATCATCAGTATTGTATTTTGCGTCTGATATTTGTTACTGAACCCAATGTTAATCTGGAACAAAGGTGAGGCCGGGTTAATGGGTTTTAAGGTTGGAACCCCAAAATAATTATTACAATTGGATGAATCATTACTATTATTGACTTTATTTTCAGAATTTAATGACAGAAGAGTGTAGTGCAGAATAGCAAGATGTCACTGAACTGTCAGTTTGTTTCATTATAGTGTTTTTAATTTGACTTACAATTTAATGTAATTTATAAATGAATGTGTCCGACAATGAATGGGTAAATGGAACCTCATACGTCCACAGACACATTAATATACTGATATATATATCTTACTTGTGTTTCAGGGGAAAGCTCCTGTGATCGAACCCGAAACTGACCCACTGAAGTACGTCCTGCTGGGGATGGTGGCAGGCCTCGTCATTGTGCTGGCTATCCTCACCACTTCACTGATGTGCACTCGCAGAAAGTAAGAAAAAGAAGATTTGGAATAAAGTTAGGAACATGATTAGACAGGACAATTAACTATTCACCACCGTTCTGTTTGTCCCAGAAAAGGTTTAAAAACATCCATGTAAGGTAGGCTACTGTGTCTGTTTGTGTTAATCAACTCACTTCACACTACAGCTACAGGAGGAAGCTGAAGGCTGCTAAAGCCATGAACTCTGCATCCATGGTGACTTCTGACAACCAGAAAAGTGGCCCTGTGGTGCCTGGAACCAACAAGTACACCTTGGAGGGGTGAGGAAACAAGCATTAACAAGATAAATGACATGAATAAATGTGACACGTGTTTGTCATCCTATGTATGTCATTATTCGCTAACAGGGCTAATCCTGTTCTCAACCTCAACATCGACACAACCATGGTGCTGGACATGGATGAGGAGAACTCAGATGTGGACAAAGTCAGGTAAAGAAAACCTCTCTGTGACTATCTCCACCATCATAGGTGTTTTAAGCCCCCAACGTCGTCTTCCAGGCAGCGCTGGCACTAGGATTAGGCAATGGTTAGGGTTAGGGTTAAGGTTAAGCCTGAGACACACCAAGCCGATAATCGGCCGTTGGACAGTCTGGCGAGGTCAGTGACTCGAGTCTGTTCGGTGTGTTCCGTGCCGTCGTCCGTCCGAGGGGCCGTCGGCCATCATTTTGGCCGATTAGACATGTATAATCGGCGGGGCGGGCACTGCCGGCAGTCGGACTCAAATGACTCATCTGATTGGTAGAGTGTTAACCCAGAAACGGGGAGCGGAATGAGCGTGACTAGGGTCTCTCAAAATCTGACGAAAATCTTTTAAACTGACCTTTGTTGATCTGAAATGAAGACAGATTCAACAACTGCATGGCCTATTTCTCGCTTAAAAATGTTTTCAGAAACACGTTTCGGTGAACTATTTTAGTACGATATGAGATCGTATTCTGAACAAGCCGCCATGACAGTCTGTCTTTGAATTTCCAGAGAAACCAGACCGGGCGACAATACAGATTAGCGCCGCCTGCTGTTATGGAGACGTATTACGTCTCTTCGCTTTGGTGTGTTCTGAGGCACTTTTTTGACCAACTCGGGAGACTGATCAGCCCAACTGCCTTTTCTGCCGAGTCTGGTCAGTGTGTCTGGGCCTTTAGGGTTAGGTGCCTTGAAGTCGACGGTCGCAGCGCTGCCTTGAAGTCGACGTTGGGGGCTTAAAATACCATCGAGCACCATCGTGGATAGCAGTGATTTGCTCGGTCACAAGGTGGTGGCTCACAGTGACACATGACCTCGCTCTCCACTCTGCAGCAGTGCTGGATGATAAACTGGGAATGTTTCCAGGTGGACATTTTGTCACAGTGGGCTCTCGAGGGCATGTTGTGATGGAGTTCTGGCTTTCTTCTTTCCAATGTTGGCATGTGACCTTTATTTAAATCCATAACCTAAACAGTGATTTAAGAAAAAAAGCTGTATTTCTGAAATGATTAAGGGGAGACTCTACAGATGAATAGGAAAACTATTTGAACTAATAGTTAATTTCACCATGAAACTTCCCCAGCTGATTACTTACATTGAGACAAAATATTTTTTGTATTAGACATTTTCTGAAAAGTTGTATGTTTAAATATTCAAATGAGGCATTATCGAAACCTTTGGTGAATTTAGGAGAATCTACAGGCACATCAGGTATTTGGGATGTTTTTTTTGTCCACTAGTCTGAAAGAAGAAGACTTTAAAATTATGTTTAAATATGCAAATATGAGGCATTATTTTGCCACATTTTAGGTAGAAAATGTTACATAAATCGGGCTATAAATGATACAGTATGTAAACAACCCCCCCGTAAACACCTACAAAATATACAGTAGATAGGAATGAAACTGCAAAGCTTGAAAAGATTTCTGGCTTAGAGTGTGGGAAAAAAACTCATTTTGAGAAAACGGCCTTTAAAGATATGTTTTGTAAAATTCATACACTATGCTAGACACTACAGGTGTATGGGGCAAAACATGTTTAACTAACAGATATCATCATGGACATTATCCAGTTGATTACTTACATTAAGACAATTCTTTTTTGTATTAGACATTTTCTGAAAAGTTGTATGTTTAAATATTCAAATGAGGCATTATCGAAACTTTTGGTGAATTTAGGAGAATCTACAGGCACATTAGGTATTTGGGATGTTTTTTATGTCCACTAGTCTGAAAGAAGACATGTTAAAATTAATAAATGAATAGCCCCAAACCTCAACATTTAAAATGATGTTTTGCCTGTAGTGTCTCTCTTATTTCTGCTTTGATCACTCCGTTTTTCTTTTATCACAACAGCCTTGACTCGTTGGACGACAGTCAATATATGACCATGCCTGAAAATGATAGATCAATGGTGAGTATAAAATGTAAAGTCCATCTTCTTGTGTACTTAGAATAGAATACTGTCTAATTTCAAAACGTGTCTGCTCCTCCTTAGCAGATGATCCAGGAGGAGGACGAGGAGTATGACAGCCTGCCACCGGTGTACATTGAGCCTTTGGGTGCAGCACTGGCCCAGCGAGGACAGAAGAAAGGCTCCGACAACGCTCCCGCGGGTTTTAGTAACCCTGCATTCAGCACTACAGACCTGTGATGGAAATAATGAAGGGAGAGACACTTACCAGAGGTCTTAGATGGACGTTATGTTGCTTCTCTGTAATCAGGCTGACCAAAATTAATGATCAATAATAATGTATTATGTATTATGCACAAGATCGATGGCACCTAAAGGGATGAATTTGCTTTGTCTAAAAATTCAATTCAAAACCCAAATGGCAAATGTTAACAATATGATGATACCACATAGTGTCTTGATCTCGTAGAATTTGGTTTGGTTATTGAATCGACTGTTTGTTTTTGTTATAGGAATAGTTTGACATTTTGGGGAAATATGCTTATTTTGCTCTCTTGCAGAGATTCAGATGAGAAGACGGATACTACTGTCATATAAAGCTGCAGCCAGGAGACGGTTACCTTAGCTTAGCATTACGATTGGAAACAGGAAAAACAGCTTTGCTCTGTTCAAAGTTTAAACGCACCCCAAAAGCTCAGCGAGCTGTTTCCAGTCTTTATATGCTGAAGTAAGCTAATTGCCTGCTGGCTGTGGATTCACATTTAGTGCAAAGACATGAGAGTGCTATAAAGAAATAAATCTCTTGCAAATAAGCGGATTTCCCCCAAATGACGAACTCTTAATTTAAAATTGTCTTCACATTAACCTTATCTAGACAAAGGAAAATTGGACAGAAAACAAGTGTTTGTTGCACATGTTGATCACTTTATTGTATACTGTATATTAAGCGAAGGTTTAAAAACTGCTTGGTTTGCTTTGAAATAAACTGTATTGCCTGTTTAATATGTCATTGATTGCTTTGAGTTTGAGATACTTAAAAAAAAAAAAAAAAGAACTCATGCAGTGTAACTTCCTACAAGCAGCGGATTACAAAATATCATTTCACTGTTTACTGACATATAAATGAATATATCACAAGTGCAATGTGAATAAAAATCAATTTCTCCAAATGTGGATTTAAACCCGCTTTTATGAACTTAACGTATGAATACCAACACCACTGGCACTGTAACAACCTCTGAATTAAAACACATTTAAAATAGGTTTCATCACATCATTTACAACTGAATCACTAATCAAGGCATTAAAATACATTAAGTAGTAATGACTAAAAATATCCTCATCATATCAGGTGTCGATTGTGCTCGCCATTTGTACATTTTTATACTTTCGCAATACAAACAAGTCAAAGCATTGTGCCAAATCTAAAAGCAGAATACAATACAAAAGCCTGCACTAATGGTAGGGAGACGCACATGCACACACACACACACACACACACACACACACACACACACACACACACACACACACACACACACGTACCCACGCCAGGGATCAATTTTAACTTAATATACATTTGAAAAAAATCACATAATAAATCACAATCAAAAGCTGTCACTGTCACTCATCTCCCACAGTTAAAACTGTGTTAAGCTTGTAAGGATTGCCATGGTTCATATTGTCTGAGGTGCATTACAAAAAAACATCAACAGCTAAAATGACTCAGTGGACAATTGAATGGTCTTGATGAACAATATTAAAGGAGAAGAGCTAACGATGGCAGTGATCTTTTTTCTGAACATGGAACTCCAACAAAACTCCAACTCCAACTCCAACAAAAAGAGAAAAACGACACCCCATCTTCTGTGGTTGATTCTTAATGCTCCATGATAAAAGTTTGATATGAAATGCTTTTGTGCTTTTTTTTTTGTCTCGTGTGAGGTGATTTGCTTCTCACAATTGTTAAATCTCGTTGAAGTTAATCACTGGATCACAGACACATATATCATGTGATCAGGTTTTTTTTTCTTCTTCCTCCTACCAGCTGTTGTTTTCTCGACGGGATTCTTGTGTCACTCTGCGGTGTGAGCTCTGGAGCAACAATGAGGTTGCTGCATGTTCTCCATCAGCTGACGGAAGGGGTTTCTTCTGCGTCGGCTCACCCCTCCATCAGGCCCTCCCCTTTCCCCCGCCCGGCCCTTACCCGAACCAGAACCCTTCTGGATGCACTCTGAAGTGAGGGGCATGGCGGAGGGGTTGAGCGGAGGAGGGGGAGGCATGGACGGCTTCTGCTTCTTCACCTGTTTCTCCAGGTGTTTCTGTATGGCCGATCCCAACACTGCCACTTCCACCACGGCCCCGTACACCTCCCACGTCATCCCCTTTTCATCCCAGCTCACTTCCTGCACCGGCTCCTCACTTATCTCCGCACAATCGAGTGCCTCCTTTGTGTCCTCTGCAGCTGCCTCTACTTTTTTCTCTTCGGTTACTTTCTCCTCCTCTTTGTCCTCCAGCACCTGCGCCTTTGTATCCTCTTCCTCCTCCACTATCTTCTCCTTTATGCTCGCATCCTCCCTGATCTCAGGAAAAGCCATGCTGGTGGGCGTTCTCGGGGTCATGGGTGCTGTAGCGACAGAGCGAAACTCCACCTGCTGACCCACCTGCAGCTCAGCGTCTTTAGCCTCTGTGCCGACACCTCCACACATCCCCAAAGAGCTGGGGAAGCAGAAAGCTTGGTCCCCCTCAGGAGGGGTCATAGGGCTGGTAGCAGCAGACTGACACTGCACCACCTCCAGGCTCACCTGAGTGCGGATGTTGTGGCAGCCGAAGGGAGCTGGAGATTCAGGGACGGGAGGCTTTGTCACGTCTCTCAACTCTCCACATGCACCTTTGTTTTCTTCCACATCTGAATTTTCAGCGTTCACATTTGTCTTTGGTTCGTCACAAGCACAAACAGAGGATTCTTCAGTTTTGTTTTGTGAAGGGCTGGAGTTTGAGGCGTCCTGTGCATCAGGGACAACAGTTCCCGCGGAGATCATTTCCATTCCATCCTCCCTCTTTACATCACCGTTGTTCTCTCTTAGTTCCTCATATTCATCTATTTTGACCATCTCTGGCTCAATGGTAAAACAAGACGATTCTGACTTCTCTCCCTCTTCCTCCTCATTGTTGCCATAATGGGTCACCAGAATTGTGATGTCTTGATCCATACTTCCCATCCTCTGCTGTTTACACGGCTGGTTACTATCCCGCAGGGTTACAGGTGAAACTACTAACCCAGCAGCAGTGCAGCTGACGGAGCTCTCTGGAGATGCATTTGAGCTGAAGCCCTCACTCGGCTCCTTTGACGTGATACTTTTCAAAGCTCCAGTTATCTCTGGCTCAGCCTCTTGTAGACTTTTTGTCACAGGAAAACTCTCTCGTTTGTCACTCTCCCTCTGCGCGTCACTCTTTTTCACATTCTCCTCCTTCTGCTTCTGCACCGTCTCTCTATCGCTAAGCTCTGGGAAAGCTGTGGTCGAGGGCGTCTTTGGGGTCATGGGGGATGTGGCCACAGAGCAGAACTCCACCTGATGACCCACCTGCAGCTCAGCGTCTTTAGTGACAGCACCCACTGCTCCGGACTTCCCAAAAGAGCTCGGGAAGAAGAAGGAATGGCCGCCCTCAGGAGGCGTCATGGGGCTGGTGGCTGCAGAGCGACACTGGACCACCTCCAGGCTGACCTGTGTGGGCATGTGGCGCTGGCCAGAAGGAGCTGGGGATCGTGGGTCTGAGGGGTCTGGAGTTGCTGGCACAGGCACCAATATATTTTCAATGGCTGTCTTTTTTTCTCTGTCATGACCCACGTTTGTATCCCTAGACGTCTCCCCCTGAATTTCACCAACTCCAACTCCGTCACTCAGGAACTTATTAGAGACTGCCGTGTCGTTCTGTGTAGCTGTTGTTGTTTGATCATCTTCAGTGTGTTGTGTAAGAGGGATGGTGTCAGTCTGCGTAGACTCTTTAACACAACCCTCTCCTGAAAGCTCTTGAGCTTTGGATTTTTCATTCTTGTCTCTCTCTTCAACGTAGCTGGCATTCACGTGAAGTTTTAGTTGACGAGTTATTGACTCTTGACTCGTGTGTATCTGAGGTCCCTCCGGCTCAGCGCTGCCATCGGAGCCGCCTGGACGCTCTCCATCGTCTGTCTTCTCACAGGACTTGTGGTCCTCTCTGAGACCTCTCATCTTGTCCTTCAGACTTCCCATTTTGTCTCTGCATTAAAGTGGTGGAAGCACCTGCAGGGTACAACACAGCGCTGACTGTTTAGTGCAAATTGTACAAACGTAATCAGTAACTATAACAACAAGCCCCAGCATGAGGATAAAATGAAGGGTTTGTCTTTTGTGATCAAAAATATTCTGTCATGCGAGATATCGATATCAAGTATGCAAACGCTGGCATGAAACCAAGTTACATAATTTCTACTATTTGATAGAAACTATCAACATGCTTATTTTGTATCATAGGACACTGAAATCAGGGGTATTTAATATTATCAAACAAATGATTAAATTGCATGTCAAATGTTAGATCTTTTGGAACATTTTACTGTTGAATTGTATATCAAATTCCACCTTTCGACCCTAAAAATGTATCCACATAGTTCATATTCAAGTTCTGGTTTAATCCATAATCACATAGGAAACAGTCATGCACGATCACGAGCACTTCGAATTTGAACTATTGTATGAAAACAGACAGGATAAAACAAATTGCAGGGAATCACGAGTAGCGTAGGCTACATACCTTAGCAGTCCAAGTCAGACTGAAGTCTCTTCACAACTCTCTCTCTCACATTTGGGACAAACATCGCACAATCTCACCGTTGCCAGAGACCCACATCTGTCCGTACAGCTCCCCTGTTGATTGATAGTGATTGCAGTGGCTGTAGGTTTGTCCCTAGAAGAATCTATGTTAGGCAATCCTCGCTCTCTTTAGCTGTGGCTGTGTCTACAGAAAAGCTTCACAATTTCCAGTTTCCCTGGAAACCACGGTCGGGTTCTGGCAGTGAGTGGTAATTTAATGGCAAAATCTCTGTTCAGCGCTCCAATCATCAGTAAATCATAGTAATTAACTCCAGGTTCTCATAGCAACAACAATGGCAAACTGGTGCAGACAAATACACCTTTAAATTAGTGAACTGGCTTTTTTTTTTTTAGAGGAGGCAAGATTTGGATATAAAAGCTTTGATGTTACTACAGATGATCAGTGTGAGGGCTTCTGGAGGGAGGGTGAAGTCTGCAGAAGAGGGATTTCTCTTCTTTCTAATGGGTCGCTACTTTTAGGTAAGACGAAAAGATCAAAAAGGCACTTCCTCTTAACCAAATTGTGTTTTGTCAAGGCAGATCATCGCATGCTTATGATTGGACCAGACTCAGGTCTTATACAGAAGATTTGTGAAATATTAGTAAATGTGAGCGTTCTGCTGCAACAGTGAAAGCAAATGAAAGACAGCGGGGGATATCAGCTTAAGGAGCCTGGAGGAAGAAGAGCTGCGCCTCCCACACAAGCACACACTTAAAAAAAAGAAACCACATCTTTCATTCCCGTTCCTCCCTCCAAATCTCTCCAGTTTGCAACATATATTTCTGCGGAGCCTCGGTGTGGGACCGTGGATGTTTAAATTTCTCAAATTTTTAAGACTCTTCCCTTTCTTGGATTCTACTGTAACGGTGGGCTGCAGCTTGGCCAGGACACTATGTACTGACAGTAGTAGTCTCACCATTAATTCAAAGGCCTCCACCAATCCCCGGCCGCCACAGAGTGCTGTTGCCTAGCAACCACTTAGTGTGAAGCAGGGAGGTATGCTGCTGAGGGCCAAGGTAGACAGCCTTGATCATATTCTCATCAGGACCCATCAGCCTGCCAAATGCCATCTCTTCAGCAATGTGTTGGCTAATAATGACCGTGATGATTCGTTAGTGAGCACAAACAGGATGCAGCACACACAGCTACTGACAGTGTTATCTCTAGCAGGATATCAAATTATTTAAAAACCTGACAAACAAGTTGGTATCAATTTTTATTTCCCAAAATAGTCACATTTAATAAAATCTATATTAAAGCAAGAAACACAAATGGAAAAAGGTGAGAGGAGAATAAGAAATAAAAAGACAATTTATAAAGACTTCCTTTGGAATGTTAGCTGTGTATATGTGTGTGTATATATATATATATAGGGTATATATATAGGCTATATATACCCTATATATTTTTTTTAGGTTTTCTGATGCCAACATACGTCCATCCCAACATTATTACTTGTCTAATATGGATGATGAGACAAGTTGGTTCCAGTGCTTTAGCTAGAATTGTTCATTTTTTAGGGATCATTTGGTCTCCAATTTCTGTCCAAACTCCTTGATGGTGTCCGTGGCCTTGTCCGCAGCTTTCCCTATGGCTGCCTGAGTCTGTCTGCCAGCTTCTTGAGCAGCTTCAGAGTCAGAGTGAAGCAGAGGAGAAATATTTAGGATGTCATCTTAACTTATTAAGCTGAAGAAAGTTGTGCAGGGTTAAACCTTTGTTATCAACTCACATGCAAACGTACTAAGTGGAAGCATATACTCGTGCATATAAAAAGCTCATATCCAACAGATTTCATTTATTGTAACAATTTGAGGATTCAGTATATAAAACCAAATTCAATTCAAGTGGTGAGTGAATTTGTAGTGCTGTCTTACATACACTGTTACGTTAAGTCAAATAAGAGGTCATTTTAGGAGCTTATCTTCCATGGACCAATAAACATTTCATTTGGGAGCAAAGTTTTTTCATCCCTTGACCACTTGTTTGCTCAGAGTAATATATCCACTCTGTATCGTTATAAAAGGCCAAGTCCAAAGACAGAGGAGTGTGCACTTTACCTGTGTTGGCTGTTTCTTTGGAGGAGTCTGCCACCTGCTGCACAGCTTCTTGAGCTGCCTGCACTGGAAAACACACAGACAGGGACTTACAGTGACTGACCTCAGCAAGAAAACAAATATTGGTTAGAAAAATATACTTGCTTTTTAAGAATTCATTTCATAGTAAATGATTTACTCTTCTACGATCTCAAAGTCATTTACATGTAAAAGATCATTTTAAAACAGTTAAAAAAAATAGATTTATTGGAATGTTTTCATCAAGTGGCTCTTTTTCAACCAAGAAAGACGAACCATTGTGAAAAGTAAAAGCCTTTTTCTGTCTACCAGATCTAACACTGGCCCTGTGGTGTCTTACAGCAGTAGTTTTGTACCTGCAGTGTCTGTGACTCCCTTCGCGGCCGAGTGGCTCGTGCCTTTCAGGCTCTCAAAGGATTTCTTGAACGATGCCATGGCTCCTGTCTCTGTCCCTGCAGCGTCCACACATCCGTCTGAGCCGACAGCGGCGGGAGAGGCTGTTTAATACTCTCTGTTTGAGCCCGACACCACCGAGCCTGCACGTTCCAGCCGGATTAACCCAGACAAAACCCACCCAAAAGAGGCCCGATCAGACTGGCATCCCAACTATGGCAGCGTCCTGCCAATTGCCAGAGCCCGCTCAGCAGATTTTACACATCCTGTAATCAAACCCCCAGACAAGAGTGAGCAAAAGAGGAAAACATGTGAGGACGATGCATAATAGAGCCTCACTTAGATCAACAGGCAGAAAAAAAAACAAAAAACGAAAAGAGGTTTAAAAGCTAATAAGTGATCAATGTGAAATTGACACTAACAAATGCTTTCTTTTTTACTTTTTATTTACAGAGGAATGTATGTCTGGCTTAACACATAAACCTTTATACTGACAAGTCCTGCAATGTAAAGCACATATTGATATGACAACCATTATGATTTCAAGACATAATATATTGACTTTAACTTGTTAAAATCTTCAGTACACACAAACACACGCACGCACACACACACACACACACACACACACACACACACACACACACACACACACACACAAACAAACATGTATACTCTGTCAATTTCTAACAGATTTACTGGAATGATTTCACAAGCAACTATAAAGATACAATGTAAAAAAAACTCTTAATTGAAAAAAGTTCAAAGAAATGCAGAAAAAAATAAAAAGGAAAGAACCCACAAACAGGCATTGTCGACACTCAGGAGGATATTATTGTTTTCATATCTGCTTGCAACCGGACATATTTATTTTTTCCCACTCCCAATGTCTCATTGGAAGAGGATGAACATCTATTGCACGTTTTTTAATACAGATACACACAAGCACAAAGTCACAAGCCCTGGCTCTGGTCTCATTTCATTGGGAGGGAGTCAAGGAAATGAGACAGAGAGGACAACTCCTACATCTCAATAAATACCTACACCCAACACATTACATTAATAACATGACATTTACAATATATAATAATAAAAGATTTGTCTTGAAGGAAGAACATTTTTCAGTGGGAATGCTTGTCTTTTTGTTTTTTGTTTTTTTGCAACAGGGTATAATTGTAATGGTTTCAGCATTTGTCCTTTTTATTGTTAGAAATATTATTGTGCTGCTGGTTGGTTGGTGGCTTGGACTGGTGCTTTTACGCTTCTGGCTCGTAGTCCTGGCTCTCCTGTGAAAAAGAAGAACGGGTTTTAGGAGACAGGCGGGTCAAATCTGCAGCACAGAGAAGCTCCAGGTTAAATTCAACAGAAAGACTTTAATTTAATCGCATCAAAATCGACTTCTATTGGTTTAAGAAGAATATATATGACAGAGGGCTTATTGTGACACATGATCTCGCTCTGCTGAAGGTAATGATGTCACTCCATCACCGCTGTAAGCTCCCTCTGCTGCTTCAGTGCCTCTCTGCAGCCTGCGGAGGGCAGCACAATCCTACACCAGCTTCAAGGACGTGTCGTGATCACATTCCCAGCATCCTTGTAACCCTGCACACGCCTCCTCCACGCACATGATAATACAAAAAAAATAAATAAATAAACACAGCCTCCAGGAATGTGCAATAGGCTTAGGTCATCTGATGTGTTCACAAAACCAAGAGTGATACTGGATGAGATGGATTTTTATCTCCAAATCCTCCCTAAGAGGGCTTGGTTCACTCTGCAGCACTCAGACTCCATGTTCACAGCAATGCAGGAAGACCCTGACATCACCCACAATGCACAGAGGCAAAGAGCGTCATCACCACACCCATTCCGACAGAGCTTGCACATCGCTGGTGTAGCAAAGGGTGGGGGGAGGGGAAAGCGATGCGGAGGAGAGAGAGACGGAGGACATGGATGGCACAAGCGATACTGCCTCTGAGAAATTCACTTTTAATTATAAGATAATAAGATTTGCATCTTAGGGAATTTCTTAGTTGTATTCCTTTAACTGATGAATGCACTAATCCACTGATGGAGGCTGCAAGTGGAAATGGAAAGAAAATCCAACTAAATGCACTACATTTTACATTATTAGAGATCATGCAAAATCTCACATTAAATCTTCTTCTAATTCAAGCAGAATATTTTAAAATTCTTTGACAATGTAACAATTTTCTGGCTAAAAACATAACTAACGCAGTATTTAAATCATATACTGTACTAGTAAAATTATCTTTTTAACATTATGTGCATTGTGGGATATTTTTATTCACTCTTGGCTATTTAAAAACTGGTTACAAAGCAATAGGTTCTGCACATTTTGTCTCGCCCCTGACGGCCAAATTCCAAAAATAACCATCTGTGTCAGACTCGCATCCTTCCTCCACAAACACACACGCACACGCACACCGACACACACCCAACGCTCAGTGTAGGTAGCTGGTGCTATATTTACTGTACTCGCTATGTGGCAATTGGCTTGTTAAGCGCTCTGTTTTCATTCCTAGAGAAAAGAAGGATTACCTCAGCGTATGCTGTAGTGTTTGAGTGGGACAGAAGTAGAGGGTAAGTGTGGAGTGCTATTGAAATGCAATACAGCTCAAATGTGTAGCTATGCAATGCTGGTGAACACTGATGAACCTCCATCAAGTGTGACTGCAGTCCACGACTTCACCGTTTTTTTTTTTACAGGCTTTTCCCAAAAGCTATTTACTAAATAATCAAATAGTTTGATTTAAACACCGAGACGTGAGCTACATTATTGTAGAGCACAGACATGTATGCCATTTGTGTCGTGTAGGCTAATTACCTGCTGGGACTCATCATATGTCTCCCCTTCTGGCTGCAGCATTGCATCTCCCTGGCCCTCCATGGCCTCCTGCCCGTACTCCTCAGGCTGTGGAGACAAGAGACAAAAAAAGTAACAGAAGCAAATATACGTATTCCTAGTACATCATCATTACATTTGAGTCACAGTGCTCAGCATCTGGTTTTCTGAAAAATAAATACCTGATGATCTTTAAAAACAACAACACAGTTAGCACTTATTTCAACCCTAGAATCCCTAAAGACTCTCAGAGACTGTTGCACAACAAAAACATGTTTTTTTTAACCCGTTTCTTTAGTTGCAGGGGCAGTTCCAAATCCAGGCAGCCTGTCATACAATATGTCCTTGCTCTTTTTGTACAACACAAGAAAAATATGAATGCTTTATTTTGTATGAAAATATTAAATAATAGAAGGTAACATCAATATCCACAAATGTAAGTAATAGAGCTCTTAAAGTCTGGTTCACATCGTAGAAATGAAGCGTGGACATCTGTCAGATGTTTGGAGAAGGTAAAAGATTTGCAACTGGGGAAACAGATTTAATAACCATTTTTAATTGTGCAGGGGACAGAATATTTTTTCATCCAGATGGTTAGAAGAAGATTATGGAAATATCTTCAGAACAACGGTAAGTGTTGACTAAAAACCTTGTGGGTTTTTAATCATGCTAGCAGCATGTCAGTCCATCCACCGACAAAAACAAGAATGGCCAAAACTGGGACTAGAGCCGAAAACCATCAAAGCCTCAGTCGGTCTCTCAGCATTTCTCTCACCTGTCCAGTCCGTGGCACTCTGCCCAAAGCACATTGGTTTTAACTGAAGACATTAATCTTTAAAAATGGCTAACAAATATAAAATTTCAATTTACAACAAGGAGAACTAGTTTCCTAAAACAGCTGGTCACTGTGGTTTACAGCAAACATTACTCAAGCAGGAGGAAATTGTGCATTTATCTGGGACTATTTTCAGCTGTGGACTAATACACATTTGGTGCTCTGAGAGTATGTATTTACAGCAGCTGAACAATGTAGGGTGATTTAACTTTATTGGCCTGTGTTAATTATAATAAAAGAACATGTCACCAAATGCAACAGTGTGGCTTAATGGCATGTTTTTAAGCGTTTTTGGACTTGGACAACAATAGAGGCACAGAGAAGTATAGGTTTCATTGACAATGAGAGAAATATAGAAAACCACCAGCCTTATCTTTTAATATTTAAAGTGAAACTGATATTTATTGATTGATTGATTGATATCTTGACACTCAGCCTTGACCTCAGCAGGTGTAAACAAACTGCATCTCCTTTTGAGAGCTTTGTGAAGCAGACAGCGCTCCATCATTGCTGCCCCTGCTACTACGAGCCCTTAAAACAAAGCTAGTCGGTCACCACACATTTATTTTTAAACCCAGCACTAATCAAGTTAATTAGGCCAGTGAAGAACAGGCCATAATCCTATGGACTGTATCAAGCTGGTGTTATTGCCTTAAGCCCGCCAACACGATTAGCATGGCCTTAAACGCTGCACAATGGGAAACCACCATAAAGACACACCTTATCAGATGGATCATTGCCTGGGAAAAAGTGAACATAGAAAAGGCTCTTTAAGTGATTGTAACAGAAGGGAAAAGGTCACATTTGAATTCAGTTGAGACTCAAGCACAGAAGCCGTTTAGGTCTCTCTTTAAGATTATTTTAAGTATTCTAAGTGAAATACTGTATTATATAAATAGATATGTAAGTGCAATTTTAATGTGCATAGTATACAGTTAAACAGAGTGGATGTACCGTCCAGCACATGCTAGCGAAGCTAAGCTAAAACTGAACAAAAAGGAGCGCTGCACATGTGATAAGAATGTCAACAGTTTAACAATCTGTTTTCAGGGTGTTGAAATGAGTAGTTTTATCACTCAGATAGTGCCTACGAGAAGCCTATTAGAGCAGGCTGTCAGATTTACTAGATTAGCGAGTCACTGGAGAGGGTCCAACCCTGAGGGATGAAGGCTTCGGACCTTTTTCACTGACGGTCTGACAGCGAAAAGACAAAATGTTAACATTTGTCATTTAACAAGCCAAAAACAATGAATAAAATGTGTATCACTCAAATGTCCAAGCCTGGCTATATGTAGATTTTTCCATATTCTGTGTTTGTAGAAAGTCAAATCTGTTCCACCTCTCTCCTCTCGAAGATTGATGTGTGTATAAACTGATATGAGAGGAGACAGAAGGTGGTGACATTAGCAGAGGTCTTCAGGGGTCAGGTTGTGTTGAAGAAAGCTGATATTCCCACAGAGAGATTGAACAGTGAAACAGGCTGGGAACTGAAGCTATGTCAAAGAGTGAAGGCAGCTCTGTGTACAGAGCAGACTGTGTGAAAGAACAATTCATCCTCAGGAACCCTCAAGTGTAAAGCTGTCAATCAGCAGTTTAGCCATTTACATTTTTTTATTACTATTATTATTATAACTGATTCAATTTTCTTGTTCATATACTTTATGTATATATATTTATATATTTTTCTCCTATGTCTACTTAATGTTTATTTGTGTTATTCTGATGTGTGTACATTGTTTTTCTTTTTTCTTTTGAGCTGCTGTAACACAGGAATTTCCCCAGTGTGGGATTAATAAAGTCTATCTTATCTTAACTTAAATACACAAGGAAACACTCGTTCTCGTCCTCTGGTTTGAGATATTCAAACACAGCAAAGTTCTGTGCACACAGCAGAGGCATAAAACAGATGCCGACCAGTAACTCTATATTGAAGTGACACACAAATTCATCAGCCCGTGTTTATCCCTGCTGTCTCAATCTGGCTCTGCTACAACCACAGTCCTGTACAGACTTTAATGAACACAACTTTTAGCAAGTTGCCAACTGTAAGTGAGGCTTGGATCTGGAACGGAGGTTTCTTTTTCTCTGTCACGTTTTCTCATGCACATATGCACAAACATAAGTAGACTCAATCAAGAATAACAGTAAACTTTTAGTAACTAAAAACTTTTTTTTACCATGCATATACAAGGCAGTTTGTAGTCATTTCATTATTGATTTTACATATTTGATTTATTTGTCAGGAAGAGTGCTACTCAGCCTGTGAAAACACTCGTGTAATATCTTTTGTGGCTCTGACGGAAGTTTTGCTGAAGTCTGAAATAATAACCCAAAGACACTATTGGGTTGCATTTTGGGAAAAGTATGATTCAGTGATTTAGGGATTAAAGTCAGAATATATCAGCCACCGCTGCTTCAATTTTGGCCATTCTCTTTTAAATATGTATTTTGTGAGTGCCAAAACTTTGTGGAAGTGAAATATTAAATTGGTAGAATATCTATTTAAAAAAACATTTTTCGTCATTCAATGCATTTTGTGTAAGGGTCAGGGGTTTTGGTAACGCTGTAAAAATGTTGTTGCATTACCTAATCCTACCCTCTGATAATAATCAAACTATTAATGAAACAATTACTCAACAAATTGAATAGCTAATTAACAAAAAGTTTCAAACTATTTGAGAGTGAGTTTTTTTATCAAGAATACACAGGTTCCATCTCCTTAAATGTGAGGATTGGCTGTTTTTCTGTGTTTAATATTACTGGAAATGTCATATCTTAAGGTTTCAGACAAAACAAACAATTTCAAGACGGCATTTTGAGCTCTGGAAACGTTTAATATAGATACTCTTATCATACGTCATATAAAGCTTTTAAATGTGCATTGCAGTTTTTTTTCAATCGGCTTTGATATCATTTCACAGTTAAGGGCCAACTGACTAATACTTTGGGTAACACTTTACTTGAAGTTTTCTACATCAGAGTGACATGACACTGTCATGAACACATGAACCCTAACTCTAACCCTAACCACAACCATAACTTGTCATGACAAAACCGAATGACACAAGAAGCGTTATGTCATAAACGTTTATGACTTGTTTATAATATTTTATGACACGTTCATGACAGTGTCATGTCACTCTTATGTAGAAAACTTCAAGTAAAGTGTAACCATGCTTTGTCTGATAACAGGAACACACTGAAGAAACTACAACAGTGTGTTACGCTTCTCTATGTGTGCTAGCAGGGAGCTGATGGTGACTGTAATGGCGTACATACATTCATGTCAGCAGGAAACTCGTCCTTTTTCCCGAGGCCAGTGGCAGCGACAATGTTCCCGTAAGCTCCAGTGGTCTTCTCAGCCACTGTCGGTAAAGACACACAAACATCATGTACACACACACACACACACACACACACACACACACACACACACACACACACACACACACACGATGTAACAAGATCTCAACTGATTCAGCAGACAGATTAAAAGCATGCACATGATGTCCGCCCTCTTTTGTTTCCTAATCGATTATTGTACAGCACATAGTGACCACTTACACATTCCCCCTACAACACACAGCCAGCCCACCATCACCATAATGAATTTGCCATTTCCGATTTAGAAGTGAGTGTCTTGTCACTGTAATGAAACTGAGCGCGTCATTGCTACAGTAATGATGTTTAGGTTTGACTAACAGATGGAAAACTCACCTGTGCCCACGCTGTCTTTGGCCTTGTTACCTGAATGAACAAAACCAAGAAAATTGTTAGAAAAGTTTCTTCAATTACCATTTGATATTTTGCATTTCAAAATTAATGTTCTTATGTGTGTAGATATGGGAACTTTACACTTGCCTGAAAACCAACCACTGAAGCACTACTGCTATTTACTCAGTGTTTTAGCCTGCCTTTAACTTTGTTAAAATTAGAGATCGTCCGATACCATTTTTTGCTTCCCGATTACGATTCCTGATCTTGTGTATCGGCCGATAGGGAGTACCAGTCCGATACCAGTGTGTCATATTTTATTATGTTTTAACAGCTGAACACTACAATCACCGTGTGTGGGTGTTATGAGTTCTACCTTTGTTGTACGGCCTGGCTCAGGTTAAACTTGTTGCGAAACATGAACAAACAATGAGCGCAATAGAACTTTCTTTTACTATTCAGTTTGACAGGGAGTCATAATGGAAAAAGTATAACTATAAACTAAACTATTTTGAAGTAGATTTTCTTCATAAACTCCAGCACTTCCCGATACCAGTATTTTAGGCAGCATCGGAGGCTTTTCCGATACTGGTATCGGTATTGGAACATCACTAGTTAAAATGCACAATTTCTAAGCAATTTGCTCAACAGGTCAAATACCATCTACCTGACAGCATGATTCATGACCCACTGGTGCTGCAGACATGACGAAAAGTGGTATTAATTCAAAGACGCAGCACTGCAGCGTCCTGTTCATCACTGCTTACATGATGACACACTGTCACTCACAACAAATCAGTTTTCACATGAGTGATGTCATATCAGTTTTTTCTTTTTTTTATTCACAGTTTTTCACAGCTCCAGAGGCAACAGAGAGAAAGAGTTATTAAACTTTGTGGTCGGCTGAAACCAAAACTACCAATCAATTCTCTCACCTTTGGCAGACCTCATCCATCTACACTAAGGGTGTCACTGTCATATGGTTCTATTTTGACTTAATTAAGTCACAATCTTGAATTTCGAATAAAAAAATGGTATTGTCGATGCTGCCACGCCCCCATGTCACGTCCGCCAATCGGAGAAAAAAAACTGAAAAAAACACACGTGTAGCCTGCTCGAGGTAGTCCATTTCCTGACTGATTCTACCACCACTCCAGTGGAGGCACTAATGAGCTAGATTACTACACACACAGTACAAGAAGAAGACCCACAACGGAGCACACAGCGATCGCAACGAATGACGTAAAAAAAAAAAAACCAGGAGTGAGTCAGTTCATTCTCCCGGTTCAGTGACATGACTCAGGTTAATTAATCTGCTCTTCGGTCAGTTCGTCAACACTAGTGTTGAAGTACTGCGAGTCAGTCAACCTCCTCTAACTTAGCTACAGCCAGTCAAAACATAGCATGGCAACTGCAGATGCAGGAGACCCATCGACAGAACTTGAACCCCCTCCTCTTTCACTGAAGTCGCCAGTGTGGAAGTATTTTGGATTTCCAGTGAGTTATGTTGACAACGTTTGCGCTGTCGACAAAAAAGCCACAGTTTGCAAGCTCTGCTATGTGCGTGTACCATATTCTTCCACTGGCAGCATGACTAACATGGCAGTTAATTTGTGTGGTATATGTTCAACTGTTCGGAAATAGTTTGTTAAAAGGTCCTATGACATGCTGCTTTTTTGGATTCTTTTATATAGGCCTTAGTGGTCCCCTAATACTGTATCTGAAGTCTCTTTCCCGAAATTCAGCCTTGGTGCAGAATTACAGCCACTAGAGCCAATCCCACAATGAGCTTTCCTTAGGACGTGCCATTTCTGTGTCTGTAGCTTTAAATGCTATTGAGGAGGAGAGAGGGGGGGGGGGCAATGTGGAGAGTGGGGGTGTGGCCTTGACCAACTGCCACTTTGCCTGTTTGCAAGCCATGATGTCTCTCTCTTTCCCATGAGCGGGCCAAATTCTCTGGGTGGGCAAAGCAGAGAAAGGGGGAGTTAATCTTGCTCCTTATGAGCTCATAAGGAGCAGATTCCAGATCAGCCCATCTGAGCTTTCATTTTCTCAAAGGCAGAGCAGGATATCCAGATCTTGGTTTACACCTATCGCCATTTCTAGCCACTGGGGGACCATAGGCAGGCTGGGGGAACTCATATTAATGTTAAAAAACCTCATAAAGTGAAATTTTCATGCCATGGGACCTTTAAGACACTTAATTGTTCAGAGAAGACTATGGACATGGCTGTTTTATTGTTTTTTGTTTGTTTTGTTGTGAACTTGAATGTCATCTTCTGTGATAGAAGACTGTAGTTACAAAAGAGAAACTAGTTGGCAGGTTATAGATATAAGTTATTGTTACATTATGTTGTTAATAAATGTTTTAAATTTGACAATGCAGTGTGGTACATTGCGAACAAAGGTCAGATATTATATTGCATAAAAGTCTAAAAATGGAATAGCAACCTGTGCTTTAAAAAAAATAATAATGTAAAAATCGAGAATCGAATTGAATCGTGACCTTAGAATCGAAAATGTAATCGAATCAAGGATCTGGAGAATCGTGACACCCCTAATCTACACTGTACTCCATCAAGCTATTTGGGCAATGTACCCACTGGTCCTGATCACTCAGGCCTTGTCAACCTCTCTACTGTGCAGCAGTCACATGCCTTATTGGTCCCTGAGAGCCTTTAAAAGCCAACAGAGGAGAGAGGAGATGATGATGAAGTATAGAACAGTCACTACAAAAGGCGAGCCTCAAAGCAAAACATACAACTAAGCTGGGCATCCATTTAAGAATTTGCTCTGGGGAAGTGCAGCTACCGCACTACGTCTACAGTAACGAATGGATGATAGTCGTGGGTAAGAATTTAGAAATATTAATAATTACAAATGACTTGTGCTATTTTGAAGCTTATTATTCTGCAGAGAAAAAACCTTAGCGTCAAATGAGAAAATGTTTTCTGTAACCTTTAATGAACACAAATATATATGATTTGATTATCATTTTGGGGAAATGTGTTTCAAGCCTGTGAAGTGAAAATGAAAAGGGTGTAAAAGATTACAGTCACCTTGGTGGTTATAAAATACCAGACTAAATCTTGTCGCAAGTGTGTCTTGAGGACAAAAAATGTTGTACATAAGGACAAAAAGACTTGATGCACCAACACACAAATTAAAATTAATTTCACATGTGAACTCTCCCTTAAATATATAAAATTATTACCACCTACAATTTGATAATGCATCAAACTAATGATATAATTGAAACAGATTACTAAGAGTGATAATATTTTATAATGCAGTTTCAGGCTGTAGCTATGGTTTAGCAAGTGTTGGTTACAGAGATAACTGGAGAAGGGAGCTGCCATATACTGAGACTGTCATAGTAGGGTACATCGATGCTCTATGAATGAGGCTGTTAGTTGTGCCATTAAATGGCATCTAGTACAGCAGGCTTTTTTTTCATTTCCGCCTCCCATTCTTTCCTTACTCAGGCTGACTGCTCAGCTCAGCTGGGTGGGCGGTCTGCAGCAGCTGTCAAAAAGGTGGGCCACAGGCCAATCGGATTGCTCTTACCCCTCCTCCAAGAGGGGCCTTCAAGCATATCATACGCAGCTTTCTAGGCCACCGCTATGCTCAACAAGCAGCACGCAGAAGCACAGAGATGCCTTCTTTCCCTTTCTGTGTACCACAGGCAAAAGGCATGAAGGCGACACAGCGTGGAGAAGACGGAAATGAGACAGCACGTGTTTTGACTGCAGATTGACATGCTTGGTTCTGCTGATGAGTGAGACGGACACAGTGCTAAATATGTAGGGTAATTGGATTCCATCTAAATGCAGACACATCTGACAACTTATCCTGGAATACCCAATGTCTCTTGAATGCACCCTAAACTGTCACCGAATCAATGGTACGAGCTGGGTGATTGTAGAACTACCAGCAGGTGTGTCACAGGAAATTTGGGGCCCTCTGACAACAGCTCAGCAACTGACCGAATACATATCTGTAGCAACTGGCGGGTTCCAGGGCCCATGTCCAGCTCTGAGTCTCCTGAGTCATCTGGCCCTCCCCCGCCCCCCATTCACACCAACAGACCAACTATAAGCTGACCAGCAGAGCTGGCCAATATGGTAGAAATTACTCATCTCAAACAACAACATGGGGTTTGTCAGTACAGATATACAGTTGGTGAAATATGTGAAATCATATTAAATATAATAAAACAAGTGATGTTTATTACACTTAAGTGTGTGGAACATTACAGTAATTTTTCCAGCAAAAATGTCAAACATTATCTAGATCCAGCCTCTCAATCATGAGAATCTTCTGTTGTTGTAGACAGTGAAGTCTTTGGTTTTGGACTGTTGGTTGGACAAAACAAGCAGTCTAATGACAAACTACATGACCAATCGTATAATCAAGAAAATAATATTCAGATTAAGTGCTAATGAAAATAGTTTTGAGTTGCAGACCTAGACATGTTACGACCAAAATATACAACTCCAATATGGTTTTGGAAAATATAGTTGGTATCATTTTGTTTAACATTTGAATTCATTGAGCTTAGTATTATGATTTGACACCATTAAAGAATAACCCTGAATTATGGCCCAGCAAGACAGATAATTAAATATTGCATAGCACTGCCTTTGCAAGTGAAGTGTAAAGCTGGAATATGACAACTGTGAAAGTTGGCCTTTTTAAATGTTATTGTCATTTTGATCACAAGATGATCAAAGAGATTGAGACAATGTTTTTGTCAGTTTCTGTTGTACCTTTGCCCAGCTGCGTGTGTAAATGCACCTCCATGTCACATGTGTTTATTTGAATAATGATCTAAAACAAGTGAAACAGATTGGGCCAATAATCTAGGGCACATTTTCGGCAATTGCACTTTAAAATCAGGCAACAGAGGGCACTGATCTGTGCAGATATCTGCAATGGTGTCCATTACAAATTAAGCTGCACTGTAAAGGACAAAAGCAGAGGCCTTTAGTCTGTTTGTCTCCAGGAGGTGACCGCAGGGATGAGACTGTTTTGCAATCTGCTGTCGTCCAATGCACTGACATGTGGCAAGAGCTGCTCCCACCATCCTGCTGCCCCACCCCCACCCCCTGTTCCCATCCCCTGCCTGGAGCCCGGTCAGGCAAGAGGGCACGAGGACATTCAGATCCTCGTATCACATAGTGATAATAATAATCAAAATAACTCTGTAAACCACTGCATCCTTTTTTTAAACTACTAGTAAATACTGGATAGTGTACAAAGGGTAAAATTGCTGATTATTTAAATACTGCATCACTATATATGTAAAACAAAGATATTGACAAACTGTCAGGCCGATTTATTTATTAAATTACCGCTGCCATAGTGCATTCACTTGTACTTATCATGCTGTACACTGTAACATATCAGTCATTTTAACTTACACCAATAAAACAAGTGTAGTTTAGAGTAAACTGTGAGGAAACCAGGCCGTTCAGCCTGCTGCTTTCTTTCGTGAGGGAAACATGCTATGTATTATTCAAATAAAGAATGTTATTGTATAATCTAACCATTTGTTTCAGGACATATGAGGATGCTGCAGGAGCTAAATGATCAAATATCCTCTCTGCTGATTTGTTGCTGCTCCTGCAGATAGGAGGATCATTAGCAGTCTCGATGGGCCTGTGTATGATTTACATGTAAATTCACCAGCGGACAGATTTGTGATTGTCTTACCTACAAACATAACTCCTTCTCTAGTCTTTTCAGCCGCAACCGCAACTCCTTCCTTGGTCTTCTCCGCGGCCACAGCCATCCCCTCTTTCGCTTTAGACAAACCCTTCATAAACACATCCATCTTGGCCGAATAACTGTGGAGAGATGGACCATACCTGCTGTCAGTCACCATCACTGCTGTCACTGGGTACAAATGTGAATTCCATCTTATTTATATGCATGTGTGCATAGCTCATATTAATAAGCAGCTTTTGGTATATTATTTAAATCTATTTCTACAAACCTCTATGGATATATGGATATCAGTGTATTATAGGACCATATGTTATAGTAAAATAATGCAGCACCGCCTCCTGTGGTGGATCCTGACAGCAGCAGTCCAGCCATCAGGCTGTAGTAAAACCCCTCTGTTCACTCATGCATTCAATCCCCTTTTCACATCCTCGTCAAAGCATGAAATATTCAAAGGCAAAAAAAAAAAAAAAAAAAAAAGGTTTCAATGAAATGGTTAACTGTGGAGGGGCTCATTAATTATAGCTCGCCTGTAATGCTACTCTCAGTGGCAGCGATGGCAGGGCTGCGCCTGGGCCTTTTTAATGGACTGTACATCACATTATACTAGAAGGTGGCATGTATTGCACGAGCTACACATCGTTGCTGGGGGAAGGGAAGCACGATCTCCACTATCACATCTCCACTTATTACGGTTTTAACGTGGAATCGTATGGATGTAATCTGAGCTTGTCCGAGCACACGCAGCCAGGAGAACATTTAAATAAAGCAGAGACGAGGCTGCAGACTAACAGCTCGAATTATATTCTTGCATTACACATTAACCCTTCAGAGTCCCAGCCTGGGTGTTGCAGGTCAAGCCTTTAATTACCACATACATATCATTTCACGATGTCGACTCGATTTCTCACGTTTGCATCCGTGCCTGACTGAATGTATTTGCCATTGCATTATTTTTCAGACACGATTTGATGATAACCTGATAGAAAAAGCAGGAAAATTAATACATAGGCTATGTATATGCAGTAATGTTGGTCAGGAGCTTTAAGTTGTTTTAGGCACGGTGCAAACCAGTGCCTTCCAATGACGACGCTCACATGCATGGTCCTCAAATGGTGACCTATACATGCTAATAAAAAAGAACACTAATAAATAAATAAATGTCAAGGAAAAAAACGACTCCTTACCTATTTACAAATAGCCGTCGACTTGTCCCCTTATGATTCCGCCGCACAGTCGACTCACACTATCTCTAAATGGGAGATATTTTCAAATGATCACTATAGGTGGGCCTACCGCGGGCAGATTTCCTCCAACAGGGACGGCCCCCTTCACGGTGCGGCTGAGACTATCACGTCCTCCCCCCCACACCTCCTCCTTTACTCCCCGCCCCCCCTCTCTCTCTCTCTCTCTCTCTCTCTCTCTCTCTCTCTCCACCATCACTGCTTCCCTTACTGGTACAGCAAGGAATATGACCTTAACAGACACACCTCATCTTGTCCCTTTTCTGTTGCAGAAGTTAGACCCAGTGTAATATGGCTGTAAAGTACCAATATGAATACTACGACACTACAATCTCGTTAAGTGCAATACTGTGGACTCTGGGTGCAATTATGATCTCTCATTTGTCAACATATCACAACTGAAATGATGCTAGGACAAGCTTCTTTTTTTTTTTTTTTTAGACTACCTGACCTACTTGACTTAATGGTTTCTCATGGACTCCATTTTGGATTTTACTTTACTACTGCAACCCCACATTGCACTAAAAACTGGTACCATTTGTATTGCCTTTCCTTATGAAATATAGCCACCATCCCATATAGTCTAATGTCAAATAGTGTATTGCATATTTATTTTTAGCTGCCCCAATTAGCTATATACCAGTTGTCTTAAAGAGAAGACTATAGACTCTTATGAGGTGGAAGATGTTCAACACCAATAATCCCCCTGTGTAGTGTGCCAATACTGACATGCATGAAACAGGAGTGTGATCTAAGGGTGACACCATGTTGTGAAAGAGATGGGGGTGGATTGATTTAGCATTAAGGCTGTGCGGCATATTCATTTTTTTTTTTTTTTGACCCGCTAGGGGAAGTTATTGGGTGCTTTGAAAAGAAAAACACGTATGAGGGCAGTCAATATAATTATTTCATAACCTTAAATAATTCAACAGACGGGTTATTTAATGTTAGTATATTTTGCATGCCGATTATTAGTTCTTATAAAGTCACAAAGGGATTTCTGCTTTGCATATTTATTGAAATTCAACGCTAGCGGTCAAAAGCCTGTGAGTTTATCGTGTCTTCATTTACGAGCACAGCGAATGTGCCTCAGCCAATCAGAGCAGACGATGACCTCAGATCGACTCAAGACAGAATAAGAAGACTAACTGCGCTAATAATGCTGTCGCTGGATACTACGCGTTTCCCTAAGTTTCATTGATGTGTATGGTTTACAGCCTCGGCGAACCACCCCCTCCTTTTTTACCCCCTGTCTGACGTACATACAGTGACGCCATCCTCTTTAGGAGTGGGTGACTGATTATGAAATCCTCCTTCTTCCCCCAACTCCCCCCTCCAGTTTGAGGAAATCCCAGATACCTACATCTCCTTGAAATTATCCTGTCGTCTCATCTGGTCTCGGTGAGCGGGAGTGGGCAGGCTGTGGACATCTGGCCATTATGTGCCATGTCCTGCAAGGAGGTAACCTAGTAAAGTATTACCACCATACTGTCCTACAAAGGGAAAATAGCGCCTTATGTGCTGTACCAGCACCTCCCATTTTATATGGCTTTGTAGGACAACATAGAGTAAACAATCGTGACTTGATGTTTGATTGTGAGTAGTGATGTGATTTGTGAGTAGTAATATAGTTTACAGTAAGTAAAAAAGCGTCCTCCTCCACTGAGACAGGCGCTGTCCAGGGCCCTGAATGGATGTATGTCTCTGTCCATGGTGCTGAACTGCTTCAGCCAAAATCACATAGCCCTGTAGGATAGGATGCACGATATAAGGGGTTAAAAATGTCTGCCATCAACACACTTTAAGAAAACTTAACATACAGTTAACCCAGTTGCATTTCAAAGCTGCCTTTAGTCAAGAGGTGCAGTAGATACATTCAGTATCTTGGTTTCCTCACTGACTGTTTGCATTTGTAAGCAGCATCTGCCCTCTTGTGGTTTTTTTGTGATAACAGCATGCTAATTATTTTTCAGTTACAGCATCCTTTACTGAAATTGCACATGAATATTAAATGCAGGGGTTGTTTATGAGACCACACCATTATGTTCTTATAATAACAGAGACACCCTGTAAATGGTTGTTATAACAAACATGTAGTGCCTACATACTGTATTAGCATCTTTTGTTTAAAATACCCAAAGCAGCATTACCAAATTCATCTAATTAATTAAAACAACATTCATTTCAATTAAACCCAATTCAGCTAGAGTTCCTGGACAAAGTGAGATGGCGGATGTTTGCACATGCATTTCGATGTAAAGCACATTCAGTTTACCTTTAATGAAAAGTGCTATATAAATTAAATATAAATAACATGTTCTTGCCTGGACCTGAGGAACTGTTTTATCGTTTTTGAAACATCTCAGAAGTATGCCACCCTTATCCCCACTCTGCCATGAATGTTTTTTTTAATCAAAAAAAGCTAACGTTTTTCTATAGGCTCAGAGGATGGAAAATACTTTTTAGCAACTGATTCATAAGTAAAGGAACATTTCGATTTTCTATTTCAATTCTTATTTCAGTACTGTATTGCCATGTCAACACAAATGATAGGAATTTGCTGTAGTGCAGCTCTTAAAACCAGAAAAAACACACACACATACAGTATAAGTAAATAAAAATATGTAAAATAAGATCAGCAAAAACAGTTATTACATGAATACATTCAAACATACATAATACAGTAGATTGTAATTTTACCAAAGGACCTACTTAAAATTCACTGATAATATGAAATTGTTCAAAAAATTATGATTTACATACTTCTTCTCTTGTTATTATTAAACTATTTGCATAATAAATACCATATTATACTGAGTACTCTAAACAAGATAGTATGGAGCAACTGCGTGTCCTTGTCTGAGCACGGTGTGATGCTGAGGAAAGAACATGCACTCTCTGACCAGATAGAGAGACAACATCAACTCTGACCAGATAACAACTGACGACATCAAACTCTGTATTATGATTGTATTTCACTCATAAATAAGCCGATGTAGAGGGCTTCCAGACATGTTCTGTACTATGCTGTAGTGCTGAAGTTGGCTCCTTGAGTTCGCAAGTAAAAAACAAACTTTAAGATAGCTTCAGTGTCTCTGTCTATTCTTGATAATATAATTATCCTAACAGAAATGAAACAGTAAAAGTGACAATTGGGATAACATACATGTTCACTGTAAAAATACAAACGAAAACAAATCATTATTTCAGCTAAAAACAAAACTAGGCAAGCCTACTTCAGGTGGTGCTCATTCCCAATCACAGGACGCCTTTGAATCACAGCCACAGCAAGCAGGAGGGTCAGCAGATTCACCGAGCAGTAGGCTACTCTCTTCAAAGTAAAGTACTTAATGTATAGCCATACAGTTGTTAGATATGTTGCCGGGCTCCTTTTTTGAAATCCCTAAAGGGGTCTGAGAAGCTGCCAAATCTAGTGACACATGCTGAGATATAAAATGGAGGGTTTCAGTCAGTTAGCATTCACTCTCCTGCACTTTAAAAATGACTTATCGAGATAACATACCAGGCTCAATACACATAAAAGGTATTCAGCTAACAGCTGTTATGTAATACTGACTTGTCAGATTGGTTTTCAGTTACAATAATTCTCTCAAGAAGGATTTTCAGATTTAGTTCATCATGTCGCCCAAACCCCGATCAGAGCAGCCACATTCAGACCAGTCTTAAGACAGATTTCACTTCTGCGGTCAAGGTGACTAATGACTGTGGGAGTAAGTATTGAAATGGATAATAAAATCTAAGACCCATGACTCAGCTAAGACACATAACATGAAAAGACCCACAACTAGTCTCCATCACGTTACTTCATTCTGGAGTGTTAACCCAAATACAATGCATGCTAGGAATATTGGACAAAAGGAAGTGCCAAATTAAAGTTATGCAAAGCTTGCCAATAAGCTGACAGACGCTTCTAATGTAGTCATGAGTTACATTCTCGTGATGTTTATCATCCATTATTTACACAATCAATTATTCATTAACCTACTTTGATAAGTTTGTCATTTTCAAGTTCTATTTGTCGTTAACACAATCATAACAATTTCTGAACTAATTATAATCATTGGTTTAAATCTTGTAAATGGAATAATGATTTGAATAAATGCCCGAGTTCTGAAATGGCTTTCAAAATGAAATGTGTTAGCCATCATGATCAATTGATTTCATGATATTGATGATGTGAATTTACAGTGTTCATCTACTCTTTGACTACTTGTTCTGAAATTGCCCATCTTGTTCATAGATAATTCACAAGACATAATTATAGGCAATTAAACTTTATCTTAGTTCTAATGGTTAAAGTTTCTGCAGCTTTAAAAACATTCAGATTAATGGGACTCAACTTAGTTCCAGAAAACATATAATAGTTGGTCCCGATTGGCTCCCCTCACTGAAAAAAATCTTTCAAGCTAACAGCTTTCTTAATGAACAGCACCCTGTATAGCCTCCTCTCAGCGGGTTTACCTTATGTGAATAGGAGGAGCTTGCTGTTTGCTAAATAAGAGTCTGGTGTTAAGACTTTGAGGACTTGGTTTTCCAATCCATTTAACAAATACCCTGTTACTACACTACGTTAACTTGCACAGCACTTTAAAGCAGAGGTCGTAAACTTTTTTTAACCCAAGGACCCCTTAACTGAAAGAGACAGAGCAGGCACCCCCTACTACATATATTGTATAAAATTGAGTTGCATATTGCATTACTGGGCCTACAATAACGTGTAGGGCGGCCTAAAGCCTTTACACATACCTTTTTATGGTGCCCTACAATACTAAGCTATTAAAACAATGTTTTACATATATTCATATATCATCGTGTTTTAATGTCAAACACACAGTGAATCCATAAGCTTAACTGATGGCTACGATAATGGCTACCTTACAGGCCAGTAAGCGTATCATCAATGTTGTTGAGGTTGTTGTTGTTGTTGTTTTTTTTTTTTTTACGAATATGCCGATTCATCTTTGCTGATATGTTGGATTCATGTTGATATTTTCATGACATATTTTTTATTTTTTGGGATAAAGACGTTCAAAAAAAGTATTAAACAATAATTTGGCGGCCCCCCTGCAATGACTCTGAGGACCCCCTGTTGAAGATCACTGCTTTAAAGAAAACAACTTGACCAAAGTTAAAGCACAGCTAAAATCAGGGCAACTGAATAATATCTGCTTCTTAACATCCACGTTTTTTTGCAGAAGATATGCTCAGTGGTTCACAGAAGAAGATTGTGGTTGCACAGGTTGAATGAGGGGTAGTAGACTGTGTCAACTCCACAGTCCCAGCAGCAGGCCAAAAATAAAGGTGCTTCACCATGCGTTTTATCCTGGGAAATAAATTGTGAAATAAAATGTTCCCTGTGTGCAGCTCCAAAATCGCTAGCACAGTCAGATTTCTCAGCTTCAGTCGGCAGTGGCCCTTTCAGCCCCCAGTGAGCCCGCCTTTAACCATCATTGCCTCTTTACGACCTGAGCTCCTCCACGATGCTTTTCCTTTTACAGATCCATTGAGTGGAGTCAGTCAGTCACAGCAAGCATTATGTAATTCCAATCAATCTGAGTTATAAAATCTTGACATAGGTCAGGCCTAGCTACAGCAGAAATTTACAGCTGTTTAGATTGCAAGCCATTTCCCCGTGGCATGTGCATACACGCTGCATCTGCCTTCTGGAGCCGAGTGAAAATAAAACCCTGCCTGAGAGGGAAATCTGAGTTTCACTTGCTCTTTAAAGCTATCATGAGTGATTGGGTACATTTACCGTATCAGGATGCATTCATATTCTTTAGTCTGCCATAAACTGTAAGAAAAAAAAGCAGGGGGAGTGCTTGCTGCAGGTCTCGGAGAAGAAAACATTCTTGACGTTTTTAAGAATGATGAATAAACCAGCAAAGTGAAGTAGCCCCTTAACACCTCTAGGTGGCAGCAGAGACTGTTTATCCTCTCAAGGAGAGTGATTACTATTCACAGCACTAACCAGGGTACATATCAACCACAGACATACATGAATCAATTCAGTTTAATGTATACCCACACTTGCACAGTATGAAATATTTACTTGTATATGACGCTCCTCCGGAGGTTGAGTGAGGCTGTTATTAGACGTAGCAGGATGCTGCTGTCATCACCTCAAGAAGTCTGAGCTCTCTCTGTCTCTATGCGTGTCTGAGACCAGCAAGTTTAGCATCGACACCCAAAATGGTTCAAGATTAACTTTCGTCTCACGTTTAGGATCCTGATGGAAAAGCAAAATGTGTATATGTGTTTTTATTACACATAGTGTAGCCTACTGTCAGTGTGGATGTCATAATGTGCCGGAGGGTTTGCGCTCTGGTTGTTTATGACACACGTCTGTATTTTCATAAAGAATGTCGCTGTGACCTTTCCATGTCTCTTAAGAACACACCCACGCTTTTCATAATGTGTGTTAATTTATGTAACACTTGTTGTTAACATATTTGTTTAAGTGTTCCTTTATCCACTGTATACATTATACACACTGTGGGCTTGTCTATAGTCTGCTGATCGAACTATCCTTTGGGTATAATAACGGATGTACTAAAATTAAAGGCATTATGTAAATTGTACATACAAAGTGCTCAAAGCTATTCTCCATCTTCTTTATGCATGCAGGCTTAATTCAATGAATCTGTGTGAGAGCACTTTCACCAACGGTTGAACTCGATATACAGCACCTGAATGTAAGCCAAGCTATACAGATTAACAATGTGACATACTGAAAGCAATATTACAATTATGTCATAGCAATTTGTTAAACTCTCTCAAGGCTGAGCGCATTAACAAAAGGATAACTTATGTGTTTTGTGTGCCTGCATGTGTGCGTTTGTCTGCGAATATGTTTCTTACAGGAAAAGGTTGCACAGTTTTTCTTTTATTTCTCAATTTTTGGCAGTTATATAAACCCATCCCAGCTGGCTGGTTGCCTGCACAATTGCCTGCTATTAATGCTGATGCATAATTGCATTACATAATGTGTTGTGCTGTCTTTTAGAGGAGTCAAACAGCTGTGGCTATTGACTGTCTGTGCTGTGGAATGAGTCAAGCACTCTCCTCTAGTACCCCACCAGACAACTGCCTAATCATAAATGGGAGCTGTCACAGGTCATTGTCAATTTCAAGCCATATCAATGTGGCTTTTGTAACTGCCACAGCCCTTCAATGTATTTTATCAATGAATTGTAAGATTTAAGGTCCAGAGAGATTTGAATCATTTATATTCTTCTATCAGACTGCCACTGATTTAAACACAGAAAGCTTACAATGTCATCAGTGACAGACAGAGAAATCAATCTCTGTTATAGAAATAGAGAGAGAGAGAGAGAGAGAGAGAGAGAGAGAGAGAGAGAGAGAGAGAGAGAGAGAGGATGAAGGAGAGTCGAGCATTTGCTGCGACTGGCTCTGCCTGTTGGTTCCCCAGCAGATGGTAGTGCAGCATCACAGAGGAGCATCTCTCAGAACAGGATGAAAATGGTGCAGGAGACGAGCTGTCGGAAAATGAACGCTGCAGATTCCGAGGTACGAACCTTAATGGGATAATAGGGTAATATCTTACCTACACCATCATTGTGCAAGGCAGCACATTTATAAAAAAAAAAAAAAAAAAGACAGAATCAAGAATGACAGCAGTATATCTTTTAACATCTCCCATATGTTGTACCCAGGGGGACGATTAAAAGTGGAGCACATTGATAGCCGGGGTGCAATGAATGTATGTGCGAATGGCTGCAGTTTTGAATCCAGAATGGAGTGCAATCATATTATTCAAACTGCAGATTAAATACTTGATATGGCAGGAGCAAAACCATCCAGCTGGGTTAACAGAAAGCAAACAAGCAGCAGAGCAAATATCAAATGTGCTTGCATGTGATATGTCAAAAGAGTTCTCAAGGGCTTCGTTTGCATCACAAATGGCATATTTTACAGAAGGATTTGTGACTTTTGTGTCATCAAACATTGCTTTGTTGTGTGAGATCATAGGTATTTTCTTGTCACATATAAAGCACTCCCTACCTGTTACAAAGCTGAAACCTTTGCTATTTCAGATTTGGCCTTTTCAAATTTGCCACGCTGTAAGTGCATGTTGAAGTGGGATCAAACTGTCCGATTCATCCAAGTTTCCAATTGCCTCTGCCCCTAAACACAAAGTCAAGTATTGTTTCTGTATTGCAAGCTCTATATTGGATGGGCACAGATAGATTCACACTTGAAGAAAGTGTGGTAAAGGAAGTTTGTCACACTGTAGCAAAAGCACACAACAGGTTCAGAACAGCAAGTGGCCATATATATGAATGCAGCATTTTCTGTGCTCACCAAAATGGAAGGAGAAGGCAGGATGTCATGCTCTGGCGATGCAGGTTCTGAGCCAAATTTATTAACAAGAACAGACGAGTCTTTAAGGTGAAACATATCTCACCATATATGTTCTGACAAAATATATCAGTGTTGGAAACATCAGCCAGAAGTTCAAAGGCATAACTGTATCCTTTGAAGTCGTGCAAATTAGCTCTGATCAGATGAGAGCTCTACAGACTGAGACATCCAGCATATAAAAAAATTGCTGTGATTGGAAACCTGGTAAGCTAATGAGTTTGCACTTCTATCTTCTCAATTTGTACAGGCTTTTGTGCCAAGGCCTTTGAGGCTTTTCTGTGCCAAGTCTTGTAATAGTGTTCTAATTGTTTGCCTGAGAATCTGACACTTTTTTTTTATGAAACTTAGGGGGAATCCATCTCCAAACTTTTTTCACATGGGAAAGACAAGGAGGCCAGGAAAATCACTATGAATTATGGATATTGCTGCAGTGAAATTAAGATGACAAAGAAATGGCATAAAAAAAAGAATCCGGTCTTAAATGGCTCACAACTGCATCTGAGCTGCAATGCGGCGTAACAAGTCATAAGTAGTTCTTGTTAAAGACTTATTAAACCCTAATGCTCATTCCTCCTTCCCTATTGTCAGCCAGAGACTGAACTCCAGCAATCTTATAGGCAATAACCATCTGCAACTATTAACTATTGGCTCCTCAAATAATGTGTATATTAGAATCTCATTTCCCTGTCAGAGTTGTTGCTGTAGAAGTGAAATAATTTAAGGCTGATTGTGTGGTTGTCATCTTCCC
Organism: Sander vitreus; assembly: GCF_031162955.1. Lineage (NCBI taxonomy): Eukaryota > Metazoa > Chordata > Actinopteri > Perciformes > Percidae > Sander > Sander vitreus. The sequence continues at coordinate 22,655,206 of NC_135864.1, read as the reverse complement.
CACCCTCACTCACTCTCTCTCTCTCTGTCTCCCTCGTTCTCTTTTGGTTTGTCTCTGTCTAAGCAGACCGCGTATAACTATCTGATAAATGAGCTACAAATGAGAGAGGGTTTTTTTTTTTTTTACACTTGGGAGTTGTTCAAATGATGGGAGGGCAGTGACCACAGTGCTTATTTGAGCTTAAGATGCAGGCTGTTGAGATTTGCTGGGAGCAAATCTAGAGGCTGGTTGAGTCTTCAGGCATGTCCAATCCTATCCATTCAACCATTAATGCCTGAGAGTAGACCAGAGGAAACACTACAGCCCTCGGATCAACTCTGAAGTAAAGAGACCAGGGTCCCTTTTCTCCTCGAACTCACTGCTTCCTTTGCCCAGCCTCGGTGAAAATTCAATAACTCTTACACATGACAAGACAGCGCAGAACACTCTCCATATCCTCCTCACTATTTTAAACTGCTGTACACTCAGCAGTTTAGTTTTTTAATCATAGTTACTTCCCATGCAATAATCGTCCATCTGGAGAGTTCCGGATAAACAAACAGCAATGAACAGACAGTGCATTTTATTATTACACAAAACACATTAACCACTTTATTAAGTATGTAAGCAGCTGTTTTCTCACAGATATTCTATAGGTCAAACTGCTGAAGAAGATCAATTTAAGGAGATATTGAAGAGAAAATTAAAACAAATGGCTCCAATATGAGAGTAAGAATTCCTCTGTACAGTTTGTACAGTACACATACCTATCTCTCTCTCTGTGTAATTCTCTCTCTCTCTCACACACACACACACATATACACAGTAATTCTATGAGCCTCAAGGTTGTCGTGCTTATTGAATATATCAACTTAACCACTGATGTCATTGATCAAAAAGCCAATTCCAGTTCTATTATTGCGTTAGAGGGTAAAACAATTGCCAAATGACTTTGTAAGGTGCACTCACTTGGTAAACAGATCTGAGATCCATTAAAGCCTTGGAGATTATCAAGCCTCAGTCCAACAATTTGTGGAGATTGCTCTAAACAACTTGCTGGTGACATTCCTCGTCCAGTTGAAAGTCAATGGGAAACGTGGCAAGGAGCCCGCCATCGGCACAAGCGCCCCCTGCACTTTAATTACACTGCACCTCAATGGCTGGCTATTTCCTCGTCCCCTCGCTTCACTTATATAACCATGTGTCCCTATCAATACCTCGGACCCACCTTTATAGTTCAGATGTGCCATAGGCTTAATAGCCCTCACTATACTGCCGGACACGCTTAATCAGGGTATCTTTGCTCCATGATAGATATGGCATACAGTAACATGAACACCATCTCATCAATATTAATGTCAGGATGTTACTCCATGCTGTGCCTTGTGGTTTACCGTAGCTGCCTCTCTCTGACCTCTGAGTGAGGAACGTGGGTGTTTTCCATGTGCTTAATCATAATGCACAGTGCCTGCTGCATTGATAGGTTAATGTACCCGAGAGGATCAATGCAGTCTTGAGGACGTCTAGTACAACAGACATTTAAAGGTTCGGGGAAAGGCTTTAACAATGAGTGCAGTCTGTCCATGTTAAGATCTCAGTGCAGCTTAATTAAATGGGGTTGTGTAAGGTCTGGTGAATGGTGAGGAGTTACTGTAGATAATTGGCTAAACTAAAGCAACTGTTCTAAAGAATGCAAATTTAACCGAGAGCTCATTATGAGCACATACACAATATTTTCTACAACTAGTTTCTAAAGATCAGCGTCAGTTCAATACTTTCTGAAAAACAGGCACAATAATGAATGTTTGCAACCTATGGGGGTCCTAAATCAGATTAAACTCAAAGCTGTCTCAATGTATTTTCCATCACAGTTATATAATGTACTGATATTCAGGATATTCAACTATATCTAAGCCTGATCCATGAATAACACTGACTGGGAAGGGATCAACAGTCGAAGCATTTTTGTGCTGGTAATCTCCATAAAACTTTATGCAAATCTGCCTGAAAAAAAGGAAGAGGCTTTTTGCCTCACATAGAAAAGTCAGCAATAATTGAAAAACAAGTCAGAAACTATTTTCATCCCTCTGTGTCAAGATAATGTTTTAAATCTAGTATTTGCAGTGAGGGTGTATGGTGTGCAAACATGAAAACGTGTTTCTTAAGCTCTTTATATATATATATATATATAAAATATTACCTGAATTACTCTATCTTTCTCCTCTGAAGAGGAAAAAGCCTCAGCATGGATACAGAGAAGAACATTTGCTCTAAATGAATAAATAATGAAAGGAAACGAGGTGCTTGCATTAATTTGCAAAGCAAAAAATGCAGAAATGTTCAGTTCAAAGTTTTAAGCCAATGTTTTGGGGGGGAATCATTTACCTCACGGCGGGGTGTTACAATATGCAGCCAAATATAGCAACACTTTGGTGAAGAAACTTTAAAAATGCAGTGTACTTGACAGTAAATGAAATAGAAGACATTCTACAACCATTTTATTTTAAAAGGGCTGGTACAGAATCTAAAAGCAAACTAAGAGGAATAGCAGAGTATGCTTTAAACTGAAAGACATATGGTCTAAAAGTCATTTAATTTGTATATTTGAGAAATATGTGATTTGTATTCTTCCTCAGTGCATCTCACCTTTTTTTTCTGAATCTGCCCACATTTTAATTGTAAAAACAACACGCTTATACACGACAGCTTTACTGAAATTCAGTGACACTGTAGCTCCTGCACTGCTGCAGAGCTGATGGAGACAGTACTCTCTCAATTTACAGAAGACCACTGAGCATCTGCAAGCCAAATGTGTCTTTTATTTCACAGTTTCTGGCAAACCATAGCGGAGCTTTTCAGTCCAAGAACCGGAAAGCTGCTGTCTTTTGTTGGTGCAGACCTGAAAGCAAACACAGTCTGGCTGGTAATTTATCTTTAGAGGACACACCATATTGTAATGAAGTAGTTAAATTAGATCTCTTGTTAAACAGCTCTGCAGAATAACAATTTATATGTATCCTTTGGCTTGTGTCTCAGAAGGGGTCCCCCACCTATGGTGCCTTTGCAGAAATGCCCCAAGCAGACCTGAGTTCATTTACCTGCAATACTGCATTATCTCAATCTAACCTAAACAACATGCTTTGCTCCTGTAGGCCTACTTCAGTCTCTGAGGACAATCTGATAAATGTAGGTATACATTTTAACATCATTTTCTTGGCAAGGATTTGAGCCAGCAGAATAAATAAGAGCAATGATCAGTCCCACGTGGAAAATTATTTGTGACTATGAGGTATTACATCACTTAACAGTAAGCCTTAAGAAAAAAAAAACTTAATTAGCACCTCCAGAGAGCAGAAACAGATCCAAGATTTCAAGGGTAACACTCAGCCAAAACCTCAGCCAATATATTATCTCTCACATTAGTCAGTACCCCGCTGCAAGTTCCATTTAGACAATATACAATATGGCAGACGCTGATGAATAAATGTAAGTCCTGGTCGCAAGCCCAAATATTTTCAATGTTTAATAAACCAGGCTGCCATCATGCTACTCATACTCTACTTTTACCTGAGTGAGGCTTGTATTGTACCACCATAATGAGTGTATGGCCGCATTTCATATCAGACACTCAAGGAAGACGGCATCAGTATTTCTTTTATGTGCAAGGGGATGAAATGCTCTGATACGTGCTGACCTTTTCAAAGGGGGGGGGGGGGACTTCTGTGGCTTCAATGTGTTTCAGACATTCTTGAAATATGATTGAGCCAAACAGCTCTTGGTTGGAGCCGAAGGTCTTAATTGGCATGTGATTGCCTGTCATGAGTCATCACAGAGATGCTGGATGTTTTTCAGTGTCAGTGGCTGTGTGCAAACACATGGATCCAACAGATGGCAACATTGTTCCTCCGTCGCCAGAACAGGTTACTTGGCGATCTGCCAGTGAGGTACGGGTGATTCGACAAAACCCTCCAAAATAAAAACAGCCATCAAATACAAGTGTGGGCGATGACGATGTGACTAATTGTTGCCATGGTGATCTGGTCTTTGAGATAACGTCTGACGGTAAGGGAAAAGGAGCGACTATATAAAGAGCAGAGGAGAAAATGAGAAAGTGAAGAGGAGGAGATGAAGACGGTGAAAGAAAAGGAGCAGTAATGAAGGAGAGGAGAAAGGAGAGACACGACCCTTAATGTAAGGTCAATTCAATGTCCCCCAGTCAATTTAGCCATGTAAATACCTTTCGACTCATTTATTCAAGAACCGGCCTTCATCCTCTGAGTATCACTTCTCATTCTACAATTACTAGTGTTCAAAATGGATTTTAACCGATCCCCACTCCCCATTACCAAGGTTATTGCTAGTAAGGGTTTGTATCTCTATTCCACTTGGGAGCATGTGTCACAAATTGCTCAGAAGAAAGAGGTTCTTTTACCCAAGTTTAATTATGCTCCGATCTCTCTCGCATCTCTTCTAAAAGTCAAAAATTACATGCTTGTGTGTTTCTATCTGAAAAAAATAAATAAATCGAGCTGCAGTTTGCAGGATGTACTTCAATCATCTCCAGGATCCTTTCATCATCAGGCTTTGTCTATGACCGAGGTAGCATGGCTGGCACGTTGTGTTGTTTGCTCAAGCTGTGTTACCCCACAGCGAGTGCCGAGTCAGTGTCTGCTGTGTTAATGTTGTGCCAGGGAGAGACGCCTGGCCACAGACTGTTGCATCAGCCCTTCCTTTTGTTTGACAGGACAATGAACACTAGTAAACGTGACAGGGAAAGTGAGGGAAGAAATAGAGAGCATCAAAAGGAAGAGGCTCTTCATTTCAACAGCATAACATCATCCCGTCTCTTAAAAAACTCGGACTAATCCAGTTTTCCCCATGGTCAAGGTCAGTTCTTTAATAAGGCAGATATAAATCACCACTGGGTTCACATTTCCCCTCAGTGCTATCAGAGACCCTGCAGTACTGTTGTGTTACGTATTATCACATGGGAGCTGCCAGTGGTGTGGCAAACTATGCTGAGCTGTGGCTTGTCACCACACTGTGTGTCATATGTGACAACCTGTTACCTGGCAATAGTTTCCACTGGGGCTGAGCGATAAGAGCGGCGCTGCAGATAAGATGTCTCCTATTCTGGATGTGCCAAGAGCCCATGCCATTTACAAGGCAGGATGGAACAGATCATTTTTAAAGAAGTGTTGGTACTGCCGGGACTCTGTTTCACCGAGTCCCCCGGCACAAGCTCGATTTGTTTTTCACAGCATGAAACGTCCTTTGTAGTGTGCTTGATGCCACTCACAAAAATGTCATTAACGGCAGAATTGTTTTGGTGAGGACTGGTGAATAGCAGCCACCACTGTACGTGACTTATGACTCACTCCTCCGACTGCAGTGTGCCTGATAACCACGCAGGAATGTGGATTTGTCTTCACTTCCACACGGGCTGTTGCTAAATGACAGTTAAGTGACGAGTCCTGACGATTGTGACATGATACATGTCGTCCTTTGCCGAGCAGAATTCATCAGTAACACTCGTCTCGGTGCTACTGCTACTCAACGCTGTGCCTGTCACTGTGATGTTACAAAAAAAAAAAAGAAAACGACCCCATTCCCTTTTCCCCTAAATTTTTTAAACTGGATCACCTCATGTCCTCCTCATATCCAAAAGGCTATATTTTGTACATTTTCTAATGCAGGAAAATTGGTGCAAATGCCACATCGTGCTGTGACAGAATGTGTGTTTTTTTTTCATGTAATGCACCGCTGGGCGTCCTCTCTGCTCTCTCCCTATGTTTACAGGACAATGTGTTTCTGCAACAACCTCTCAGCAGGATTGTGTTAAATTAGTGGGGTCCGTGTGGGCACATGTGCATCAGGCTGGATTTCGGTGTATGTGTGTATATATGCTTTCTTGTGTGCTTAACATAAGCTTAAACTAGGCAGTTGCGAGGAACTCCATCTATTAGCAATCAGCTAAGGCTTCATTAAAATGTAAAGTCTACCCGAGGCTCTTGTGAGTCTTTACAAGGCTTCCAAAATAACTGAGCGAAGGCCTTTTGGGGACTTAACATATGATCTAATCTGTGGGTCTTATTTGAAACCTCCCTCTCTCTCTATGCAAGCAGAATTGGAGCGCCCCGTCTGATTTCGGGGGAACAGAACACTTAGAACCGATGCCTGGCCGGCTTTCAGACTGTCCCGCTTTCCTTGTTTGTTTGCTTTTCAAGAGCAGCACAAAGCTAATTAGACAGCTGGTGTTGAGCCAATTTGTGTCCCTCAGTCTGTTGTTTACCCACTTTTTGCATAATGCAGCCAAGATTGTTGACATTGCATGATGCTGCTACATGGTCACAAGTGTCCATTTGGTTTATTTTCCTTGGTGGAGCCCGAGTGGCAGGAAGCGGGGCTACTTGGTTTTAGGAGGCACATGTGTGTCCATTGTCTGTCTTTGTGTCCAAAGCACTTATCTTTTTGCAATGAAGACCGATACACAATTAACCGCCATCCAGAGATTACACTGCCATTACAGGTCAAGTTGCCACAGGAAGCCAACTGAGATCGCTAACCCCTCCGATTCAAATTAGCCAGTTTTATGCAGTCAAACTAGAGCTCAATTAAAATCTTGAAAGCAATCTTTAGTATTTTTCAGAGAGGAATAGTGTATTACTAACAGAATATTATAATGAAACAATACAATTTCAAATGCAGCTACATTTCTGTAAGTTCTTTTGGTATCAATATAACATTTTATGATTGATCATTTTCCTGAATAATTTCATTCAAATGATTCTGAAACTATTCTAGACTAATGATTATAAAAACAGTTAACATTCAATTAAGTTACACATACATGATTTGGCAAAATATAAGCACGAAAAACTATATAATTGACTTGTGCAAATGTGCACTTTTATTCTACTACATTTCTAAAGTAAAAATGTACTTCTCTTCCTTACTACATTTATATATATGTATATGCAAAACAAAGGAAATTCTTTTCTTTTTTTTCTCGCGATCCAAGAACATTGCCTACTGTAATCTGCATATCTCTACTTTCAAAGGATCAAATATTGAATGGGTTACAGAATACGAGTATCATGGCACCTAGCTCAACAACAAATTAGCATTCAAATAAATACCACATCAGAAATCTTGTTTGTAAATTATGATTGATTAAGATTGGCTTGATATTCAGAAATAAAACCAGCTTTCCTCTGATCTATCGGAAGAGGATCGTTCATTCGGGTTGTTGAATCAAATATCCTGTCAATTTTGGATTATGGAGATGTAGTTTGCAGACACACTGCTGCCTCCACACTAAGGCCCTTAGATTCTGTTTTAAACTTAGGCCTGAGGTGCATTATGGGTGATAGCTACAATACTTACCACTGTATCCTTTGTGATAAGGCCAGTTGGTCTTCTCTCTCTGACTTGGAGACCTTATAATCACTGGTATCTGGATACAGTATATTTAAAGCCCTGGTGGGAGTATAACCATCATATATTACATCTATGTTGTATTGGAACCCTAGTCCGTTTTAACTCGCTCCAATGAACGGCCGGTTCTTCAGGTGCCTTCCAGGACTGAACTTGGAAAGACTGATTTTACTATTAGCGCAGCAGCCTCACTTCTATATCGCATGGATGCTTTAGGACTTTACTGAATAACCTTCCACTATCAACCTATAACAGTTTGAATTGATATTGTTTGTTGTTTTGTAGGATTGTATTCCTATTTTAATTGATAAGTATTATCAATTATTATGTTATTGTTTGTTTGATGTCTTTGTTCATGCTCAGCATCCTCCTCAATTGATTCCCCAAGTCTTAAATAAAGGTTTGAAACGAAAACATATGAACAATTATGATAAAACCACAATAGTTAAAATACTTCAAATTATACAAAGTCATTAGAATTAGGACCGATTGCATCATTTAAGTGTTGCTTACAGTTCAATGCATCAATCTATCACTCTAAAAGGGGCCAATCTGCCTAATGAGTTGATACTTATTTTTGAGCTAATATTATTTTTTACTTTTAATTAAGTAACATTTGAATTTACAGCATGTACCAAAAGATAATTTTTCCATGGTGATATTGCTACTTTTAATTGAGTAAGCATTGTAACACATCCTCCATATTCTGTACTGTTTGTATACAGTAAACTCACTCTGTGTCTGTGTGTGTGCCAAAGCCTCTGGATTAAATGTTATAAACATTGCTAAAATGCAGTCAATAAGAGTTGCAAGGAATAAACATTTGCTTGACGTTTTAGGTTTAACAAATTAAAAGTAGGTTTTAACGCTGGTAGTAATAACCTAAGAGTTTCAGTATGTTTTATGCACTTAGTGCGTCTTGTACTGTATGTTTCTCAGATTTACATTGGCTCATTCACACCTGATAATTTAAGTAGTGTGGTATCTTTAGTTTCTATGCTGTGATGTTGTATGGAAGAGGGATTCGCCGACACTGATCTTGATTATAAAAGGTTTTATTACATCAAAGATTTCAGCATCAATTTACAGACTCCATGGAAAGTCCGGAGAGGCGCACTCTAAGGTTTTTCTGTTCAAACATGTGGATATGTACCCTGTTTTCTGTGTAACATGAGATGGTGATGGGGGTAGGTAAGTCCTGGGGCCAATCAATCAGTGGTCCCCATTTGCCCCAGCATGCTTTGCCCCAGCAGAGTCACTTGCTCTGGAATGTGCCCTCTGACCATATGCCTCAGCCAAATGGAACCATGTGTATTATGACTTAAGTCAATCAGAAACTACAGTAGCATTTACGGTAAGATGTAGATGTAGGTAACAAAATATTTGTAGAGACTTTCATTCTCTACTTGAAATGCCAATGTTGTATGTTTCTTTCACAAATGACACAATGCTTTTATTTGACATGTTTGAGTGATGTGACCCTTAAGCTCCTGTGTCTCCAGCCTCTCATTAATATGAATCAGATCAATGCACATTGACATGTAACAGCCATCAATCCATCTTGTATATCTGCTAATACTGTTCAGAGCTGCAGCCTGTATGTGTTGTAGACTCTGCACAGGTCACCAGTCTATCACAGGGCTAACACACATAGACAAACACATTCACAGTCACCTTCACACTCACAACAGGAAATTAAGAGTGTCCAATTCACAAGACCCGCATGTTGTGTTGGAACGTAAGAGGAAGAAGGAGCAACAGGAGGAAAACCCACGCAAATACGAGCAGAACACGCAAACCCCAAACAGAGGGGCCCCAGCTGGTCGGGTCAGAACAAACAGCTGAGCAATCCTCTCACAACCAGCAAAATAAGTTGTTCACTAGATTTCTTCTTTATGCAAAGTTTCAGACTTAGTTGGGGGATAAATGTTAAATGTACTTTATTATGTCAGAAATGCACAAAACTTCCGTGATTGCGCACCACCCCCACCCCTCCTCCACGCAGTTGCTTGTAGCCAAGGAGGACACGGAGGATTAAAAAAACATGGACTCTTCAGAAGAGGTAACTATCTTATTATTATTATTACCTCAACACCATTTCTTAACATAGCCATACTGAGAAATACAGAGAGAGTTTTGTGGAGATGATAGTCTTAATTAGCTTTGTATAAACTCATTTGGCAATAGCTTGAATGTAACTGACGTTCATTAATATCAAAAAGTAACGCACTAAGGCTTTAATGTATGAAAATAAACAAAATACTGTAATCCCATCTATTAAAATAGCATTATTGGTTCTTGTCCTTTTTCCAGCTGGTTCTTGTACCACGAACCATCACTCGGACCGGAATAGCACTGTGTATGTAGCACTGAAAAAAAGAGTCATAAGTGAATTTACCAATGATGTAATATCATTTAAATTGTTTGCAATATATAGTAATATTTCATTTTAAAGGGTAAAACCATCATATTTCTACTTTATCCATCTCCTCATTTACAAACTGGGCAGAGGTCTCAGTGAGTTTGATTAGAGGAAGACACCCCTTGGGAGTGATTCAAGTTTGATGAAGCATGCGTCTGCCCAAAGATAGAAATGTTGTTTTGGGGTTGTTGCACTGGTTACTCTGCCAAAGTGACACAAAAAGTATTTTTAGTGTTTTGACTATAAAAAAAGAAAAAAAAAGAAAGATACATAATATACATACATATACACAATACATAGTATGTTGTATTATATATTATACATGTAGCATACTGTACATTCAGTTTATCCCTGTATAATCTTTTTCATTTATTCAGACAATGACCTTCGGTGAAAATAAGTAGCAGGTACTTGAATAAGAAGCAGGTTCATTTTATTAAATATGAGTAGTACCTTAACTGCTTTCAATCATGTTCACTTTAGGTGAAGCTCTCTGAAGAATGCTTTAGAAAAGAGGTATGACAAATTAAAGAGAAATGAGAGGATTCAACAAGTTGAATCATATTGCTATAATAACGTAGTTTCCCTCTGATTCATAAGAATGCTCTGTGTAAGATCTGGTGTTTGAGTGTCAGAGGGTCAAGTTAAAGGTGAAGGAAATAGTTTCTTCTATATTATATTTAAGGCTAGGGTTGAGCGATGTAACAATATAATATATTTGTCTACCGTGAGAGATTTGCCAAATACTGTAGTGCCTATCCCTTTAACATCTCTGCGTGTCCTCTATTGGGTGTGCAATGCTGTTTAATGGAAACATTGGATTTTTATGAGTTCATTGGATTTTTATGAGTTCATTGGATTTTTATGAAGTACGTTTTTTCAATTGATTTTCCAGAAAATTTATTATATCACGATCTATATACATATCGTTACATGAAATGATATATACTGTGATGAAGGATTTCATTCCATGCCTATTTCTGGCAGGGATATAGTCATTGTCTTGAAAAAATGTAATCCTGTTACGCTGCCTTCAAAAGGGGCCATAACAACATATATTTAAACTCTTTCAAACACCTGTTTAAAAGAATACAAATATCTAAGCTATACAGATAGAGTATTACTAAGTATCATAATCATCTACACACCCACTGAGACTGTCCTGTCAGACACCACGCTGCTAGGTGGTTCAAAATTGGGAATTTGTGACAACCAAAGCTAAATATGTGTGCAAGTTTCTTTCCAGCGAAAAGCTCAGTTGCATCAAGGCAAAACAAGAAGACTCTTTCTCTCAAAGGGATTCATGCTGCAAAACCACAAGAGGCTTTTGAAAGCAACAAAAGTAAGTGCATGTAAAGTATTCCTTTTGCGATATGCAGCTTTTTATTTGTTGTAGAACACCACTGTACCACTATCATTGTATTTTCGATTCCAACCTACAGGACAAACTCTCTTTATTTGTATTAAGAGTGAATCAGGTTTAACTGTGATTAATAAAGCGCAGTTGCACTGCATTATGTAACACGCTGCATGAATACACATAGCGTGAGAATGCATAATGTATTTACTGTATTTAGGATGATACTAGGTAGTCTCCTGTCTGTAGTGCCTGACAGCTGTCCTGCTGGACCAAGTCAACCAGTTATGCTATTTGTTTATTATTTGCTTCACTGCCCCAAACACAAATTCACATTACGTTCACATTACTGCGCTCGAACAAACCTTCTCAGTGTTTTCTAAGTGCCTATTATTTCCATAAATCCAATTGTGCTTGAAAGGACAGTATATTTGTCAGCAACAAAAATAGTTTTTTGTTATGTATGAGATTTAAGATTAAAGAAAAATCAAAACTGAAATAAATCATTAAAGAGGGAATAACTACTGCTCTGGACCAAAGCGTGCTTGGATAAAAGTTGGCATATCGAGCTGTGGAAAAGCATCAGACAAGGGAGTAATTGGTTTCTTAGGGACACGTGGCAGGGTATCAACTGAAAGGTTACAAGAGGCCATCATACGTGCAGCTTCTCACCCTAATGACCATTTTTAAGAAGCCCTCATCATCTCCCAATCATCACGTTTATCATTATATCAATACACAGACCGTCCTCACCCAGAAAACGACCATATAGATCTATAAATAGAATGGTCACATGAAATAATAATACCCTTTTTACCACAGCCACGAGTTATCGTCACATGTAGCGACCATTGTGCTGCCTCGTTTGCTCTCGGGATAAATACTACATCCAGGAGAGGTCGTGGCCTAGCAAGAAATGTAATCATGGGTCGTTATGAGCCGTTTGCATAATGGTCAGATATGTCATTTTGGGAGTCTTGACAATCAACCTCTCTATCTTTTAGGTATGAGGATGTGTTGCAATACACGTGCAGGTAGCTTGGCAGAAATGAATGCTTGGAGATGCTTTTCATATGGAAACTTCTCTTTGAGTCCGTTTGACTTTAACATTTAAATACAATTTATCATAAAAGAAAGATCAAAAGGAAAGAAAATAAAAGTTCATGCACAGTGCAGTCAGAGGCCGGCTAAGAAAAAAAAAAGCAATAACCCAAAGTAATAAAGGATGCACTGCTCTCAAAGTGGGTGTTTGCTGATTTGTTTATGCTTTTGGGGCTTATGTGCATATTTTCCTCTCATGCATCTCACAGTCAGACTGAATGAGATGAAGGCTATGTTTGGATGGCAAGCTATTTGTTTAAATGTGACTCTTTATTTCCTTTGTCAGGGGGAGTCAGATCGTGACCCTGTGCTTCTGTCAGTCATCCCTTCAGCCCAGAGGGGAACAGTCTTTATCACGCGGGGCTTCCATCCACTGCTGTCCTTTTGTTTCAGACTCTATTCATAGATCATGAAAAGAGAGACGTCTTTTCTCTCTCTCTCTCTCTCTCTCTCTCTCTCTCTCTCTCTCTCTCTCTCTTTTAATCCTATTTTTGTCCTTGCGCGACTTGATTAAGTTGTCATGTGTGGAGCTGTATCTTCTTGCAGCCTATTCATTCTTGCAGTGTAATAATTATCAGAATGGATGCATCTTACACAAGCAGACACACACACACACACACACACACACACACACACACGCACACACACACACACACACACACACACACACACACACACACACACACCACCCTAGGGGAGGCTACAGGTAGGGAGCTCATGTCTCTTATCATCAAGAAACCAAATCAATCACTGATCATGTTCCCAGGGCGCGTCCTATTATCAAAGTGGAGCAAAAATGGGCATTGTGTGATTCATGTCAAGCATGCTAAAAATGTCCTGTCTATATTTGCACACGTGTTCATGTATCTGCCTGGTTGCACTATATGCCTGCATGAGCCACGTACAGTATCTGCTCCCAGAGTACTTAGCCAGAGGAGCTGTCTACTGTTTGAATAAGGGCAGTCAGTCACCGGCACTAAAGAGAACATTCATCAAGCACTTTCACAGCTTACACCTGTTTCTGCTGGCTAAGACAGACAAGCTGGGACGGCTGTGGTGCCACATCACTCTCCACGCTCTCTCAAGTGTTCCTGAGGGGGCTACACGCACATATTGTTCCTGATGCTTTTCGCATTAGCTCCCCACGATGACCATCACTATTTATAGGTAAATAAAGCTAACCTGCACTGGCGTGACACAGAGCAAGCAAACGAGGAAGCAGTTGTTGTTAATGTCCCTAAATCACAAACACCAACCTGAATCTCGGCGGTGCATTTCAAACAACATACAGTGTCATCATCCCATACATTTGACTTATGTTTGACTTACCGGGGGATGTGACCTGTGAGGTCTGCCAGCGGTTTGATACAGTTGTTGCCAGTACCAGTAGGCATGGATGCCCCCTGCTCAGCATGTTAAACTGTAGGACTATAGCACTGCATAATTTCCGACTAATATGACAGCTGTGTTCTAATCATGATAAAGGGCTGACAGCGACGCATGAGGACCCAGTGGCCTCACCTTAGTGCTCAAAGCGTCGCTCCCTTTCACTACTCTGCTGCATCATACATAATTGCCTAACTCTATTCTAACATAGCCACTCAGTGGAATTGGGCCTTTCTTGCTCCACGTCACACTGCTCTCGTTTGTGAGGTGTGTGCGTCTGTCACAGTTTCTTTTTGGTGCTCACTTCAGTGTTCCTTATATGACAGGATATGGGCATTATTAGTGTGATCCATCGGAGGATGAGCGTCACTCCTTCATATTTTCTTTCCTCCTGCCTCAGGTTTTGATATTACACTCTTATCTTCTTCGCGCTCCTGTTGTCTGCCGTAGTGCAGAGGGGGGAAAAAAAGCTCCTCCACTCCTCTCGCATGCAGTACACATTCAATGCTTTATCGATTTCCTTTAAAATTATATTTGCAGAAAACAGGAAGAATGTGGGCCTTAATATGTCCTACTCTCTTCAACACCTGGTCTGGGGTTGCTAGGTAACACGTTGCACAGCAGTGTTTGATGTGTGTGTGCTCTTTGCAAACGGCTTTGATCCTTAGCACACTGACAGACTCTCCACAGAGTTGCCTTCCCCTGGTAGTTTTGGCACCTCATCACACCGAGGAGACTAAAACGTATCTGAAAGCTCCCAAGTGAAATGGAATACCTACCTTGTTAGGCAAAGTAGAAAAGGGAAGCTGTCCAGAAAAGTTTAAGCTTAAAACTCTTTTCATTAAGAAAGCTACAGGATAAGGCAGGCATTTGTGCGACAAAGGAGACTGCGGTTCTCTGAAAGCAACAGATTGCATTATGTTATGCACTCATCATCAAGGAGGAAAAAGATGCTGTTTATTTTAATAAACATCTAAAGGAAACTGCAGTCGGTTGCATTGAAGTGATACAAAGGTCAGGATCCTTTAAATCTAATAAGATGTGGGAGACTTTCCTCTGTTGCACGTCCAGTAATTAAACACTTTCTAAAACACTCCCTACGTGACATTTTACTTCTACACACTGACATTTTATTTTTTTTTCAACGTAGTAAACTCTCATTCTCATCAAGGCAGAGGAAAATGCTTTGTTAGGGAAAAAAATCTATCCTTTTATAACTCACTTCACTGATGGTGGAAACAGTCAAATTTATTGCTTGAAGAAGCACACGTTATAGCATCTGTTCTGAAGCTGATGGGTAAAGTGTTACTGGAAAACCCATTCAGAAGATAATCAAATGTTTTTAATGCATGATTTATAAATATTATTTTCAGTACAGGCATACAAATCAGCATATAAAACAGTCCCTATCTCTTACTGCTGCTGTAAATAAGGCCAGTCTTGAAGATCCAAGTTCATTTTACAATTTATGCAAAATCATTTATTTATTGCCCACCAAAGCGAATTACCTAAAGGGTAACTTGTCTGTGACCAAACAAAAATTCAAGATAATAAAAAGCGTAGAAATGACGAAAAAAACATTGGAATCACTAAGTTGGATCTCCCTTTAATGTGTTTGCTTAAGGTTAGACACTACAGGCAAACACATTTTTTAAATGCACTAGTCAATTTTGAGATTTTCACCACAGGTTAGCATTAGAGAATGCCTAATTTGCATATTTAAACAAAATTCCTGAAAACTTGTAATACAAACATTGTCTTAATGTAAGTCATCAACTGGGGACGTTTCATGGTGACATCTATATGTTCAAAAACGTTTGCCCTATTAACCTAGCCATGTGAGCCAACTTTAAAAATGTAGTTTCATGTGGGCATATTCTGAAATGAAATAATCTGAAATAAATCATACTCAGTTTGCTATTTGCACACAGACAGCACAATACTTTGGGCCAAAGGAATAGACAGAGAGAGAGAGAGAGAGAGAGAGAGAGAGAGAGAGAGAGAGGAATGGGGTGTGCAGCGGCTGGCCCTGCACACTGGTGCATTCGAGGTTGGGTGAGGTTATTATAGGTTTGATTATTGAGTTCCACAGGGCAATTGGCTCAAATGAGGGCTGACAGCTTTGGAGGGCAGCAAACAGCTGGAGAGCTCATCTCTGCCAGCAGCCATATTAAGACCATTTCACTCCCAGGTGCATCGGCTGCTATGATCTGTGATTACGGCATAACTAATGAAGAGCTGATGAAAGTAATCAGGTGCCACGGCATCTGCAGACGCTTTCAAGATGCGGGAACTCTATCCTCATAGCTTTACAGAAAAAATAAACAGGGATGATGTTAAAGGTCCCATGGCATGAAAATGTCACTTTTTTAACATTAATATGAGTTCCCCCAGCCTGCCTATCGTCCCCCAGTGGCTAGAAATGGCGAAAGACATAAACCAAGCTCTGGGTATCCTGCTCTGCCTTTGAGAAAATGAAAGCTCAGATGGGCGGATCTGGAATCTTCCCTATATGACGTCATAAGGAGGAAGGTTACCTCCCCTTTCTCACCCTCCACCTTGTCCCCCCCTCTCTCCTCCTCAATAGCATTTAAAGCTACAGACACAGAAATGGCACATCCTAAGTAAAGCTCATTGTGGGACTGGCTCTAGTGGCTGTAATTCTGCACCAAGGCTGAATTTCGGGAAAGAGACTTCAGATAAAAGCATCCAAAAAGCAGCATGTCATAGGACCTTTAATAATGACACTGACTTTAAGGTGGGGATCCAGAATTAAATCTTCCCTAAGACTAAGCACAGCAATGAGCTCATGTGTCACAGCAGTGTGAATAAGTGCCAATATACGTCAATACAGCGACACACAAGTGTCACTCCACCGTATTTAGCTATTAATATCTGTAACCTAGCAACCAATCAACAGCTGGCAGCTCGGCAACACACTAACCAGCCCCACTGCTTTGTACTTCTGTGTGAAAACATTATGTATGGCACTCCCTGCTGTGTAATATTGCTTAATTGTTAACTTGAACTCAAATCCTAAATGACAGAGCCATAATGAAATTATCTTTTCTTTTTTCCGGCCGGGGTTAGATTTGGCTGAAATCCAGGTGCATCAATTTTTGAGTGTTACACTTACTGCGAAACTATGTCAAAGGCTGGTGAAAATGAATTGACATAATCTCTCTGTAGTGCAATATGTATGAGCAACCACTCACCGTGGCAAAAGAAAATTTGGCCTGATGTAATGCACGGCGTGGGTGTTCGGACCCCCGAGCAACTTGTAATTGCGTTTTATAATGGTCATTTCTTCCTCCTTACCCTTTTCTCTTGCAATATGGGCGATAATGGGGCGCTGCGTAGAAAGGGAAGGATAAGGTGCTTACCAGGTTCAAAAGATTTGTGCAATTTTGCCTGAAACTAGCATTTGACGTTGATGTAAGCAAATACACAGGCAACCTGTCATTTGGCTGGTAGGGAGCCCACGACACATGCTGATAGTAGCATAGGTTTAATTTATAATTGAATTCTTCGGAGATGTCTCATCAGCCTGTCACCTGTCATGCTGGCGGTAAACAAGAATGAATGATGAATAACAGAGTTCAACTGGGTGACAGCAACTGTCACAGAGGCTAGTTAAACTATTTGCGGTACTAATCCTGTAAAAAGTCTGCGGAGAGTCTCTGGCTTTTTTTTGTCCTTTTTTCTTTTCTCAGTCCT
Source organism: Sander vitreus (assembly GCF_031162955.1). NCBI lineage: Eukaryota > Metazoa > Chordata > Actinopteri > Perciformes > Percidae > Sander > Sander vitreus. The sequence continues at coordinate 22,637,807 of NC_135864.1, read as the reverse complement.
GCCTGTATTCTAGGCTCCTGTTGACAAACGCTACATCATTGTAGAAGACATGGAGCCGAATTGCATCTCAAGGCTGTTTCCATGTAATATTCATTGTCATCTGAGAACACAGCGGCCTCAAGTTTGAGATCAAAAGCATTTCTATTCAGCAACAAGGGAAAGCACTTGAGTGTGGAGGAGGAATTCACAAAACGCCTTGGTCTGCCTTTGATATTTTTGTTTTCTATCGGACCTTTGGCAGTGAATGAGTTCAGTCCATGGACGGTCATGCTAGTAACAAAGAAATGCATCTTTGGGGAGTTACAGCATCTGGCTGCGTGAAGCTGTATGAATCATCTATCAGGTTTACTGTTACTTAAAGCAGGAATATTTTGTTCATGTTCAGCATTAATCTTCTTTCCTGGCACAGTGATGCTTGTTTGATGCCATTCCTTGACACAGACTTGCTTTCAACATTCCTCATGCTGTCATCCATTCCACTACAGTAATGCAGCTCCACATATAGCTGTGCTGAAGCAAAAATGTGTTATACTAATCTTGGACAAGTAATCAATGTTTACGAACATAATACAAAACCTCAATGCACTAATCTGCCACACAACAGATAGCGCAGGTTACCTGTTACAACTGGAGAACTAACAAGTGAAATATAGATTTACTGTAATGATTCATGTTCTTAATTTCATATTTTCATCAATATGTGATAGTGGTATTTGGTGCACATTGTCTGCCACCATTCACTGTCAGCTGTCACTGTAGCTACCAGTCCTCAGAGTCTCGCTGACATTTTTCAAAAAAGTCTTGACTGTTTTGCCTCAGGACCAGAGAGGAGGCTACAATATGTGAAAACCATGTGAATTGTGGGATTACATTGATTGTTTTTTTTAATACCTTTAAGACCTCTAGTAATTTGTAATAATTGCGGAGGTTGTCTGTGATCTTAATCCCGTGTGAATCTGCCATGTCTGTAATTCCACCGCAAATTACCCACCAAATTTTTCCGAACACAGAGGTGGGGTAATAATATTAGCCCCGTGCAAATCGGCATCTCTGTTATTGCGGTTGTACTGGCTGTGTTGGAAATTATAAATAAAAGTGTTGACATCATATGTGGTGGATAATGTCGGTACATTTGAGTAAAATTCGCTAATCCTGTGCAATGAATTTCTAAATCACATGAGGTCCCCTGGTAATACTATTCTCGTGTGGATAGGGCTTTAGGCTAATACCATTTAAGGCATATGCACAACTCTAGTACTCCTCAACAAATCATATCTTTGTATCTGTGTAAAACAGAGAGACAAAGATACAGGGTCTGTATACATACGGTACTATCACACTAATTTCACCCTCCATTGTAAAGCGTGATAATACATAAGATGCATAAAATTCCCTCGTAGGTGTTGACATCAGATACTCGATGGCCTAATTTAAGACCGATGAGGAGATAAAGCACATTCATTTCTTGACCAACAGGATTTGCCTTCTACATCTATTTCTTCCTCCCACATATGTGCGTGCACATGTTGAAGTGATATATCGAAGTCCAACCAGTTCATTAAATATCCATTTGTAATTTCCTGAGCTTTACAGATAGCGAGCCTATTACATATTTAGTTGACACCGTCACTGCACAGCACAGAAATCAATCTGCAGGGAGAAACAAGGTGCAGCAGCCAATGTGAGGACTCCCCATACCACATTTATACATGTTTACTTTTCTCCCACAATTGATCAAGAGCTCTTCTTATTAACATTTGGAGGACATCTTTTATAATACTCAAAAAGGCATCTGAAAGATGAATAGGTTCTCAAGTGTCATTGTACAAAGAGATACCAGCTCAAAGCTCAGCTGAAAGATCAAAAGCCTCAATAATCTGATATAAGTATGCAGGGATCCTTTACTTTGGACCCATTTGACACAACTACAAACATACTTTTGCATTTGTTTACTGTGCTACTGAGAATAATTTATTCATTATTTAGACTTGAAATAATGATGCAAATGTTGTTTTTAGAGGTAGTGGTCAGAGAAATGCTAGAGAAAAAAACAATCATGAAATATTCTTTCAGATAGCATTTCCCAGGAGCAAACAGCCTGACATCACAAATTAAAGCGTCTTCACAAACCCATGTTTAAGCTCAGGAGGTCCTCAGCAAAAGGACACTAGCAGGAAAGCTATACACCTTTTTAAAACTTTTTCTGCATGCCTTGATTTGCATTTCAAAGGAAATAATTTTGAGATCCAACAGTAAACAGATTCTACAGCAGTAAAGGCCAGTCTTTAGCTTCTCTGAACAGTGCCATAGAAATCGCTTGTCATGAATGAAGTCATCAACAATGCATTGCATTAGAGTGAAATGACATGACTTGTTCAACAATGGCTATACTGGGATGGGAAGTTAAGAATAATTTATTAACTAAAATTAACTGCAGGTGAACTAATAGAAAACAAGAAGCATTATTATGATTTATCTAGTGGAAAAGTCCATTCTTTTCAGCTGCAGAACACACCAAGGTCTGAAATACTGATGATACTCTAAAGTGTTAGATTGATAGGATACTTAGTCCCTGAGTGAAACAGACCATTTATAACAGCCTGAGTACAGCATGTCCCTGACAGCACAAACTCACCTAATAATCCTTGAAACCTGGAACAACCTGACTACTGCGCTTCAATGCCAAATAAATGCTTTGGAATGGGCCAGAAACGACCTTACGGTTTTATTGCTTCTGTTCTACAGGGTTACTTTAACACAATGCATTTATCTTTTTACATTATTGTTTGTACAAGATATTTTTTCCTTTTACTGTAACTGCATAAAGACAATGAGGTTATTTTACAATATAAAGTACCAGCTCGCTGAAAGACAGGTCCAAGGTGCGAGTTAAATCAGTTGGGATTTGTGTGCCGCAGGTGATTTAAGTTCAGTGTGAGTGAGGGCGCATCCTGAGCACTGATAAGTAAGTGTGTGTCAGGGGAAGGTCCTGTCTTTTTGCAATGCATAATTATTTCATGCAACATGCTTACTCCCAGAGTTTAAATCTGCACTTTACCAAGTCCTTAAGGGATGGTGGAAGGCCAACTGTTGTTGCATCTCACTTCTTCCTCTCTGGAAAGTGGGGCTATGTAGATAAGCTTGCGTTCCACTTTGGTCGGTTCATCCGGTGTAGAGCAGGATACAAAGTAATACCCTGACAAACCCTGGCAGTGTAGCTAAGAGAAGGAAGGAGGTTAATGGGGGCACTTCACATTCACATGCTATTATCTAGTGAACGCAATTATCATCAATGGCATCTCTCAATAAAAGTCATTTAAATAATTCCAAGATTCAACTGTTTAACTGTGAGAGCGAATGAGTGTTGCCAGACTATCAGCCCCCGTAGCAGAGAAGGATGTGGTAATAGTCTGCACGATCCAAAGAATTTTGACAGAGTTTCGACAGTGCTTGCCCTGAGCTGGATTAATAAAACAAGCAAACAACTGATTGTATGACTCAAAATATGGGTATGTGGCCTAAATATGTGTCATGTATCCACAAGGCAGTCAGTCTCCTTTGCTCTTAAAAAACACAAGAGGAAAAAAATACATCAAGATCAAATGCACAGCTTTTTAAGACAGTTTAAGAGCCTTACGAGTGCATACTAATTTAGGATATAAGATTACATTTACCCCGGCCGTAAAGTCAGACAGAAGGTGTGAGCCAACAGTGCATGAAAGTCAAATATTATCTTGGCAAACAGAGAGCCAAGAACAGGACAGTTCAAGATACCACGAGCAGACCTGCTGAATCCAATAGTTGAAAAGAGGGCTCATATTGTGCATCTCCCAATAAGGACAGATCCCAGGAGAGTACGAGAACACTGAACTGGTAATATAATAAAAAAAATTAAAATACCAACAAAGTTAACTCAGATAGCTGCCGGATATACTGTGATGGTAGAAAGAAAAAAGGCTGGTGAACTCTAATTTTAGATGAATTATTTCGTAAATCTGAAGTTGCTAATAGTATGTAAATATGTGGGGAAATTATAGCCCATTTATTTGGAATTTAATAGGCAAGAGGGTAGTGCTAGTAGTCAGGCATAGCCTCATAGGGCCCAGTAATTAAAATGTACAGATAAGCTGAAGAAAATTAAAAAATTGTAATAATGGATCATAATAAATGAGATCAATTCTAACTTATCTGGGACTTACAATTCATATAAAAGGGTCCTACTCAATTCCTCTCCCAGTTTTGAAATTATTAATGTGAAATCTGCAGATAATGTACATCTTCCACATGGTGTGCAAAGCAGAAATCTCTCCCACTATTAAAAAAGGTTCTGCTGATGCTGGACTGAGGGAATGACTGCATGAGCATGGTAGATTTTATGGTAGGTCTTTAGCTGTGATGCTGACAGGTGTTCAGGTGATGTAAGAGTTGACAGCTTTGTAAAACGGCTACAAACTCTATGAACTAGGGCAAAAAATATAGCAGGAACTTTAGAGTAACAGCAGCTTTAGCGTATCAGTAAAAGTTGAAATTTTGCAGACTTCAACAAAGAGTGAAGCTACGAGGGGTAGAAGTAAGCACAATCTATGTTTGCTGCTGCACTGGACGGGGCAGCAGGACAAGCTACCTTGAGGGAATTCACACCTCTGCAGCACAATGAGAAAGATGGGGGCTGAGCTGCCATCTGCACATTACCTGGAGTCTGACATTTCTTTGAGCGAGGTAGGTTAAAGCTCTCGTCAAAGGGATCGCAACCTGATGCAAGCAGGCCTGTCAGCTGAATTGGGATGGGACTTAGCTGTCACAGTAAAAGCAGGCTGAGAACTGCACAGAGGCTACGGTGGTCAAAAGAGGTGATTCTAACTTGTCCAACATTTTACTACAAGGGGCGCTAGCTCTTTGTGCATCACCACACTCATAGCTCTCATCCACAGAAAACCAGCTGCGGTGTTCAGCGCTCTAGAAAAACTATCAAAGCATTGCTGTAGGTATTCCTTTTCCTGTGTGGATGCAGTGGCAGTGAAGGGGGGGGGGGTTACCCACAGCTTGTTGGACATTTGCCAAGCTGACACAGGCCTGGCAGATGGAGAGTGTGCCCAATGAGGAGAGGTTGAAGAACACAAGCTGCCTAAACTTACTAATGCTGCCTGCCTGGCGAGTCATACAAAATGGCATTGCTGGCGTGCAGCAAACATCTAAGAACAGCAGAGCAACTGCAGCAGCAAAAGGTCAGCCACAGAAACCAAACTCAGTCTTAGTATACTAGGCTGGAACCACATAGTGTTTGGCATTTTTGTTCAAACATTGAGCAAACAATCATTTAAATCAAAATAGTTGCAGATTGATTTTCTGTCAATCGACTAGGCGATTAACTGACTAACTATTGCCACTCTACTGTAAATCAGTCATGGCGCCACAGGATTTTGCATTTAAACTAGACCATATTCTTTTTCATCTACTACAGTGCATATTTTCTTGGTAAGGGGAAAACAATTCCCTCAATGTAAAAAACTATATTTGTATCTCTTAAAGTATCATTTGCAGTTTAGCCGACCCAGTTATTTGCCTGAGAGGAAACTCATTTTTTATCTTTCCCGAATATGTGCACGCGGTGTTCACATGCATGCATGTATGACGCTCCTGTGGGTTAGAAAGCTCTCTATATATGACCTGGATTATGAGGATGTTACGTCTTGCCTGAGAACAGGTTCTGCTTCAACTGAGCGATTTAGCCCTTGGTAGTTGTCAACTGTGCTTCTAAAAAGTTTAATATACATTTACAACAACCTTCTCGTTTTATATACTCTGCAGGCTGTGTATTGGAGTGAGAGTATGATTTTGACAGATGGAGGGGGGGAAAAAAATCTGAAGATCTTTCCTTAGGGACATCTTAAGGGGATTCGTTTCATTCTTTGACTGCATTACTAAATAGAGAGCAATGCAATGGGCTGACACTTCAAACAGTATCATGGCAAGTTGAAAGTAGACTTAAGCTCTTCATGTCTACATCTCCGATTTGAAGAAACCCTTCCTGTAAACTCAGTCACGTCACATTCAGTCTTTCTTGCTTCTCTAGATCCCACAATTCGCTTAAAAACTTACATTAAATCACCATTATCACTCACCTATGAATGTTTTTTACTTTACTTCCCCCTGAAAATACCTCTATTTATCAGTCTATTAACCTTGAATTGCAACAGAAAGCAAAGAGTTGCATTTTAGGGCCTCCACAGAGGTTATCAATCTGACATAGTCGACTAATAACTAGTGCAGCATTTATCTCGTCAGAAAAGTGAGGAGAGTGAAATGATGAAGGGAGAGATCCTTGACTGCTGTTCACATTACAGCTTGGATTTCCACAGCCCTCAGGCTAGGGGGGGGGGTGTCAAGAGGGGAATTTGAAAGGAGTGGAGGGAATAAAGGCAGGGTCTTGAAATGGCATGCCGAACAGTGAATAGAGCTGAGACCTTTTGAAAAGTCAGTTAACTTCTGACTGATTCACTTCATCTCCATTGGCATTGTTTATTTATGTGGCAGATGGGTTGCATAAATTTCATTGTGGACCTCACCGTTATAAACCCTTACTCAATTAGCCAGCCGGGGTGTTAACAGACACATTGCTGGATCCATCGCAGCAAATCACAATAGGCAGATGGGTGATATTTTTCATTTTTGGTGGCTAAGGCTCAAACCCATTATTTTTCCTTGTTTGTGTGAATGCCTGACTCATTGAATAATCAGTTTGATTAATAAAGCCAGTCTCCCTGGGCAGAATGTGTTTGGCTCATGCTGTGGCATGGAACCTTGTGTCTCTCTCTGTAGAAAGAGGACAGCCTCTGTGGTACACTATGGGTTCATGTGTTGGGTGGATTCCTATTGTTTTTTTAGTTTTTTTATCCTCTACCATAGTTACGGATAATGTGACAAATGTATCATTAATGGTCCAAGCTTTGATCTAAATTAACTTGTCTCATCACATCATGATTTCTCCACCTGACGTCTTGTCTTTCACTTCTAACCCCTCATTACTCTTTTTCACTCCTGCTTCCATATTTCCCTTCCCATTGTCCACTTACCTGTATCCTGCTTAATAGATCTTTCTTTCGCTTGCCATCATGTCTCTTCCTCATTTTAAATATTTCTCACGTCTCCACTTCATCTACATAGCAGCCTCCTCTCCCAGCCTCCTCATCCATCGCTCACTTCATATCGCCTTCTTTCTCTCCCTGCCAGTGAGCCCACCCTGGCAGCCTTGGCCCTCTTAAATGCATAATTTCTTCCAAGAGATATCCTTCTGCACTGACCTCTGTGCTAGCTGGCTGCCTGCCATCTCCACTCAATGGACTCATCAATTCATCGTGGTTCTTGGATGGCCTTGATTTTATTGTCTCACACAGCCCTCTGTCATCCTGTTCATCTCTCATCCTTAATGTCATCCTTTCAGATTTTAACATGTCTGCATTTTCTGAGCACACAGTGTTTGATTACATTGAGCTGGAACGGCAGAGTCCAGGTGGGCTATTGTTGTCAAGTCCTTGCTGGGGTCAACGAATGTGCAGGTATGGATGTGCCATTTTTACAGAGTCAATCATTGGGTTGAGAAGGAGCAGTTAGATTTATTTTTCTACACAATATTACTGAGGATTGATTGGACGTTTTAATGCATTGATGCTTTGCGTTAAATGATGTTTGCACATACTTATCAATCATGTCCAGCTGCCAAACTCACAGGCATTGTCAGAAAAACAATAACTTGTTGATTTGGCACATCACACCAGCTCTTCAATAACAGGCTTCATGATGAAAGTTACGGAGACTCTAGTATGCTGCGACCTGATCTGGTAAGGGTCACACAATTGATCGGTCAAACAGTAGACTTGCTCACTTGTCTACTTGAAGTATAAAAGAAGAAGGTAAACGGTGAAGAAGCTCATAACAAAACAGACCTTGAAAATGTATAAAACTTTCTACAGCAACCATAGAAACAACATTTTTTTTTATCTTCAATCTCTATTATGTTTGTGACTTGAACAACGCAAACATGAGAGAAACAGACTTGTGGAAAGCCAATCTCTCTCCAAAATATGTCATTATATCCATTATGAATGATCATGCAAACATATCTTCTAGTTAATCAGATTTGGAAAAACACACTGAGGTAACCTTTCATGTCTTACAGTTTTATTACCACAGACTTTTCAGCTTCCGGCAGCTGTATGTCAGCAGATAAATTAGATAATGACACATGCACTGCGATGCCATTGTAATCATTTGAAAAATAAAAGCAATCTTCAATAACCAATGCCTTCTGAACTGTCCATTGCACATTTTAAAAACCATACCCAGTCAGCTTGGTCTGTAAAATAACATTACAGCTCGCACAGCCAGTAGTGGTCAGTTGGCAGGAAACATGAAAACAAAGCTCGCTGTTCTCTGGAAGTTCTCTCAGCTCTGAAGAGTAAGAGCATGGGGTCACTTCCAGATGACATTTGCTACCAAGATGTACTAAGTAAACATAACACATTCCTCTCTACTTTCTTTTTGATCGCCTACTTTCCTCTCTGCGTGAGTGGGGTCACGAGGAGAATGAATAAATGCATGACCATTTACGCCTTGTTCCTTATTTACTGAGAAATGCCTTTATCAGGCAATTGCAGATCAATAAGTACTCTGCCACACTACCTACAGGACAACTTACGGGCAGGTCTGGGAGTTTTCTGTTATATATGGACATGCTAAATGTCAGTCATGCTTCCCCAGCTCTCCGAGGCCATTATGAACATTTGCTCGGCACTATTTATAGAGAGGCTCAGCATGTTTAGTCATGAAACACCTGACCCTTCAAATCAGAGCGCACTGAGTTGAGCGTTGGGAACTCACTTGTATCATATTTTTTTCTACCTCCATAGCAGCAGCAGCAGCAGGATATGGCAAGTGATATTTTAAAATGAGGTAAGAAGAATGAAGAAAAAAAAAAAAAAAAAGTCCCATGTAACCTTCACCTTTATCGCTCATCAGCCTTTCATCACATTCCATGCATGTCCCTTTTTCAAATATGCTTTTTTTCTCTCCGAAGGTCCCCCAGCTCTTGGCACAGCTCGCTCACAGTTAAAAAGCGAGACTGCAGCACACACACAGAGGCGTGCGTTTGTGTTTCTGCCACCGACTGAACCCTCAGGTTTAGACGACACTATCCACATATTCAGTTTTTACAACGACCCCCACAGTGCTGAGCAAACTTCACAGACAAGAAACAGAGATGGAGGGCACTTACACGTACTGCTCGTACACTCAAAAGAGAGCCTCCTTTGCTTTTAGCTTGATTCAAATTGTGTTCACTCATGAAATTATTTAGAATGTGCTCTTGGCATTTTAACACCCACTTTCAATTTGAATCAACTACACTTTCTGGTGGAAATGAATGGGAATAATAAAACTTGGATATTATCACAACACCTCCAATGTGTTTTTTTTGAGGGTTGCATGAAAAATCTATGAAAAGCCAAGTGTCTTAAAATGAAATTTACAGTTTGCTGCAGATGCATCGTAATGGTTTTGTTATCAACCTGTCGTTTTTGTTTCCTGTCTACAAAGGCAAAATGGCATTTAATTGCGATTGCAAATGTACATCTGTGTGACTGTGAATATAAATGAGACCGAGGCCTCTTGTTCTCATGGTAACACAAGTAGAATGTGATATGTTGATTGACCTTGTGGGTGTGGAGTTTTCTTTTACAAATGAATTTAGCAGCAAGGTAAGTATTTGGGTGTCTGCAGGGCAACAGTTTTGCGGTTTGTGATAGCAAACCGTCAAACGCTTGTGTTGGCTCATTTTCTCTGGCGGTGTACATATTCAAAGAAGTCTAAATAGTTTATTTAATGTGAAAAAAAAAGCCTGTCAGAAAATGAAATTGCATTTATTTAATTCACTGCACTTATCTTATTAGGAAATGACTGCAACCATTCAGGTGATCATTGTGTTATGTTTCAATTTACACAGGCAATGCATTACAATGATACATGGATCAGTGTGTGTTGCTATGGAGGTACGTCAGCAGGCCTGTGGGGGGCACTCCAGCACTTTCCCCGTCATCTGTCGCTCTTTTGCCTCCATCTCTGCTGTTTCTGAGCTTTCTCTCCCCATTTTCTGTGTCCCTTTTGTTCTGTGACTCTATCACTCCTCACTCTTCCTCTCTCTCTTTCTTGTACTAATGCTCTCTCTCATCACAGCTTCTGTCTCTCTCTCAAATTCTTCCTCCTCTCCCTCGCTCCAAAATTTCACTTTTGGTGGACAACCATTTTCCCTCCTTCACTCCCTCTCTCTTCTCCGTCCCTCATGCTAATTTCTGTTGTCTGTCTGCCACTTTTTGTTCAGGATTTTTAATCGATACTAAACCCTCCTCTCCCTTCACATCCTCATGAAATAAAATGTACAGACATTAACAACAAGGCATAAGTAGCTTGACCTTCTCTCTGTTGCACCAATTTCTCATTCATTGCATTTCCATATTGCAGCAGGGCGTAATTAGTATGGCCATCCATACAAGAGCATTATCAGGTTGTCATTAGATGGGGAAAAAATAATAATGGAAGTCTGATGACTGATCTCAGCGAGCGATAGTGAGTTTGACGTCAGCTCATCAGTCATTCCACAGATTCTTGTACTTTCAACGTGTTTAATCCTCGGGCAGCTCTGAAAAGAAAACTGGTCATCAAATTACTGTAAGGGAATACATATGTGTTAAGTTGTCAGAAATATGAAATATGCCATATGTTTTGAGAGATATTAAAGAACAGCTCCGTGATCCAATCTTTCCATGAATAAATCTCCCTCTCTCTTTTGGTAGGACAATAAAAAGGACGGAAATGTTTTATAATTTCTGCTTGTGTTTTAAATAATTTGCAGATTCACAAACAATTGCCCAGCCATTTAATCTTGTTGGAGCTCCAGGCTTAAAAGTGTCTTCTCAAGTTAAAAAAAAACAGATATTTATCTAAAAAAAATGCCACCGTGCCAAGTGTATTCATTCATGCCAGGAGTTGTAATCGAGTTGACAACATCTGCACTCCAGGGATTAAGTGAAAGAACAGCAAAACCCTGGGATAGATTGGGCAAATCATATTCAATCACTCCGCCTGTGGATAAATAGAGCCACTTTAAAATTTTATGTGACTTTGTGCAAACCAGCTATACCTACACCACCCAATTTATTTCATTAAAACATTATTGATTTCTCTTTTGTCACAAATTATAATAAAAAGCAGGCCATGTCAAGAGATGGTAGTTAATGATTAGCCCTTATATGTATTACTTTGTCAGGAAATGACTGATGGCTGCTTGATGGCTGATGACCATGACCTTGCCTGGGGAAATTACCAGCGAGGTGGCAGACCAAGGAGATAGGTTGCATGAAGCAGCCATTTCTTAATGACTGAGTTACATCATATCACTTTCATAGCTTATGGCTTCATGCCCCAAGAACACACAGATCATTCATTTGAAACCACTTCTCTGGGTTTCATTCCACCAGGATCCACAGACAAATGATCGACATTTCTTACATATGTGAATGTGAATAATGTATCATTGGAAGGTTAATCGGCATTAGTAACTCAAGTACAAATATAATTCACTGACAGAAGACGAGAAACGTGTGGTATAAACTGTCAGAAAATATATAGTGGTTTGCGTCCTCGTCTGTTCAAAGAGATGACATCAGAGTAGGGATTAAATGAGCACCCATCTTCCATAATAAGTGCAAATGTTCACTGTGGCTGTCCTGAAAGCTAGCTAACCACTCTGACTGAGTAACCAGTTGGTATGTGTCGCTGACTCATTAAACATAAAAAAAAAAAAAATACAGCAAGATGTTGTCTGACAGCTGTCTGGTTTAGCTAGCTATCCCATGAAACATTCCCAATGATTTGGGAGCATTCAACGTCATCAACATGGTTGTATGATTACAGAGTTTGGTCAAGTCAAGATTAAAATACTGTGATTTGGTGTTATATTTGATAATAACATGTATTTTGATCATCATGTCAAATCACTGCCCCGCACATGTTTCTTTCAATTAAGAAACATAGTGCTTAGAGCTTAGAGCTGTTGTTTCGCATTCTGAGCTTGAGATCATCAATCATGGATTTATATCATCCCGGCTTGATTACTGCAACTCCATTTTCACTTGTCTTAAGTCGTCCCAGGACCGTCTACAAATAGTCCAGAACTCTGCTGCAAGGCTGTTGACCAGGTCGAGCAGGATTGCGCACATCACTCCAATTTTATACTCATTACATTGGCTTCCGATCAAGTTCAGGATCCAATTTAAAGTTCTTGTTCTGGCTTATAAAGCTTTTCATGGTCTGGCACCTGTTTATATCTCGGACCTGCTCCATCAGTACACTACTAACAGATCCCTCAGGCAGTGTTGTGCCTGAACCCGTTCATTGAACGATAGTTCATGTTCATCACGTGAACTGAACGTACTGTATTACTGCCTGATGAACGTTACTGTGAACTCGTTCATTCTGGTGTCTGTGAACGGCACGCTCTCTCAGTTTAACTTCGTTCAATAGCGTGCCAGATTTCTATAGAGCCATCCAGGCAAAAACTCGGCTAAAACACACCGTAAACAGGCCTCAATATGTAGTGGAAAAAACACCCAATCTGGCAACGCCAGCCACCAGTTTCGCACCGCCGCATGAGTCATCAAAACAAAAAGCAGCATGGAGGCGACAGCAACATGTAGGCGACGAAGCAGCAAGGAGGCGTCGTATGATCATTTAAACAAGTTTTATGAGAAGGTCAGTGAGGATGGGAAAAATCTTACATTTCTGTGCAAACTTTGCCCGCCGGCTTTAAAAAAAAAAATCCGCACTTCAGTCACATCCAACCCTGAAACGGCACATTGAACCGAAGCAACATATGGAAAAAAAATTTTGAACTGTGAACTTAGTTCAAAATTTTGAAGTATGAACTATGAACTGAACTAGTTCATTTTAAAATATGTGAACTGAACTTTGAACTAGTTCATGTAGAAAGTGAACTTTCCCAACACTGCCCTCAGGATTACTGGTGGTCCCACGCACCCGTTTAAAAACTAGAGGTGACCGTTCCTTTGAAGCGGTGGCTCCAAACCTGTGGAACGCCCTTCCTACTGTCTTACATTCTGCAGTCTCTGTTGAAGCTTTTAAAAAGCAGCTGAAGACACATTTGTTTAAATTCGCTTTTGTCTCTTGTTTGTAAACTTTGGGTTTTAGGTTTTAATCGTTGAAAAGACTTTCATTGGTCATTCAATAATTATTTTCTTTTTTTCCTTGTTTATTTTCTGCTGGATTGTACTGTATTTCTACAAATGTTTATCATGTGAAGAACTTTGTGACTTTGTCTGTAAAAGGTGCTATATCAAATAAACTTAACGAAACTTATCTATAACACCATGTCCATTAGATGTGGGTTTAGTTACATTAAATGACAGTCTTTGGCGGATTTGAGGCGTCCATATTTGTAACTTTACAATATTACCTGACAAAATTAAGTTTTACCTGCATTTGGCGGGTTGGCGGGTGTCAATTTAAAGCCCTGGTTGTAACATGTGTTTACTTGGTAACAGCTATTTAAAGCTAAGAGCCCTTTAAGTTGATGGGGTTAGATCATTTATTAAAACTATAAGTATGCTTAGTCAGATCTAATTTATGTCCTCCTATGAAGACTGGAAGTTGTGCAGCATTATTTGTTATATTTAATATTTTGAAGTTGTCTGGCTATTGGCTTCATTTTTCAACTGTTGATTTTTAAAACGTCCAATAACTTGATTATGGAATTTCATTGGAATTTGCATCCTTAGTTGGTAAATTAGATTTGATTTGTAATCAGGAGTGGATAATAATTGAATCCAAATATCTCACTCAGCACTCTGGAGACAGTTTTGTAACATCAGCAGTTCAGGGTCCAGTTATGAGGATAATTTATAATGTATAGAATAGTTCATATAATTAGGAACAAGACAAGATAAGTAATTTAGAGACTGTACTCCTCCGCTAATTTAGACAAACTCACTATGGGCCTGTCATCTAATTAATGACGTGCTTTCACAAATCCGTAACTGGTGATTTGATCCAGACTCATCTATCATCAATCTATTTCCACAAAGAAACAGAAAAGAAAAGGAATATTCATCATTTATAATATTAAAATGATCATTAACCACGTGCAATGCTCAATTTGCAAAAGAAAGGAGACACAGAAAATTGAGAGAGGGGCAATCCTGCACGGTGGTTAACATGGAAGAGTCCCAAAATACGGATCAACTGGTGAAAGCGTCAGAGGTGGATAATGTCCACCATGCAGAGAGGGATTATTTTGTCAAAGCATGGATCGCCTGCCAATACACAGGCCTATACCCACATGGTGTGGGGCTTAGACAAAAGCAGTGAGACATTATATTCAGGTTATCACTGTGCTTCATTCTGCGCTGAGCGGAGGGACCGTCGGTTCAAATTAGTGGATCACAAAGTGCATTTCAAATAGCCTCCATATTGTTGGATGGGAGTGATTTCGTTCTGTATGCAGCTACAGTATGTGTTCTGTTTGATTTTATACAACTTTTCGTCATGGAAAATAATTCACAGGCGTTCAATTCACAGCTTCAAATTGGATGCAATCTTCACATTACCATCTGAGCAGAGGATGCTGCCTTTACATGTGAATAGATGTTTAAACACCTTGATGCAAATTCAATAAACTTAAATCAATCAGCTTCACATCTGCTTTAGCATTATTTAAGAACCCTATGTCACTTTGCTTCACAGCGCACTAGGCACAGGTGGGCAAATGATCCAAAATGCTCTTTTTGAAATACTGTTCTATTTTCAAAAGTAATTAGTTATTCCTACTGTAGCCATACATTTAGTCTTTCCTTCAGGCGCATATAGTATGGCATGCACCTACATGTGTATCTATGAATATATCACAGACACACATTTGGAGAGGATAGGTAAGAGGCTGTAGGTCCTCTTTATCAGACAAGTGTAATCTCTTCTATAAATCTGTAGCAGAGCCGCTCTCCTCCGAGCAGCTTATCCAGAGTCCAGCCTCGTAAGTAGGAGGCTCTTGTACAGCAATATGCCACAAAGCAAACATCACATTTACCAAAATGCCCTCGTTTGTAGCATTTACTGCAATTTAAGTTGGAGAACAGATTACTGAGGCGACCGAGGTCAACAGGGACCACCCATTAAATGTATGACAGTTCTGGAGACTATAAAAGCAAGGGGACCCCTGTTCCTGGGAGGCCATTTGTTAAATAACCCTCATGGGGATTTTTGTAACGTTTTTCTTACAAATGGAACCACACACAGGGTAATGGAGCAGATTCTAAGAAACTGTGTGAATTGAATGTTTAAGTCTTGCAGCTTGTTTAATTTTAGGTTCAACCACGTCCATACATTTTGATTTAACCTTCACCAGTTCATTTTATCTCAAAGAAGAACACGTCTCACAATTAGAGGCTCATGCATTTGAATTGCGTTCCTTCAGAAATCGGTAACAGCACAAATTTTCTTGATCGACACTCCCAGTTTCATCTATTAGTGGTAGGATTTCTCCTCTCATATGCTTTGTTAAAATAAAATCAATTATCTGTGATTAAAACAATCCAGCAGCCGCCAGTCCCTGAAGCAGGAGGTGATTTAGAATGATCTGTCAGCTATGTTCGAGAAGAGATGGCAGAACGCCATCCTCATGAGGTGATGAATCTGGTGGATGAATACCAATGGAACAGAAAAAGCTACAGCTCACACAAACACCGAGCGAGAGAAAGAGAGAGGGGGATATTTCCGCTGCACAGACGCATACAGCTTCACATTTTCTGTGCTGCAGTCCTAAAACCATGCAAGAAAAATTCAAATCTTCAAGTGTATCATACTTTTTTTGTTTTCTCTCTACTCTCACTGTGAGACGACCCTCTTTGAGTTCGCTCCACGTCTGTCATAAGAGGCTATATTCCCTACTCTCCCATAAAAGGTTGACCAGCCTCCCCCATCCTCGTCCTCCTCATCCTCCTCTCTTTACTAAAATTGCAGCAGCTACACTATGCTGTCATTTGTAGCTGGCACTGAGACAAAAAAAAAAAACAACCTTCTGGGTAATATTGTTTGAACGTGCCCAGCTCAAACAGACTCCCAGAACTAACAGAACTGTTCACACACATTTTACAGTCAGTTCTCGTTATTGTGGAGTGCAGAGAAGCTCCAAATAGTCGACATTCTCTGCAGGCCCCTGCAGCATCGTGAATCAATGAGCCAAAAGTACATACAGATTGTGCCAATGTCTCACCACAAATCAAAGCTTTATGACTTCATATCAACACATTTTCCAATCTAAATTGGTTTGTGGAGCTCTCTAAAACTTTAAGAAGTTGATGATTTGGATTTTACTTTTTGTCTGAAGCAATCAAGGCACTTCATCATATGTACAACTGGTAAATCTGCAGTGACGCTGGCACACAAATACTATTAGCTCCTAATCATTCAGAAGACTGAGTAAGTGTGGAACAAATCAAAGTGCTCACACAAAAATCTAGTAATGTTTTTCTTGGCATCTACAAGACAACAAACCTGTGGTTATTCATGATATTAACTTAGAATCCTTTTAAGCCAAGCTATACAAACTGCGAGGCTGAGTGGAAGGGAGTCTGGGTTTCTTCAAAGTCTAATTGAAAGAAATGCTTTTCAGCGGGGCTTTTAGCTCTGATGCCTTTTAGTGGAAAGTCTGGGCTCTGAAGCCACCTGGTGGGCTTTTACACTTCTCATGGTTAGCTTATTAGCTGAGCGGCGTCCGCCAAACAGAGCCAGAGCTCTGAACACATGCCAGAAATCAATGTCAGGACCAGCCAAAGTGACTATACCGGCTATACAATATGTGTGTTCACACCATGATAGTTGGCTTAAATGCTGTGTTTCTGCTCGACGCCTAGTTGTGAGAGCTTAAGGCTAAGTTGGCGAGATTCACTGTAGATGTAGAGGATGTCCTCTTGCATGTGAGAATGTACTAAATACTGATCTCCTGTAAGAACATTTTCCAGCCACAGATTATTTTGTAAATGTCGCCTATGTGTCTCCAAGAGCTGGCTTGTTGAAACCATCTCTGTGACCTTTGTGTTTTTAGTTCACTTGGGTTTTCTCACACTGTGAACGTCATCTCTCTGTACAGTGCTACTCTCCTCTGGTAAAGCATAACAAATGTTTTCTCCAGAGATGATATTTTGCCAGTAATGACAATAGTCTTCTTGTGCCCACTGTATGTTATGTAAACGGAAAAAAGTACTGCTTTCTCAATTAGGTGGAACAGCAGAATGAATGACTGTTTAATGGTTATGGCTTCCCTATCTTGTTTTCTCTCAGCACAAAGAGATTTGTTACACAGAATCAAATTGATTTCAAATGTGAACCGTATGCTTAATAGACAGCAGCAAAACAATCATAATCCAAACCCTTTTTTTAAATAGCTGGATAAAATGAATATCCAGTGTCAACAACTTAATTTGCTTTTTCAGCCACTGAGTGCAAACCGTGCGAGTAGTAGATTAGCTTTGCAGACAATAACAGTGATGAGCGTAATGTTTTTATTCAATTATCGGATTAAAAGAAATTCCATACAGAGACAACATAAACTGTGTGTTGACATCAAAGTTAAACCCAATGTGTTGTGGATGATTTTAACAAGATATGGTAATTTGTCCAGCTACTGGGAGTCTCGTAATTTGCTCTTAACTTCATTTGTTGCGCAATTTAACAAGGTGAAGCTTCTGTGTGTGGATTTTGATGCATCTTTAGTTGATGAAACATGTGTTAAAGTCTTAACACTTGTGCAGACCCGGTGTACTTAATATTCTTCCGACAAATTTCCATCCATAATATTTTCAGACAGACACTGTCTGACCCGTGGCCTGCCCCGGACAATAACAAGGTCTCCTGTGCTGCCGAAGCAGAGCGGCCATGAACAGCCCTTGTGCTGTATCTCATTATCAAATTGGCTCTTCTTCCTCCTCTCTCCGGTAACGTAACATGCAGAGAATTTCTGTGCTCTCTGCATGATCCCTGAATGTCACTGAATCTGGGATAAAAGCCTGCCAGTTACGCTGCAAGCTAAGGGGTCCCTTTCATTTTGTTTCTTAATAATGCATACAATGAGTAGCGGTGGTCAAATGCATACAATGAGTAGTAGCGGCCAAGGAGTAAATGCTTTCTAGACAAAGCCCTGGAAACGGTGACTCACTCCTAGTGAGCCGTTCAAAGTCCAGACATTATCACAATGCCCACATCTTTTACCCTGGCAGACAAAGGCCCCGCCAGGCCCAGAATAGATCGCTGAGAAGTGGTCAAGAATGATGGAGAAGTCTCAGTCGCGCACTGTGTTTGTATTGTCAAAACAAAAACAAAAATGTTATGAAATGTTGGGGCAAAATATAACAATAGCCAGTTCTGAAAATAAGGAGCATTATGAGAAGAGAACAGCTCATTAGCTGCAACTGTTTTGGATGTTCAAAACAATGTGTCACTACACATTTCAAAATGACATCCTGCTGAGATAAACAGACAACACTCCTCTCCTGTTGCTGTGCTAAAGTCAGAAGAAACATAAAGCCACACAGACGGCATAATCTTCAAGACTTCAGTATCTCCCTCCCTCTGAAAGGTGCTTTTTCTTTTCTTTTCAAATAATGTAAGCGCTTTATCTGTATGTACACATACAGCGCTTATGGGCTCACGTAAGCAGCTTTAATTCCGCATATTTTAATGTGCAACTATCATTTTATTCAAAACAAACGAGGAAATAAATAAATAACCGAGCACCATCGGACGGGTTCAAAGCCATGCTTTCTAACCTCGGCTCACTGATCGAGGAACATGAAAAGGGGTCCCAGGAGACGGTGGGTTTCACATACCAGTGTGATTTATGGTCCACCATAACAAATCAACAAGTTTAACTTTAATTGTTTTCTTTGAGTTGGGAGGTGGGGTAGTTAATACAGAGCGATGATTGATGGCACAGGGCACCATGTTTGGCTCGGCACTTTGTCTTTTGCAGTGCAGCTCAGGAATTGAACCAGCTGATAGAAGCAATTAATTTAAGAAGGGAATTTTTTTTTGATTTAGGAAATATACAGGTCCTAAAAATATCCTGCAAATTGTACCATTGCTGTGTCATCTAACGGTAAGTGGTCTTCCAGTCTTTTTCTTATTGTTTTAGGGGAGAAAAGAAAAAAAGTCCTACATTGTCTTTTTATTCTTTATTTTTCAATTAACATTGGTTTCCACCTGTAGCCATACAGATTAGTATCTGAATTTTTGTGTACAACTTAATCCCAGTTGGTGACATTTAATAAATATAGAATCTGTTTAAGCTACATTAGTTTGCTAAGTAATTGAGACATCCATTTAATTAAATGCTTTGCTGATGATGCTACTCTTGGAATACTGGCTGTTAACCATTAATCAGTGGTGCACACCTAATTTACAAGGACAACAGTGCAGGGGATGGGGCCTGCACAGGAGAGGAAACGGTCACACCGTTACATTAAATCACCATTAGTAATTAGTGAAGCTAGTGGCACCTGCAGCAGCGAGGATATATTGTGATGACACTAAATCACAGGACAAAATAACAACTATAGCCGATATCACAGCTGATCAGCACTCCATAGATCACAGCACAGTGCTTTAAACAGTCTTTCTCTGTGATAATTGTAGCAATGTGGTCTAAAAGTGTGTCTGAGTGCTTCACAGAGTAACCTTGCAGCTCCTGCCAGTAACTCAGGGCACGCCAGGGTAGGTTTATTTCTTTTTTGCATTTGTTCCAGCCTGCTGGCGACTGATGCAATAGACTGTAGATGATTTACTTCTGTTGATTATTGAATCATAGAGGAAGAAAAAGAAAAAAAAGGCTTGCCCAGAAAGCTACGCCTGAGTTTTAATTAAGTTTGGACAAAAACTAGTCTTTCCTCAGTCAATTCATAAAAATGACCTTCATTGTGAATTACAGTAATGAAATATGATGAGCACAGCCTGGGAGCGTTGATTCTCCACCATACAGAGGGGTTGGGAAGAGAATGATTATGGTTCTGTTAGTGAGGCTGCACAGAAAGTTGCTGTTGTTACAATGGCTACACAATACATACTGAAACTGCAAAGACAATAAATCAAACATAATTGATTGCAATACTGTCTTGGAGTGTTTTTGCAAGCATCAATCACATTTACAATGAATTACAAAGACTGCTGCGAATGCTTAGGATGCAAGGCAAACTAAGATGGACTCACCACAGCAAACAAATTAGATTGTTGTGTTTGGTGCAGGGTAGGTGAACGGCACAAGAGCAATGGTTCATCGAGTTCAGATTCAAATGAAAAAGAATAATAATTATTCATTTGTGACTAAACAGATGATTTGACTGATTTCATTGCGATCCTAATTTACAATATATTAACACTTAAATGAACAACAAAGCAGAAAAGGACATTTGGTCATTTTCATTTTACATGTCACATTAAGTCTGCTTAAAGCACTGATACAAATAGGACAAAAAAAATATATTATTTAGTTACTATAATAATAATTATTATATTATTTGTTTTGTACTATATATACATGATACTGACATACTGAGAGACGTTTCAAAAGATTATACTATATGGTAGATTCATTCGGCAACCCTAACAGACAGTTGGAGTACTGTCACTCTCATATCCGTACAGTAAATATGTAGCTGTAGCCTATGATGTAGCCTATCATCTATAATAATACAGCTGTAAGATAGATAGATCTATCTCTTTTATCATTCCTTCTGTCTTTTTCCTTCCCTTTTTAGTCCTGACCTCGGTACATTCTTCTTTGCTTCAAGACTCACCAAAGCTCTCTTTGTGAGGGTTTAATGATGCATGCCAATGTAAATAGACCCATGGACATATCTGAATATTGGTCCTGAACCCAGAGGGGACAAATAGACTTTTCCTACATCTCGAGAGAATCATTTTTAACCCCTATCCACATGTTGGAAAAAATACATACATAAAATGAGTCCAGCCGCAGAAACCAATTACCCCTCCCTCACCCATTCCTCTGCACAACAAACTCTTTTATTGATCTGGTGATAATTACCTCAGTCACATCATAAAGCACCTGGAACAGATTGGTGGATCAAATTATCGATTACCCCTGGGCTACCCTTCGCTGTTCATTGTATTGCCGCTATACATTACTTGATGAGGTCTGCTTTCCCATGCTTTCCTGTGCACTTCTCTTTGGCACTGTGCAGGGATACATTGACAAAGAGGTATAGTGGTCAAATGCTCGCAATCAAAGTCATTTGTCATCTTTGCTTAGTCTTGACGTTAACCTGTGATCCACCCCAAACCAAGCTTAACCTACCGTTAGCTAGTTCCCCCACCTTCTCTCCAGCACCACAAAAACACTCATTTAATCTAAAACAGTTTTGGTCCAAAACTGACCTTTCATTGGTGGTTGTGACTTGGGGCCTGCCCTGGTAAGCACCAGCTGTGTCTAATGCCTAATTACACATCTTCCTTGAGGCATGTCAGCGTGTGACCCTGAAACCTCTACCCACTAGCCACACATACTTCCCCGGCCACAGTCACAACAACGGCCTGACCTCCACTGAGGCCAATACATTTAGTCCGCAATAAATAATGAAGTTGGCATTTCATCTCAGCTCGGTTTTGTGTTGTATTGTTTTTTTTTAACAAACCTTATTAGAAGGTGCCTGTATTATTTTACAAGCCGTAATTATTTTTTATAGATCACCGTGGCAGCCTGTCACAAGTCTCCCTCTGCTTGTTTCCATTGAAAGGAGAACAAGAAGACTCACAGGAGATGTTATGCTTTGTTGCCGTTGTCGGTCTGAGCTTTGTGCTTGTCTGTGTATCAGAAGAACAATGGCTCCTGGCATTTCCCCGGATTCCTCCTTCTTCAAACACGATGAAAATACATCCGAATTTGAACTGAAAATGGCAACACGGCTAAGTGAAGTCTGTGGATACAAAGAATTGTTTTTCACATGCTCCCTCTTTTTACTAACCAGATTAGCTCTGAGAATCGTTGACCTGCACACTAATCAATTCACTTTAAAGTCGAATAGATGATGTTCATTTTCATTAAGAGACTGTTCTTTAGTGGTAGAAGAATGATTAAATAGCAATGGTTTAATCAGTAGGTTAACTACAGGGAGCAATGTTTAATTAGTAATTCTACATGTTGCTTCTACAGAAAAGCTCAATAACAGAGACTATTCCAACAATATGTAATTACTGTGTTTTGTAAGTTGATTGTGTGTCACTAAGATTCATTAAAAAACTAATTTCTGGTTAAAGAGAATGATAGCTGTGATGTAATCTCTCGTGTACAGTAACACATTTATCAGATGAATAGTTTATAATAAATAGCTGGGTATCTGTTTTGTGTATTAATGCCACCCTCACAAGCGACTTCATTAGGTGACTGAAAGATACCAAATTATTTTCACTACGAGGGCATTATTCCTAATGCCTATTTAACCACAGGAGTCACATTGAGAACTGGAGCATAATCTAGCATCTGACACAAAACTGCATGATGAGCTGCACATAAAAGTGTATGCAACCTCAGTGGAAACCAGCACAAGAGCCTGATTTAAATGAAAGCAGGACTTAAAATATGTTCCTATACAAGACCATCTGTTCCTTCACATTATTCGGTCAGAAATAATGGCTCGTATTATACAACACATAAGCAATATCGGGCAACATTTTAATAAGATCTAATCCTGTATTGTACGAATGAACATGTACAAGATTGTGTTGTTGATTAATCTATCATCCTCCATTCATCAACACTAATTCTTTTTGCTCCTTCGACTTTGCAGCTTCTCATATTCAATATTGCAAGAAGTTAATATCAGGGAGCAGGAATGAACATGATATAGCACTGACTGGATAGTGCAGCTCTCTCCATGCACAAGGTGCCGCCTGCAGGAAAAGGTTGCTGAGGATAAAAAGTTCACCTTAGCCATCTGTAGTGAACCAAACTGGCTCTGGGCAGGTGTTCAACACGGCCAGGTGGAAAGCAGCT
The DNA here is from genome assembly GCF_031162955.1 of Sander vitreus. Taxonomy (NCBI): domain Eukaryota; kingdom Metazoa; phylum Chordata; class Actinopteri; order Perciformes; family Percidae; genus Sander; species Sander vitreus. The sequence goes on along the minus strand of NC_135864.1, from coordinate 22,614,685 downwards.
GACACAGACATAGCTCCCCGGCGCTATTTGTCACTGTAAATAACAATTGTTTCTTCAATATTAGAATTGGACAGGAGTGAGCAACCAGCCAGTCTTCCTCATTCTCCTCTAATTTAGGCAATTAAAAAGAAAGGTCATGTGTGGAAACAGATGGCTAAACTTTAACTATGTGCTGAGTCTGGAGGCTGAAAGAGACAATTGGCCTTTTACATGCACCATTCAAGCACTCCGGATATATGGGAGACAGACAGTAAATGGCAAAATGAATTCAAGTTTTATTTACCAGAGGCTCCAAAGTGTATATTTATGCAAAGATTGCTTTGCAGAAAATCCCACAGGAGGCTGTCTGGTTTGAGCCTGGCACATGTTGTTCAGACTTGTTTGCATGTTAAAATTGTTGCACACTTTTCATAGAAGACGTTTTGATCCCTCTGGGTAGATTTCATAGCTTTCCACCTTTCTATACGTCGATAAGGTTAAACAGCTATAATTGCTGATGATATAGTTGCTGATACAGCTGCTCCATCTAAAAGACAATGTGTTGTCAGATGTAGTGTCAAACTGTTTTTCCAAGACGTTTTTTTCTTTAATCATCTGCTGCAGAGGGAACTACTGTAGCCTACACACAATAAAAAAACAACAACTATTAAACCAACTGAGAGTGCATCTGGGAAAAGAAGCGATACATTTGCTGTGCTCAAGGACAGGACAATTAAAGTAAAATAAAGTGCTAAAGTTAAAACAGCCTGCTGAACCTCCCAAGAGTAACATAAGAAGCTCGTGTAGGCAGTAAGGTGGGGAGGAACAGCAAACAGAACGTTGTCACACTTCCACTCCCTGTGGAGCCGAGCTAAAAGAAGGGGAGACATGGATCTGGAAACAGTACACTGCCTCCAGCTTCTGTTCTTTTCTACTGCAATGTTTGTGAAATTCCTGCTGATGAGGTGATTATACTGGAACATGTGCTTCTTTCAGTCTGACTAGTTACTGACAGTGGCTAATGTTTATGCGAGTAAAGATATTTTAATGTAGTGTTTTAAGAGGAGCATATCAGACATTGTAGCTGGCTAGGTAAGGTGTTGTTTAGCACTGGGATTTGTGTGTGTATTTTCATGCCAGCATCTGACCCCATTGTACATACAGACGCACTCTGCAAACATTATTTGCTCTAGGGATTTTGTGGGGGGAGGGGGAAGTTTTTGAACCAACATCCACAGTCCACGGTTGTTAAGGTTCAATGGGCCTTTTGAAGTGAACAGAGAGCGCAGAGGGTATGCACTGTGACCAACAATTTTGTTTCAGCATGCTCATCATTTCACCTAATAACACCGCTGTTTTCGGATGGATGTGAGATGAAAGTTTTCTCCATACTTGAATTGAAGAAACACTGTCTGCATTGAGAATGTTAAGATCCCAAGAAAAGAGTTTTACTGTAGGCTTCTGAAGCCCTTCTGATCTGCCTTTAGGGAATGTTAACTTTTCCAGTAAATGAAGCATTTGACAACACTTACTGGCAGTGCCAGGCGTGTTTTTAATGCAAGGTGCCACTTGGGCGCTTATGCATTCAGTAGGATCGCATCATCTGCTACTACAGAATATGTGCGTATTCATGAGAGTGTGTGTGTGTGTGTGTGTGTGTGTGTGTGTGTGTTGACACTAATCTCTGTGAACAAGCCACAGCTTGCCATGAGCACGACATTACATGCATCTCTTCACTCACCAAAAGTGACTATGGCATAGCACTATACAAACCAGCAAGCTAAACAAACTGTCCTGTCAGAAACCTGCAGTCCAACAGCACACATACTCAAGCCCAAAGAGAGCGATAACCTGGTAACTGTGTCTCCAATGTCAACAGATGGTGAATAGATGACTAAATGAGCCGCCAAAAAAGTCTTTTCAACACTACAGACAGTAACAAAAAAAATCATCTCCGCCAAAGGGTACTTGCTTGGCAAAGATAAACAAGCAGCTGCTTTGTTCCGTGAGTTACAGGAAAGGTAACACAGTGCATAAATAAAGTCATGCTTTTGAGTGAGAATGCTTGAACGTTGTAGAATGACTCCAGTCAGGATGGTGGACATTAGCTGGGTTCCCAGTGATACTGTAACAAAGACATTTTCCAATTTATTAGTGCAGCAGTGTCTGTGTTTATAAAGAGACGGTTACAGTCAGACAAACACATTACAAAGAAGTACACCGGAACAATGAAAACACTGTGCTTTGCTTGCATTGTGTGTTATAGTATGACTGTAATCTGTGTACACAAACTGTCCCTGCCGCTATTACAACATAAAGCAAATTGCAAATGCACTGCAACAATGACGCAGAAAACATAAATGTAATTTATTTGACGACGAAGTCCTAATAATATCAACTTACCCGGAGGAACGTCAAGTAGATTCTGCCAAACGTCTCTGAAACATTTGACAAGGCTTCTTCATAGTCGTTTAACAGCGGTTGGCATCCATAAGTGTTGCATTACCGCCATCTACTGGAGAGCCCTGGGATCGTCACTTGAGACACAAATTATTTATTTACATTGAAAAATACTAAGTTCATTTACAAATGATGAAATACGAGTTACAAATTAGACGCACAGACACAGATACGCATTTGTGGATACAAATCACTCTGCATTCATTTGTACTTTGTGTTTCACAAGTCACAAATTAGAGGCACAGATACAACCCAGATTTACGGATACGAATCCCTCTGTATTCATTTGTGAATTGTGTTTTACAAGTTGCAAATACTTATGAGACTGTTTTAGCACCATACATTATGTCCAAACTATGTTTTGACATGCACACTTTTCAGTAAAGCCAAGTGTTCACTACAAAAATGCAGAGAGACAAAATAAACAGTCACCGGTGAAGAAAGTCGCACACCCAAACATTTTCCTCACGAGTTGGTGGACCAAACCAGAACTACAAGGTGAGTTACATTTGTCAGGTGGCCTGAAACATGACACCAATGGGATGATAGTCTATATCCACGACGTTTCACAACCAGGATTGCTCCAGTGCCACCGGAAATTCCGCCGGATGCCTTTTTTTTGGCTAGATGTCCGTTTCCTTCCGCTTTCTTTGTGTTGTAATTTTAAACTCTGGTCGATTTCTGAGGACTATGGTTAACTGCTCCTCAGATCTCTGCAGGGTAAATCCAGACAGCTAGCTAGGCTCTGGTCCAATCTTTCTGTTGTACGACTAAAACAACCCTTGAATGTACCCACCAAAATAAGTTCCTTCCCGAGGCTATTTTGCAGTGGCACCGTGGCTCCGTCTGGCATTTGGCACCATCCAAGACGATTGTGATTGGTTTAAAGAAATGTTAAAGGTTTTTCTCCCATCCTGGAGTGCTGTGTGGAGTAGCCAGACCTTCCTCCGCAGCGCCGTGAAGGAAGGTCTGGCAATGTGAGACTAATGGGATGATAATGTTGCTCTGTGTTTGCTGGATGTACGTGTACTGTTTATGTAGCATTTTATCCATAACTACTCAATAAGCCAATATATCTTAAGACTCTCTTTCTGTTTCTTTGTTTTGGAATCTTTTTGCCCACTAGTGGTCGAAAAATCTCTCAATAAAACTTTATTAATACTAGTGCAGTGTCCATTTGGAGTGCGTGCCTGTTCAGTACGGGCTGATTGCTTGATTCCCAGTATTTTTTTTCACAACTTTATCTGACTAAAGGTGCTGTGGCTCATCTAGAGATTTAGCGTGTCCCCTTATTTCTGTCTAGCCGTCACACGTCCAGGAAGCGATGTTGCCCTGGCGGGGGGAGCAGGGAGCCGGGCAAGACAGCAGTCAGTTTTTAGGGGGTTGATCACTTTTTGGCATGACACCAGGAGGAGCCCACTACTACTGGATTTTTGCGAGTTTGCAAAAATCTGGTAATAAAAAAAAAACTTAAAAAAAAACAAAACACATATCATAGGCTGACAGTTTTGATAATAATTCCCTAAATTCAGTTATTAAGGAGTTGTGACCAAATGTTTCTCATCAGTTCTTTCTGCTGGACAAAGTATGTAATTTATCGGCCGACATACACACCGATACCAATCTGCAATAAGCTGCCAATTCATCAGACTAGTGTTTCTAATAGGCCAATTATATTTAGTCAAAGTTTGGCCATATCACTGGGGGCTTTTACAATATTTGCATATGAATGGTATAAGCCAGTTGTACATTTGTTCCCAGTAAAAACACATTCAAGACCTAATTAATTAATCCAACGATGTCCATAAAACGTGCTTATGTGTTTAAGCCTAGATTTGTGCGTACAATCTGATAGTGAATGAGACTCTTTGTCACTCCACCAAATCCAGAACTCCCTCCTGGTTGCAAAACCAGCTGTTAACTGTCAGGGTCTCCACTTTCAGATGAATCACAGTGAATCTTACAGTAATTAAAAGAGGAATGAAATACCAGGTCCAGAGGATATACAAAATGACATCCTTTGATAACATTTAGAAGCAATACTCTTACAGTTAGATAAAGTAATTGAGGGGAGTAGTTTATTAGCCCTCTGCCCTTTCAGCCAGATATGAACTTGCAAGCCCCTGTACCAGAGGACCAGCTGCAATCCATGATTCATTTAACACCTTCTGGGCCTCTAGAAGGACCCCAAGCACATGCACTGTTGATTAAACTCTTTGTGGGAGAATTCATATTTAAAGCATACGCCACATGAAAATTAATGATAACCAGCCAAGCAGCAGAACACAGTACCGAAGAGCCACAGTGGGCAATTTATGAGAGAATCGCTCCAATTTACAATTTATTTTGTAATCATTGCAATGTTTCGTCCATATAAAGCATAATGTAATGCACGTTTGTGAGTAGGAGGAATTATAAGGAATATGAGTGGGCTACTCTCAAAATGATATAAATGTCATTAAAGTGCATTCAAGCAGGAAATCTAGCACAGGCAACTAGAGATTAGCCGCTGGGTGGGAACGCTCCACATGTGCCCATAAGAGGCTAACAGAATCAGTGAGTGAATGAATGGGGGATTGAGCAAACTCTAGTGAAGTTTTTGTATGAATTTAGCTGAGGGTCTGTGCATCTTTGAACTAGGCCACTGTGAATTTCAAAGGAGACGGCAATGCCCCACTTACATCAGAGCCTTAAGTGAAAAAAAGAAAAACAGTACTGTGTTAATGTAATGCTGGAACAAGTTATGCTGTAATTTATATGTATTCACCCCTTGTTGTTAATGCCTCGTCATGGCCTCTCTGCCAACTCTTCCTGCTCTGTATGCTCAGAAAAATATTTTCCATTTCACCTGCAGCTTGTACTTACAGGAACACTGCACATCTTGGACTCAACACAACATATCCAGCAGCAGTTGGTTGATGGAAGCAATCCATCATGTAGAGTTCAAGGGTTATACACCAAGTCTGCGCTTCACGGTCACACTCCCAGATCTAACACCTTGCCCCCCATCTATCCCAGAACTTCTACAAGTGTCATTTTGCATCTGGCTGGCTGATGGCTCTGTTTATCAAACTGCCCAACTCTTTATCCGTAAAAGTTCTTTTAAAGGGTAACAGCACCGAAATTGGGGATTTAATTATGTTTCTGTAAATGATACTGGCCAATTCAACCTATTGTGTGAACACTCACTACCACGTCCCACAATGACATCTGTTTTCACAATGTAAAAGATGCAAAAGTTCAAATTCAGTGTCCTATGCGTAATGGGTGTGACGTCATGGCCCTGTGAAGGGCGGAGGTTATTTTTATTTAAACATTTTGCCTTGCGGTAGGTGCCGTTTTCATTTAAACATCTACGCATGTACGTGAGCGTGTGTAAGAAAAGCTGTTCAGTTAGGAAGTGCATTTGTTTTCATAGCGTGCAGAAGACTGCAGAAGGTTGCCGTATAGGCGCGCTGTAAAACAATTCCAGTCAGCTGTTTAGATCAGCTCAAACTTGGAGCGGAGATAATGATTGAAAGCTATGAACAGTGGAATTTATCAAATATAGTAGGATGTAACTATGAGATGTTCAGTGTATTGTCTTTGTTTTTCCTTTTTAGTATCGGTCATCACGATATTAAAACATGCTGCTGGTCTGAATGAAATCTAAATGACTTAAAGGTACGGCATGCTGTCCGACCATCTTATGAAATACATTGGGGCCATGAAATATGCTGGAAAGTGGTCTAATATTGTCTTGATTTTGTATAGGACTGTCTTCGAATGCAATATTACCTGTCATTGTTTCTTCCCACATTAATTTAGAGTAACGAGCATTTATTTGTACAATTTGTTTTCTTTCTTAGTTGGGTTTGTTCGTCTTCTTTCATTTTAAATATTATTATTAAAGGGTAAAGTGCAATATCGCTGACGGGTGCTGTGAAATTCTGGCTGGTTATAGGCTCAGATATAGCTTTAGAGACCCCTTATTGCCTGCTAGTGTGGATTGAGGTGTTAAGTCTTCTATTATTCCCTGCATGTAGTGAACAATGAATGTGTTGGTTTTAAAGTGTGCAGTGGTGTTATGTTCTATTAGAGCTCATTGCTCATTATTCCTGTGCATCTTTGCTATTCATATCAAGTTATTGTGTCGGTGCCATTGCACTTTCCCCTCTAAAGTCGCTACTGTGTAGTTCCACGCTGGCGCTGTTGGCCTTTTCCTATTAGTGTTTTTAATCTATGCGGACTTTGTGAATAAACTCTATGTAACTCTCTGTATTTTGTAACTGGCCTCTCGTCCTGGTTTGTTCTGGACACATACCTGTTTCCATCACTACATATGTTTAATGGAGCAACTTGAAAGTACAGCCTAAAGAGCTTCTGGCATGGCTGTAGATTTTTAGGGCATTTCACACCTCTCTTGTTTAGTTTGGTCAAATTGAACCCTGGAGCGTTAAGCCCCGTGACGCGGTTTCTTTGGGCAGGTGTGAATACAGCAATCGCACTCAGGTGCAGACAAAAAACAACCGGTTTGACAAAACCACCAGGTGTCTCGGTAAGTTTGGGCTAAACGGCTCCAGTAGTCAGGTCTGTCACGGATGAAAAGATTGCTGCTGGCCATTTCTCCAGCATACACAGATCACCAGAAACATTCGTTGGCAAGGATAGACAAAGAGCCATCATGCCAACGTTTTGGGACCGATTGGTAGGGATTGCTGTGGACAAAGTACATATCATAGTACATATGTGGCATTTTCTTTTGCGAGGTAATTAGCCATTCCAGAGCTCACCTCCCTACGTGCAAATGTTCTACCGAAACAGGTTCCTTTCGAAGACTATTTTGAAGAGGCACCGTCGCTGCATCCGGCACACAGCACCGCCCAAGATGACTGTGATTGGTTCAAAGAAATGCAAACAAGCCAGAGCATTTTTTTTCTCCTATCATAGAACGTATCTGTGGTGTAGCCATACCTTACTACAGCGCTGTGAAAATAGGGCTGGCAATGCTAGACTAGTATGTAAAGTGAATCAAGGGGAAAACGCTCAATTTTTACAAACTCATCAACTGATTCGGACCAGAGCAAACAGCTGTAGGTGTAAAAATGCCGTTAGACCTGTCTGGTGAAATGTCTCAACAACTATTGGATGGTTTGCCAAACAAACATGCATAATAACTTTGGTGATCCCCTGACTTTTCCTCCAGCGCCAACATGAGGTTGACATATGTGGTTTTGAGTGAATTGTCTGCTATGAGATGGATTAACATGACATTTGTTACAGATCTTCATGTTCCCCACAGTACAACAGGTGCAAGACGTTTAAAGATAGATTTGTACATGCACACAGGCATTTTCTCACTGCATGGTTGATGAAGTATTTCTAGATAACCCATCACCTGCACCTGAATATAATAGATAGTGTGAGAATTTGCATAAGAAAGACTTAGGATAGTGGCATTATCATAGTGGCAGTTGTAAATTAGGAGAAAGGAGAGAAACTACTGATCAACTGCATGTAAATAGAATACGTTTTGAATTTTCACACTACTAAACCACCACCACCACCTGTCTAAACCATTTCAGCCGCATTGATGTCACAGCGATACAAAGCATCTTTTAAGGATACTTTTTAGGTGAGAATGGATTCAATGAGTGAAGAGTAACCAGAGTTGAAATATCCTTGCTGACATGAAGTATGTACACTACATTATGACTAACACAGAATGAATAAACAAACCAGACTTATCTGCTTTCTTGCTCTAACCTGATTTCTCACATTTATGTGTGTGTACATACAACCTTTTGAGAGAGAGAGAAACAAATACACAGTCAAACAATGAATTAACTTAACTAAAGCAATTAGGAGGAGATAAGTCACAGATCAGACCATGGTCTCACCATGGTAGTTCCATCTATTTGGCTATTGACAATATTGACCGGAGCTCTGTCATGACACAACTGAGTAGTTGTTTTCAGCCGGTAGTATGTGTGTTGCAGTTGCTTTCCACAAATTATACTGTAATCAGCACAGTGTCAATCTAGAGCTGCATCTTGCTCGAACAGCCTGTATTTGCCTCAGCTTTGTAATTCAATGCATTTTCTTATTAAAGTCATTTTTAGTCATGTCTTTAATTATTATATTCAATATAATGGCTGGGTGACATTCATGAAGAGCTCTGTGATTGGTTTTAGTTAGCTTGTTTGTACTATAACCTAAACTTTGGAAATAACTGGGAGGTTTATGCACAGTTAAGTCAGTGAAACTAGCACTTCATTATTTGTCACTTTCCCAATTTGAGCAGAAAAGGTTCTGTGCTGCTTAAAGATCCAATATGTAATAGTGACATCTAGCGTTTAAAGTTGTTACTGCAGTCCAAATTCAAAATACTGGAGAGAGACGTCTCCCCAAGCCCCTCCTCCCCAGCGTCAAAGTTCACAGGGGTTGCCAGGTTGCGAACGCTAAACCCAATGTCCCACAATGTCAATGTTAGATAGATGCTAGTCTCGTATTGCCAGACGTTACTCCACAGCGCAGCGGAGTTGCTAGATGCTGCTATGTTTACGGTTATAAATGTTCACGGAGCTCTGTACCTGGCTGACAGTCACCTTTTATTGGCTAAATGTAGCAACAACAACCGCGACCTTGCGGAGCTTTGTGCCCGACTGACAGCCACCCTTTCACAGCTTAACGTCATTGCAACAGCCGCTAAAAAGACCTTGACCTTGCGGTCGTCTGTACCCAGGGCACAGTCACCGTTCGTCGACTACGGCCGCTGAACAGAAGCGGAGGGAAGAATTTCGGCAGGGAAACCGTGTGTCTGTGTCTTCTTCTAGATGTTTGCGTTTGGTCGTGCTGTGCAAACACCGCCTCTTTTATGTGAACGTGCGCGCAACTGGATTGGGAAACCCTGGGTTGATTGAACTAGTTGTTAACCACCGTCGTGACACAGCTTATGCAGGACCACGGTTGTTAGGTTAGGTGAAGCCGGGTAACTGAAATAAATTCAGGGCACGTTGATCTTGATTCGTAGTACAGGCCTCTGGGTGTCAAAATTAGCAGTTGACAACAACACACGGGCCACAATAAAAACAGACATTCCATCACGGGATTGGAATTTCAAAGGAGAAAATATTGGCTTTAGTATTGTTGTCAGAGAAGATAGTATTTTAACTTAGCATGTTTCCTTAAAGGGATATTTCACTGTTGGAAAGACGAATATATCTTTAAATTGGGTCACTTATGTAGTAGAAATGTGAAAAAAGTATAGAAATTAGTGCCTTCTAGGCCAAGATAAGCCAGAAAATGTGTTTTTGGCTCATATGGATGAAAGACACCAAATCCCAGAATGCACTTGCTTCGCTGCTTTGGACTCCACTCCCAAGCCACGCCTACCGTTTACAGACAGATAGTGAGGCAGCATTCAACTCAAATGTGTTTTATTGTCATTTCAACCATATACACGAAACAATGTTTCACCGTGGCTGTAATGGTGTTACACATTTAAAATATATGAAAACAACCTTATATAAAAATGACATACAAAACAGGCTACATTTAGCTAGCACACACATATGCTCCGTAAAGTTCAGCTAACGCATACTAGCATTAGCGCTTGGTGGACTGTAAACACGATTATAAACACAGTCGTAAATTTGCGTGGAATGTAGAATGGTCGGCATTTAATAGTCACAAACTCCACCAGCAGTTAGCATTTCGTTGGATACAAGCAGCTCATTTCTGCACAAGTCCGTGTTAACACAGCCCATCTCCACTCTTAACCGGCGACAGAGAAACAGGCTGGATAGTCCGGTACACTGTTGTTTCCACAACAACAAAAACACAGCAGTCTCTGAACTCGCGTTGGGAGTTTCGTTGAAGTTGGATGTAGTCCAGTTTTTGTCTAATGAGCGGACACTTGCAAGCAGGATTGATGGAAGAGGTGGCTGGCTAGTGTTAGCTTTCTACCTAGCTAGGTTATACTCCAGCTCCCGTTCGCGTTTCACCGCTGAGGATGTCCCCCCATGATCGCCCGCTCCGGCCGCTGCCCGCTACGGCCGCTGCAGCTGCTCGCTGGTCAAACTAACCTGTACGGCGGGCCACAGCAACCTCTTATATCCGAACATTCATCTCTCCCCCGTGATAATTTTTGCATCATAAGAGCCTTTTTTTCCAGACCCACAATACAGAGATCTCTCGTCTCAGGGGGACATGAGGGAGGGAAGCACGGTCATTCAAAAATACTACCGGGTTTCTACTGATACAAAGCTTAATGCTAAATCGGTGAAGTATCCCTTTAATATCTGATGACACATTGTGGTAATTTTTTGATTAAATACATTAAATATATTACATATTGGGCCTTTAAGCAGACATTTCTTACCTATATAAATTCACAAAACACAAGCAAATGAAGAAAGCATGTTCACTAATTTAACAACACATACATCACATTGACAAAAAAATGCTGAAAATAAGTACAATTTGAGCAAATGCATTTACCAGTATGATGACACAAAGAAACGCTGAGAAATTTGTTTTGTGTTGTTAAAATCCTCTTTTGACAGACGTTGGCTGTTTTAGAGCCTTTAGGATGTTCTGGGGTGTAGACATTTTTTTGGGGTGTCTGGCATACAGCTGGTTGTTTGCCAGTTGGGGTTACTATATCTCTTTTTTTTCAGATGAACTTCCTCTATGCATGTCTTCAGTGCCTGTGGTGACTTTGTGTGACCACAGCCTCAGGCTGAATGTCGTCTTAACAGCCCATTACATTGAGTGACAGGTGCTGGCCTAACCGGCACACCGGAGGGGACAAATGAAGGACACACAATGCACTTTGTTGCCTCCAGGTGAAAAGTTGCATATTGTAGCCTCAAGGAACTTTAAAGTTGAAGAATTGATTTTTTAAAAATTATTATTAGGGACTATTGTATTATTAGTACCTCATTTTATGGCAGCATTATGCAACTAGTTGTATGAGTGATCCTAAATGGGGACCAGGCCTACAAAAGTTACTACAGGCATTTTAGCCATATGCAGCTGAACAACACCTAAGCAAATGACAAATCCAAAACAGACAAAAAAAACAATGTTTTTTTGTTTTTTTTAAATGATTGACAAACTGCATGTAAACAGTCATAAAAACAAAATGTTTTTCTGTAGAAACCTTTACTAGTAAGAGCAGTTACTCGAGTAGCTGTCTAGCAATGACCATGGCTTGTATACCATTATTTGTTGTGTTTTTTGTTTGTATATTTTCCACAAAATTACACAGACATTTGTTCCACAGTGGGAGTGCAGTTGATAAACCTTTCTTTTTCTTTTGTTTCCAACCATCCATGAATTTAAATTGGATTTGTTTATGGTCAACTGTTCTGATTAGTGCATATTTTGTACTTTTCAAAACCACTTTCTGTATCTGAAGTAATGAAGTCCATGATTAACTATTTTTTTGCATCTAAAGTTCAAACCCATTTTCTTGTGGACTTTATGTGTTTTCACCGAGACACGGGAAGCGTTTCTCATAGAGGAGATTTAGCCATCATTAAATGAGAGTGAATCACTACTCTTACATGGTGTAGACATTTTATTCATTAAAGCCTCTATTCACTTCAGAATAATTAAACTGATAATAATGGCATTTTGTAATCTGCAGAATGAAAAGTAAGGGCTTATCTTTTAAAGCAGGAAACATTTTAATGAAATTATGAAGTGGTGATAGATCAATAGAAGTGTGCAGTTTTTAGAGATGCTACTTCAATATCGCTGTGTCATTTTTTATGTGGCTAAAAGTATATTTTTTGTTTCAGATGTTTGAGGTTTTATGAAGCAACTGTAAAATTGTATTCTCTTTCATTTTTGTCATCATGATTACAATCCCCATATTAACCCCCATTTACTTTATTATGCTTCTTGCTGATAAGTCTTTGAATTAAACCTTGTTTGGGTATCATTATAATAAAGATCCATATAATGATAATTACAGTAATAATGAACTTCTCTTGAACTAATACTTAACTATGACATACTATACTATGAATACTACTTGTATTCATGTTTTCTGATCTAGAAATGAATGCAACTGTAAACGCCCACGTGAGCAGATTATAATCCACATTGAGTTGTTAATTAAATAATCCCTGTCCTAGTAATTAGGGTGAGCATTAAAGTGCCCATATTATGAAAAGAACACTTTTTCTGGAATTTGGGGTGTTCTTTTGTGTCTCTGGTGCTTCCACACACATACAAACTTTGAAAAAAATCCATCCATGCTGTTTTGAGTGAGATAGGTTTCTGAATGTGTCCTGCCTTCAGTCTCCGGGTGAGCTGTTCAAAATCGGCACGGTTGCACCGTTAGCTGTTAGCGTTAGCATGCTAATGCTAGCATGCTACCTCGTTCTCAATAGCAAAGCACTGCTACAACACACACAAGTTCACCATAATCTCCAAAAGAACTACTTACATGTGCGCCCTCATTTAGAAGTCTCCCAGCTAATCCTGCCTTGTAACTGACCGAAGTTGGAGAAACAGCCTTTCTTTTGCTGTCTATGGAGCTAGCTAGCTGACATGATCTACATCTGAGCTACTGCATGTGCGAGTGCAATCAAAGATAGTACAGAAGAAGAAGAAAAGAGGTCTCACTCTGTAGCTAAAACAGAGACCAGCTGAAAAGAGGATCTGCAGCAGTGAGAGAGAGCTGTGCAGTACAACAAAAATACGGTGTTTTTTGAAAATTAAACCATGTAAACCTATTCTGGTACAACCTTAAAATACAATTATGAACCTGAAAATGAGCATAATATGGGCGCTTTAATGACATTTGGTCATGCATTTTAATTAAGATTATATGAGCACATTTTAAAGACAAGCCAAACAACCACTTTAGTGCATAGGGTCAAGCTCATTACACACTGTGTTAACACAGTATGTTAAGGAATTGTTTAACATTGGAATGAACAGAATGTAATATACAGCTATTGCTGATATAAATGATATGTATGCACCAATTTGGTTGTAATGTATTTGAAATGTAGATTGCATGCAGCTGGAGTTGTTAGAGATCAAAGAAAAGCTTGATCAGCTATCTAAAATGCCAGTGGGAAACACAGTGGTGGAAAGTAAATACGGATATTTACTCAAGTGCTGAATAAAACATATGATCAATTAATAAAAAATGATGTATTATTACAGATTAAAGGCCATGCACACAGGTGTTGGCAGTTGTTGTGGCTGCTTATACCTGCTCAGGATCGAGTTGTGCACAGCTATGCTAGGAGTGAAGTCACCAAACTCCATGTACTAGCAAAAATGATACTAACAAAACTAGAGTAAATTTAACACTAAAATGGTTAATTTGGCATAATGAATTCTTGCACTTTAAGTATATTTTGCTGATCATACTTCTTTACTTTGACTTAAGTATAATTTTAATGCAGTACTTTGACTTGGAACAGACTACTTTCCCATTGAGTGATATTGCTACTTTTACTTAAGGGGACATATTAAAAACCCACAAACTGTGAAATAAGACAACCCAGTCAGTTTGTGGGCTGCCTAGATCAGAAAACATGAGAATTCAACAAGCCATTCAGATCATGCACATCAGTCACATGCATGCTCATAAGAACACATACCGCCACCCGTCTGAGTATCTCCACAACAGGCTTGAGAACTGCCTTTGCAATGGTGCGTCATATGTTTCTTATTCTCGCATTGCCAGACCATTCTCCGCAGAGGAGAGTCTGGCTAGTCCACACAGCAACCCGGGATGGGAGAAAAACAAGCTCTGGTTTATTGGCATTTCTTTAAACCAATCCCAGTCATCATGGGCGGTGCTAAATGCCGAGGCGGAATTTCCGGCAGAACAAAAGCAATCCCAGAATTGGAACGTGGTGGATATAGACTGTATGTTTCTTAAAAGCCAATCAGAGCAGAATGGACGCTTAAAGAGACAGTGATTTAGATAGAGGGTGAATACAGGTATATTCAGACAGACAGTGTGAGAAAAATAATGTTTTTCAAACATTAAAGCATGTATTAAAGCATGTATAAAACAAAACAAGTATGAACCTGAATATGAGCATGATATGTCTCCTTTACAGTGTCACACTGGGTAAACATTACATTTTCATGTCAGTTCCTAAAAAACTGAAGACATCATTTTACTCTAACTTTTCATACAGGGAAACATATAAAATAGAAGATGCCACCAACAGTAAGTGGTACCTACCAAGCGTCAACACAGGACCTTCATATTGTGGTAATTTATCAGTGCTAGTACCTCAGCAGTAGAAAAAAAGGGAGCAATATACCAGGATGTAGAAGTCTGCATGGTACAGTACATACTGTTCAAAAACCCAAACATTGCTTCACCAAAAGTGTTGAATGTGTCTTAATGTGCAAAGACCAAAGTTATTTCTTCATACACACACACACACACGCCATCCACATACAAGTAATACAAATAATGCATTTATGCAAATAACATGTATTAATCGCATTTGTTCCAATACATAGATCAACAGTTTAAATTAACACTGTTGAAAAATATCTACAGTGTACTGAAGCCTACCATCCACCATTAGTCATACATAATTGCAGCCTGCATCAAATTAGAGGGGATGCAAATGCTTCCACGGTGCCAAGAAAGTCTCAAATATGGATGCTTTTAGTTTATTTGTTTTTACGAGATAGAACACCGTCTCCTGAAAAGTGTGTAATTTGTTGAATTATGGCAACAGGAAGCTCTGTCCAATTTTGTTAGATGTGCCTCTGACATGTGAAAAATATCTGGCCCAAGAATTTTGATTAAAAATTGATCTTTGACTGCATGTAGCCAAAGATGCCTTTGTACATTACCCAAGGTGTTTTTCAGCTAAATGAAACTATGTTCTGGAACAATGACTGTGTGCTCAAAGGATTTCTACATCTTCACTGCAGAGCCCCAGCGACTGAACATATCTTATTCCCAGTGTCTGTCATTGCGTCCAGATTCACATGTACGCTGGCAAATCGGTTCACCTCAGGGAGAGTTGCCTCAGGGAAAATTGCCTCAGGGGGAAGTGCACACAGTTGTTAGTCCTGTCGGTCTCTATTATGCAAGATTTAAAGCTGCTTTACCTTGTTTACAGCACTGTCAGAAAATACAGCCGCTGCACCGTCTCCCCTCTGAACATATTTGTGAAAAGGGGCCGAACAACATTTGTTAATTAAAACCGACAATGCGTTGTGATGATGCATGCATGCATGTTTGAGTAAACAGATGCCAACACTGGATAGTTGCATTGAAATGAGCCTTTTGTGGTGTTTGCCTTTGAGCAATTAAGTGTCAATTGTTTGTTCCTCTCCTTTCTAGGAGACGCGAGCAGATGTATAGTAGAAGATGAAATGTTTCAGACTGGCGGGAAACACTCAAAAGGCTACATTGATGAATGATTACATGGCTCAGTGAGGCTGTCGCAGGACTGTTGTGACATTGCATTATTGATAAATAAGAGTAACAACCTAGGTATTATCCTAACCTCTATTAACTATTCATAGTTAGCGCACATCTTTGTAGCCGGATAAAAGAAGCAGAACTGTCAGACGTACTGTGTGAGGGTATGTGTGTTTCCTCTGGACGCAGTGATCACATGCTCTGCCAGCATGCCTCGCTCACATATTGTCTTGGCTTTGAAGGCGAGCTGTCATGCATGTTTGATCACAGGCAAAAACAGACACTCAGAAGTCACACACTCTTGGCAGATGAGAGCTATGCATTTTCTCAAGCAGAGAATTACATTTCCGTCTTATGAAAAAGTTGACCCTTTGCCATTTCATATTTGCTAATGACCAAACACACCTCCAAAAACAGGCCGAGAATAGAAGGGCTCCTCCTGAACATCTGTTCCATACGTCTCTCCGAGGCTGCCCAGGAGATATCAAAGACTAGATCCCTTCCTCTTTTCCAACCATCTATTTACTTTAATAGTGCACTGGAGGAGCAGGTTGTCCTGGTAACAAGTGTGGGGAAATTCTGAAATGACACAGACACTAGTACTGTGTATGACTATGCCAACTAACATACGTCACAGCCAGGGTTGGATCTGTCCGGAAGTGAATCATCACACCGTCATGATCGTAGAGTCTGCTCCCAAATTGCAATAAATTAATGAGCTATTTGCTGTCTGGAAATCCAAAAAACATAGATATTTTGAACAGGATACAGTGAGCTTAGCTTCTTGAAATAGAAACTTAGCTGCCTAAAGCTTTACACCAGCACATGAAGGCAACAGGTCAACACATTTAGCCTACGTAATACAGATGATGGGAAAAAACATACATACACACTGGTAAACAGTACACACTCTGCTGCAAAGCTCTCCACTTTGACAAACCATTTCCTGTAACATCATATTTGACTTATTTATATGACATCTATATTTATCCATTTTCTCCATGGCAACAAAACAAGTAACCAGACCCAGCAGATACAGAAACTTCTGTAAATTATAGGATAACTGTACACTTCTGGGGTTGATTAACTCTAGCAGAGATAGTACTACATGTTATGATACTCTACATGGTTATAACTTTAACATCTTAGGGCTCCTGCACACTTCCTTCGTGGCGTGAGCGTGGCATTTCTGTTGCGTGTCAGTTGCATGGCGGCTGCGTGGCGTTTTCTATGTCTTTGCACACCAGAAATGTGTGTGACGCGGCGCTGCTGCTGCTAGCCTTGGAAATTTACTGCACTTAAGCAGTAGTATACTTCATGTTAAAACATAAATATATACTGATTTGATTACAGCAAAGACGTCGGCAGCATTGACGGCAAAATAGGCTACAGAATATTTTGTTCTGTATTGACAGGTGCAATATTTGAAAATTGATCACTATTTATTATTATTTTTTATATCTGCATTTATGTCAAAACCTAGAGACTTTCAAACATCAACATGTCATTTATTAATGTATTCGTGTCAAAGTGACATATAAACATCTTTTTGTATTCTATTTTACCTGGAAACGCTTCCAACACACTTGTGTGTAGCGTGAAAAATAGGCGTTGGTCCTATTTCTAGCATGCACGCGTTTTCGGCGCGACTCGAGCCGCGCCTGACACGTGCGTGTCACACAGGCAGTGTGCAAGCTCTAACCTGTTAACATGGGAGCCGAAATAAAAATGGACATGCCACGCAGCTCACACGCTCATGCCACGCAATCAGTGTACAGGAGCCCTTATAATCAGGCTATCCGGCAGTTATACAGCAGCCGTAATCAGAAAAACACAATAAATAATAAGTGAATATTCAGACAGTCTGCCTGTAGCTTATTAACTTTCTGGTTTCTGTGATTTCAGCCTAATGAAATGTCAGACTCCTATAAACCTATTTAAAAAGAAGATGTGCTCTATGGAATATAATTTTCATCCTCCACATGGAGCTTGGAATTAGGTCTGAGATACTGAGTATCAAACATTTGACTTCCTACCTGACAAAACCATTATGTAGCAAAACCTATATCTATGGTTGAAATCATAGTGCAGGGGATGTTTAAATTATTTTATCAAAAGTTCCAGGACAATTGATGAAAATTAGATTTTTTTTTTAAAGGCTCTAGTGTCCAGACCGTTATTATTCACGTTTGGTTCCATAAAGTTATACTTGACCGTTTTAAAACGGGAACTGGAAGAGCATGATTTAAATAGTAGAACTGAACTTTTGAGACTATGGATTTGTCCCTTACTCCCGTTTGTGTTTCATTCCCTTTCTGCAACAAATGCTCTCTGTCAATTTATTAGGACCTGCTTGATTTGACCTAATCATGCAAACAGATGCAGTTGAGTAGGATGCTTCCACTAGCAAGTGGTAAATACTAAGCATATGGACACTAGTGGAGAAGTGATTTATACTACAGGAGTGATTTAAAATGTATATATGGACATTTTGATACTGTATTTTGGAAATTAGGTCACTATTGGATTTGTTTTAGCTGCTGCAAATCCAAACTAACAACAAACTGAGAGCCACCTTTCAAGCCTAAAAGCAGGGAGTGTTAAGTAGTGCTAACGTTTTTTTCCTTCTAAAATACACTGGAAGACAATACAGGGAGTAATACCTTGACTGTGACTGTGTGTAGCTCAGCAGCCTTGCTACATTTGAACCAGTGGCTAACATGCAGTCACTGAACCATTCAGACGTGTAAATAGTTGCACTATTCTAGGCGGAGGGAAAACGAAGGCGAGGATAATTTGCTCAACTGCATTTCTAGGCAGCATTGTTCTAAATATAGTGATGTTTCTTGGCTACAGAAACAGCAGGATTTCAATGTGCTGATTGAAATTCAGGTATGGATCAAAATGACTTGCTGATTTCTGACTAAAGAATTTATATTTGCTGTCAAAAACCCGAGGCAGAAGGTAATATGGGCCAACTAGGACATAAGTTTGTATTGAACTTGTATTGAGGCTTTTTTTTGCTACAGTGAAAAATAAAACTACAGTATGTAATTTCAGGCTCACAAAGCCTTTTCTTTGTAGCATGAATTCAGAAAAACCCTTCAGACACTGCAATGCCACTCGACGTTTTGCATGTGTTAAACTAGATTTAATAGCATATTTCTTCTAGTGGTGCATTGCTGCTCGGCAAACTGAGATGAACAGTGGAGTGTAATGTAATGTTGCCTGACGGACAGCAGTAATGGATAATAAATCCCAGGTTCAGGTGCTGTTTGATCATAAATCACACTCAGACTGTTGGCCAAAGTCAAATCCATCAGGCGGCAGTGCAACAGGGAGCACTGGGCTGAAGATGTGTGAATAAAGCCCATTTTGCTTAATGGATTGTCTTAGTATACAACAGAATATTAGACAAACATAACTTCCAAAGATATTTTGTCTTTATTAGGAAAAACATCATTGGTTCATTGGTAGCTAGGGATAAAATAGGTCAAAAACTCTGCAAGTAAACATGAGCAGGATATTGAATACTTTGATGGAAAGACTTTCACTACATAAAAACATATCCCTCTGCTGTAATTTAAATCTTTTTCATATATTTTTCATAGCCATCCAGATTCATGAGCCGGGGGGGGGGGTCCAGTTAATCAGAATCTATCATATTCTCTGTGGCAGAAACCCAAGCAGTGGGAAGCAGTTGAAAGGTTTGCTAATATGATGTTTTGCTACTTGTTTCTTTTACTGCAAGGTCATCATAAAGATAAAAATAATCCCCTGTGACAAATTTGTTTTCAAAAGGTTTCACTCTCCTTCTCTATCATCTCTGAGAAATACTGCCCGATAGTGCTGACTCCAATAGAATGCTTTGATCGGGGCCTGATGTATTACCCCGTCTTTCCTGTAATTCAAATGCCGCCACCACTTGTTTTGGGGAAGAACATGAGAGTGCAAAATGCTCCTTTGGGAATCCTACTACAGGGCTTCCTTATTCCCGGACACATGTTGAGGTATGTCAAATTCCTAATCTGATGAAAACACTTGCCAATGAATTGTGCAAATATACGCAGCCCACTGGTTGGAGGGACACATTTATCAATGCAGCTTGATGTTGCAGGCAGCAATTTGCTTGTCCTGGCCAGGGTTCAAAATGAGATGAGAATCCTGCAGTTGATGCTTCAAGTACTGTTGGATTT
Source organism: Sander vitreus (assembly GCF_031162955.1). Classification (NCBI taxonomy): domain Eukaryota; kingdom Metazoa; phylum Chordata; class Actinopteri; order Perciformes; family Percidae; genus Sander; species Sander vitreus. The sequence goes on along the minus strand of NC_135864.1, from coordinate 22,594,636 downwards.
GTCCAGAATGTAATTTCAGTCAACATGTAAGATATGGGACAGCAGAAATTATCCACTCATGGGCTTTGTGTTCAGGCCTTAATGGCGCTTCTGAACAATCCTTACATTTTCTTTGCTTAGTCTCCCAGTCTCCATAAATTTGAACAGCACAAACTACAGTATATAAAGTAGACCTTTGTTGCTTATCATTAATAACACAGGACTTGTTCCCTGGACTTGTTCCCTGGCACACAATGGCCAATTATGCTGTATGTCTCTTAGAAACACTGCCATATGTAATGAGCAACAGTGGAGATAGTAGGCTAAACCTGATTTATACATTATGTGAGCATTAACAAGCTGTCAGCATACCTAACATGGACAATATATTCAGAAAACACTAGAGAGTATTTCTGTCTGTATGTGCACTGTGTTTGTGGCTATTAAATGGCTTTGTTTAATAATATTTGTATACATGTGTATGAATAGGACATTTTGGTAACCAATGGTAAATGATGAAACTTAAATGCTCTAGTCAGAGCTGTAGTAAACAAAATAAACGGCAGCATTGACACAAGCTAATGGCGACACTCCCTTCACCTCTCTTGTGTTAGTCCTCTAAAATAAACTAGGCCCCCCTTTATATACTTCTTAATGAAAAAGAGGATGGATCTTAAAAGTTGCTGTAAAGCAAAAGTCAGGGACACGAGCCTCTGCTTTTTGTTGATCAATACAATTCCGAAGCCACTTATGGCTGGCTGACCAAGGTCGGCAAAGAATCAGCCTTTGCATTGCAGTTTTATTCAAACTAAAATGACAAACCTGAAACTTAAAAAAAGCTTGCAAGCACTTAGTTTAATGTTCCTTTAATTTACCTGTGTCTATTACACAATATGTATGAATATGATCAGATGCAGCCATTCCAAGCAAAAAGGTCCATGTTCATACATCAGACAATGCTTGCTTTATAATTATTATACTATGAATCTAATATTGTTTTTGAACGATTGTTGGCTTGAAATGTGGCTGACTCAGACCTCATCTTTTCTGCTTTTAGAGAATCTTATGTCCTGAATGAGATTCACCAAATACTCAGAAATTGTCAAATACTGGGTTGTCCTTGTGTTCTTTTATCCAAATGCCTTGAATTGAGGATGTTTTAATAAAAAAAGAGAATAACGACCCACGTCACAGCATCAGAGGTGGAAATCTTCTATTAGCTCAGAGATTACGTGAAGTGACAATCGCTGACGTTCATCTACTTTTTTTCCTTTTCTCCTTTCTCGTTAAGAGAATTATTCACCATTGTTTTTAAAGAGAATAAGGTGACAGATATTTTTGTTGTTTGTTTTTGTTGTTTGTTGTCAATCGACCGCATTCTCCAAAGATCCTCTATACTAAAGCCAGTGGTATGAAACGGTACACACTTCCTGTCTCCTAAAGGGGTGTGGCCTCGTTTGAAAGTGTAGCGAACGTTGTGTGGATGGATGAAAATTATATTTGTATAATGTATTAATTATTTCTTTTGCTAACGTTAGATATTTACACAGTTAAAAAACATATTTAGCATCACGGAGATTAGTTTTGTCTGGGTGTTCACAAACATTAGTTGATGTTAGCTTCTCTGTGTTGCCAGATCTCGCAAGAGTTTGGTCCTGAGTAGGGTTGAGTACCGAAAGGTGGTGCCAATAGGGCACCGGTTCCGAAGTAAACGGTAGTAAAAAGACTGAATAAGAACGAAAATTTCGGTGCCTGACTTTTTTTTTTTCAGAAGCATCGCTCCACGGGACGTTACATTACCGTTAGCTAGTAGCTGGATTAAACACAATGGTTCAAATGCTGACAGTTTACGTTAAGCGGTGTAAAGTGTGACTGTATTTCCCTGTAGAGGATTCCAACACCGAGACGTAACAGTCTGCAGCTGCCGTTATCGGAAAAACAACACATTGAAACTCGCCAGCCTTGTGGTGCATTCAAAGTTATTGTAAAATACCCATTTCCCATCTGGTGCTTGTTTTTGTCGTTTACCAGCAATTTACTGGTGAAATAAGTAATTGTAAGTTATTGTTATTACATTATTAATCAATCATTTAATTTTGACCATATGGCCTTAGCAATAAACAAGCCGTTCTTTAATGTCGCCAACTGTCATTTTGTGCTCCATTTTTATATTTTATATTATATACGTTATAAATATATTAGATATATTTCGGTTCAGGCACCGTTTAGGCACTGGTACCGTTTTAAAAGTATCGTTTTAGCACCGGTATCGGAAAAAACCCAAACGATACCCAACCCTAGTCCTGAGACAGAAACAGGTCTGGAACTAAGTAAATTTTCTCCTGATGTGTCTGTCTAAAAAATGCCATTTTAGTGTCATAATGTTCAAGAGTAGGGGTGGCACGGTTCACAAAACCCACGGTTCAGTTCGTATCACGGTTTTAGCGTCACGGTTTTCGGTTCTTTACGGTTCTTGTTGTTATTTTTTCTTTTAATCTTTAACACAGAAATATACTTAGCATATGATATGTAGCTTAATTATCCACAATGTAGGATACAGTATTAGAAAATAGGTATATCACGTAACCATGCACAAACTGAATTTGACTTGACTTTAAGCACATTATTGGGACCATCTCTGAGGAAAGCTAGGTGAGATTTTGATACAGCAAGAGGGAAGACATTGATGATTTCAACATGCTTTTCATTTATTTGGCAAAAAAAGGAGAATGTGTATTGCCATCTACAGGAACTTATGTGCCTTTTTAGCACACGAAGATTGAAATATTACAGAATATCAATTGAAATAATTTGCATTTATCAAACTGCCGTCTTTTGAATAAGTCACAATACGTTAAACATAAAAAAAGTTGCAATTTTTTTTTTTGTATAGTTCTTTAAAAATAAAAAGGAAACTTGTTTTGGGAGAATACAATTAGTCTAGGCTGAGTTAAGTAACCTTACCAAAAAGGCTCAGGATGCTACAAATGTTGGTATAATATGAAAATGGCTGGTGGATTTAAGACAAAAAATTATAATTTATTGAATGAATCAAATTTGAACATATGTGTCATTGGCTTGTTGATCTTTACATTGTTAGTTAATTTCCTATCCTGGCCTGGGACACACATTCATACCGTTTGATAAAGTACTTATTGGACTTGAACTTATCATTGCACTTAATAACAATGCACACAATGCACACAATAACGAGCGTAACTGTCCTCAATTTAGGTCATCGTGTACATATATAGGAAACTACTCCGATTTGAGGTGTCTCGGTTCTAAACCGTCTCTGGGTAACCTTGTGTTGACTTCGGGTCACATTGACACGTTTTAAATTTTTGTTTTATATCAGAAAATATGGGACGTAGAAATAAGCGCTGAAAATGTGTAGAAGAAAAATGTAAACATTTAAAACGTTGGAAAAAGCAAAAACAAACTATGAAAAAAGGCGTCAAAAACATAAAAATAATGTATTGTGAATGTGTGAAAGTGCACATTGTGGGCTACATCCTTTTTAATGTTTTTTTTTTGTTTGTCTTTTGTTTTTTTTAATACAGATTATTCTACGTATGGAACACTGTGGTCTGGTGGTCCAAGTAATGGCTTCAACAAATTGTTTGAATTCTCAAAGAAAAGGTAGATTGCATGTGCTTGCGTGCAATATATATATTTTTTAGAAAGAACAATGTTGTCACTCAGGCCCGTTATCACATTTCCAATAGTACTAACAAACATGGCACCATCGTGTTACAGTGCAGTCAAACAGCACAGTGAGGAAATGCAGTTGTACTGTACATATGTCATACACACTTCTGTGTAGACAAGCTAAACCCACATTGAGTTTTGCTTGGGTAAGCTTGCCTCCACTTTAAACAACAAACAAAGAAACAAGAAAGCTACACTTGTATGGCAGGGAAACATTGATGTCTTGTAGAGTGATGGCAGCGTTGTCATGTAGACATATTGCAAAGGCAAGCTTTTTGAACAGGGCATTGCATGGAAGTACATGATTTTCAATCTTTCTTGACAAAATAGCTCTTTGAAATGAGCCTGCACCACGAGAAATGAAACATTGTACTTACATTTTGAGTGTACATGATACTATACAAAAGTCGTCCAGTATCATGGGACCTCTAAGAGAAGCTTTGGGTTCATGGCCTTTTTCACATTGGTTATATTGAGGGTAACACAGAAAACCAAGGTCCAGGAAAGGCAAAAGAAAAATGTTTATGAAACCACAAGAAGTGCCTACAAATCCATTTTCTAATCAATTAAAAAACACCATATTTATTATTTACATTTCTGGCAGCTGACACTGTTATATAAGGTGACTTACGCTGAGTGAGCAGGTAGGCATTCAGGCATACCGAGCACACATTCAGGCATCCCGAGCATACATGCCTACTGATGGATGCATAATGGCCGTTGCAAGAACTGAATGTATGACCTTTAAGTTACAAAGCGGTCTCTCTAACCACAAGGGCAGTCCACTACTACAACATCCATAAACCTTGGTTGAGAAATTTCTAGCTCAGTGAACAAGCAACCAAAAGTGCGTGGGATAGAAAGGTCAGCCAAGCATCTGCACCGCAAGACTTCCCTAGAACTTGTGGTGCTGTCAGTAATGTGTTTCAGTGGACCTGACAACATACTTATGCGGTACTTATCTCAGAGAACATCAGGACAAGAGGAGATAAGAGACCAGAGCTCTGTCCTCATTTTCCAGTTCATTTTTCATTTCCCCCCACCTCTCTCTGCCTTTTTTACTCTCCTTTTCACCAGCACTCTGTGGTGAATTGTTGAATTTCCCCTCCTCTAGCTATCATCCTCCATGAGTTGGCAGAATTTTTCACACAGCTTTTGGCCAGAGATCAGTGAAGCACCTTGGGCACAGAACAAAATATAGAACCGGGACGTGGAGACAGACACAACCTCCCGCAGCAATCTCCTCCCAAGCAATTTTGATAGCAGGGGTGGCAGTGTGGGTTATTCCCTCTGTAATACACTATGAGGCCCTAAGCTTGTTCCCTGCACAGTAGAGAGCACTCGCTTCCCCCTGCATGACTCTCTCTTGACAGTCAGACAAACAGACATCCAATCTCCAGTTTGGATGATTACGCTGCTATTGACCATGACATTATCATTCATGTGTAATTTGTGTGAGAGAATTCAGACACTGTTTTATGGCGCCAAGAAAAGTCAGGCCTAGTTTCTGTTTTTTTAGTGTCATTAAGGATGGCACTTAAACTTCTGCTGGTGATCATTTTGCTTTACAGTTGCCTTGACAAGAAACTATATGAAAAAAACAAACAAACAAAAAAACAGATCAATAAGGATATGGGGCTGGTTCCAAGAGCTGGTTTACTGAGTTATTTGGATAATTTTGCAGAGTAACGCCTGGAACCCTCTCAAATCCGGAACATGTTCTGATGTTACTAAAGAAAGCTCTCCAGCTTACTCTTTAAACCAGAACAGGCCTCTGGGTGCACATTTAGCCTAACATTCAAGCTAGTTTTTGGTTTGTTTTTATGGTCCATGAGTTATTTCATTGATCAGGATGATAACAATGGCAGCCTTTCAGTGAAATAAGAACTGCCAGCGAGAGAAGCTTAGCTTTCTCATTATTAAAAACCTTCTGCATCCATCTATGCCACTTTTGATGCCTGTGGTTAGGGCTACTATTGATGGTTTATGTGCTTGAATCATGTTCATAAAGAGCTAACAGATCAAGTTGATATGTTATTTTAGCTCTATTGTCAGCTGAATCCTGTCTCGATACTGTGTAGATATGAGAATGAAATGTCACACTAATGGGCCAAAAGAAGGGTTATAATTTACATTGGCACTTCTTCCATTGTCAACTAATGCAATTACCAATAACCTGTTATATTTTTACAAAAAAGTGGTGCTCTTCTGTAGCTGGCTCAGGCTCTAAGAGGGAATGAGTAACACGGAGGAATGTTATTGTTTCAAAAAAGAGGCTTTAAATGTGTGCCGCTGAATGCAAATGAATGCCTTTGAAGTACAGGAATCGTAGGAAATGAAAGATATCGTTTTTGTTTTTGCATGAATAAACCTGCAAGCGGCAAAAGTTGGCACAAAGAAAACCTAGATTAAATAAATTAGAAGGCTGTTTTGTTAGTGGTCAAAAACAACTACAACCATCACAACTACAACTCATCTTTTGAACTGTTTTAGACAAAAATAAAAAGGAAGAGTCGGTAAGTAGTGTCAGTCTTTTTTGCATTAAAGAGCATTTTTTTGTTATTGAAGAGGAACCTCTATCAGGGATGTGCAGGCAATTACACCAAATGCTCCCATGCATGAAATCCCAGCTGGTTGTTATTGATAAATTTCCAAACACCTCCAAAGACTTTTCAAATTACATCTCTCCCTTATTAAAACTTAAGTCATGCATTTCATCCCCCCTCCCTATGCTTTTTTTTCCAAGGGTATGTGCAAGCGTGTTCGTGTGATAGTGCAGGAGAAGCAGTAAAAATATGTTTGAGAGAGAGTGAGAGAGTGAGTGAGTGAGAGAGAGCGAGAGAGAGAGAGAGCAAGAGCGCGAGAGAAGAAGAGGAAGAGATAAAGAGAGAGAGAGGGGGAAAGAGAGAGTGTATGTAGGATTGGAGTGCTGGACATACGAACAGACAGCATCCATTTATCTCCTCCTGGAGTACCGATGGGCAGGGCTTCATTATTAGTAGGGAAGCTGTAAGTCGAACATATTTTGAGTCTCTTCTGTATTCAAGCAGCATACCTCCACATTAACACAAGCCATTTCTCTTTACATGGCTGAATGAGAATCCCTTTAAAACCATCTGAAGGTCAAATGAATTGCTATACTCCAAGGGTATAAGAAATTTCAAGTTCTCCTCCCTAAATATTCCCTTGCTTCGCTGTCATCTCTCAAGGATAGATCTGCTTATTTGAAATGACATCTTAATTGCGCTAAGTAGAGATGAATACATAAATGCAAATGAATAAGAAAGAACAGTAGTTAAGTAACTTTTTTCCTCTGGTGCAAAACACCATTCAACATGTGAGGTGTATGCTTAGACCTTTTAAAACAACAAGGCAAGTCTTTTGTGCTCAAAACATATCAAAAACACAATTCAATTAGCAGACAATTGTAAAAAAAAAAAAGAAAAAAAAAAGCCACACAGCCCCATCCCACCCCCGTAATCACACAGCACATTTACTATAAAAGAGGTGACAAGATGCTTTAACTGGCCCTTTCAACTCCTATTTCAATAAATCATTTATCTGCACTGTCAAGGGACAAATTTGTCTTTCCTCACACCAAACACTGAAAACCTCTGGTTGCATGAGATTTGTGCTGTGAATTGTAAACAACCAACTGGCCATTCATGCAGGATTCCCGGTTTGGTTTGACAACCTCCACGAAGGAGTCAGACAGACCACCACATTTGCTGTCTCTACTCTTGAACCCATCCTGCCCTCCAACCTAAGCCCAGGCAGATAAGAACATCCCGCCCATGAACACATTTAAATGTAAATGTAGCTCCATGCGGAGGCCTTCATGAATAAAGACACAGTTCTAACTGCGACAAGCCTTTATTACAGTGTAATTAATCATCTCATTGGGCTAGAGATTAATAGCGACGGAATATTAAATGCATTTTTGCACGCTCTGCAGAGATTGATTTTGTAAGCCTTAGAAAAATAATGAAAGGTGCAATATGATTAAAATAAATGACACTGCATGTTGTTCGACCCTCAAATATTTACAGGGCGTAAATATTTATCATCAAAGTGTTAAGAGACACAGAATACCAGCCATCAGGGTTACTTTAGAGAGGGGCACATTTCACTCTGATGGATGTGAACTTTTTCCCCTGAAAGCATAATAATGACACATGCTTTGATGTCAGAGCACTCCGTAGATGCCTGGGAATGCTACATAAAACAGCGGCCCCTTTATAACGCTTCCAATATGTGCCACAAAGATGTACTGACAAGGCACTGCTGGTAATAAATGATGTATTCCTCTCATGCACCCTCTGTCCAGGCCTTTGAGACGCAGACATAAACTTAAAGCTATAAAGGGAAATGCACAGTAAGACCTCCCCCCGATAGTGTACAGGCCACTGGGGGCCAGGGCAGCACAAACAGCAGCAGAGATAGGTGGCACTAGTGTCATGCAGCGACGCAAGGAGGCAGGCTGCCACTTCTGACTGGTCTGTGGGCTGCAGAGGTGTATGCAAGGCTGGATTGGTATGCATCTGTCGTCTTGAGTCATGGTGGAGCACGGTGTCTATCCTTCAAAGCACAGGTGGGAAGAGTGAGTGTGCTAACAAAAAAGCAGGTTTCCTTTCATGCTAATACACAGCCACACAATATGTCACTCGCTCTTTTATTCTTTTTTTGAGCCCCCCCTGATATTCTTGTTGTAAAGGTCGGAAGTGCTAATGATTGTCGATTGAGATGTTAAAGGGAGCATATGTATCTGTTGTGTGGAACAACAAACTAACAAAATGAACATGATGGATAGTTTTTTTTAATCCTTAATTTGCTGGCTGAGTTCACTAAGAACATATTCTTATTCATGGTGACAACGCAGGGGATCAGTAGCAGAGAGAACAGGAGTAACACACGGCCGCATAGCTGGAAGCAATAATGGATTTCTTAGAAGCTAAACACCTGTGGCTCTAATCACAGAACTGGATTTTTAGCATTTGATAGCGACAACAAGGACGAATGATCATTTATATAAGAGTATTGCTATTTTACTGTACATAGTATTGCAGCCACCAACAGCCAGTAGCACTACTGCAAACAGCGCTCTTGGCATTTGCACATATCTTGAACTGGCTCCGCTGCTGGCTGCTTTGTGGCGATATTTTTATATTAGAGAGCTGCTCTGATTCATGTTTGACCTCCCTGCAACACCAGCCCTTTTGAATGCAATGCCGACGGAATAATAAATGCTCTTGTTGGTATAAAAATGGAGGAATATCATGACCGTGAGGATTAGAAAGTAAATTCATAAAACGTAGATGTAATGTAAAAAGCATGAATAAAGGCTACTACCGAATTGATAGATAATACCTCCACATCGGCTGAGGCGAAAGGGAAATTGGAATACTGAATTTCTTCCCTGTGAACACACAGCTGATTTGCATGGCTCACAGACTTTGATTCCTATTTTTATACTCAATGGTTTGTGCCTGTGGTCAGGAATATTTCAGAGTTTAGTAATTCACTGAATATTCACTGTATCTCAGGCATGAATCTATCAACGTAAATGGGATTAAATATTTCACAATATTTGTTCTTCTTGAAGGTCATTTCTGACATTTGCTGGTCAACAACATGATGTCATCAAATGATGACAGGAACAATATGTTTCACCTTGCTTCCATCCTGCCCAAAATGCATGCAATGTACAAAATCTATATTAAATGCCATGACTCATAAGCTACTGCTTGTCTCTAACAAAAGCAGACACCAGATTGCATATCTCATCAATGGTGCACTCCATTTAACATGAACTGACAGATTGCAATTTGTTTTACACACACCCTTTATGACAGCGTCCTTTACCATCCAGCAAACATAATATCATGAAGGTATTTAGAGCAGAGTTTTTTATGAATACATTTTCCCTCTTAACCTTGAGACAAGGTGCCATATAGTACGCCGTTTCCCCCACAAAAATCACATCTCAGTGTGTCCTTGAATCTATGATTAAAGTTACAGCTGTTGACGTTGTGTTGTTTAATTTGCTTGGTTGAAAATAATTACATAGCACCACTTGTGATTCCATCACCTGTTAAATTCAAAGGACACAAGTGCAAGCAATGGCTGGTGTAATGCAAGCTGTTGTGTACATGATTGCTCCACTAGCTGCTTTTATTATAAGGTCTCTGTAGCCCCGTGGCACCACCCACCGACCCCACCATCCACTCCTGCTCTATTGTTGATTCATGTGAAGGGGGTGACATCTTAAGGCATATACCTGCTGGGTGCTGCTCCTTTATCCTATATGTATATATACACACACACACAATCTTACGTTGTCAAGTTACATCAAACTGCATGACTTCAGACTCGTAGTCCTGCTGTGCATGGGCTCTGGTGTACAACTTATCCATATCCCTTTGCAAAAGCACTGTCTTGGAATGTCAGATCACATCACAGTAGGCATATGCAGTCATACATTACACAAGGGGGCTACAGCATCTTTGATTTCTAAAGCTGCTCTCATCTCCCAAGGAGCCCTTCTTGCTCTATAGGCACATGTGACCTGCCATCGGTGACATCAGGGGCAACTGCAGTGATCCATGAACTGGTAACTTTGTTTTCAATTATTCTCTCTGATTCCAACATAGAGATTTTCACCTGAGACATCTCTTTAGTAATGAGACACCTGTGATACAATTGCATTTTAAAACTCTTAACGCTGCACTAATTCATATTTTTATGTTAACAAAGGAGTCAGTCTTACCGCTCTCATCAACCTCCATTCCAGCAGCAGGTACAGTTTTCTGGTGAGCAAAGTAGACCAAAAATTCAATCACTTACAATAAATAAGACAAGATACCTTAAAGATACCTTTGAAGGTTGGGATGAGACTTTCCTTGACTGTAAATGGAAGATGCTTCACTTTTGAACTTTGAGATTGTGCCACAAAGAAAACAGTGAATACCTTGCTCTGCTTATTGTAGATTCAGTGATGCCCCTGAGACACTGGCCTTCTCTGAACCAGCTTCCATCTGAAAAATCCCAGGGGAAGACTTGTGGGATGATAAAAGATACGCTAACCTAAAGCAGACTGATGTCCCAATCAGCTTCAGCTCTTGGAATTGTTAGATAGCTCTTCCCTGCATTAAATAACATGTACATGGATAAAAAACATCCCAGAATGGCCTGGATTGTTAAGATTTGCTTTGATGTTGAGTTTCGAACGTGTGTAGGGGCACAAAGCTTAAACAACTAGTTATCCTGCTCTTTTCCCCTTGAATGAAAAAAAAAAAAAACTCAGTTTCACTGTGCCTAACAATAAGCGCAGTAGCGCATGTTTCTGATTCAGTGAACCATACATGGCTAACGAAATATATGGAAATCGGATCAGAATGGAATTCCTAAGAGAACCTTTAATATCATAGCCAAATGTCAGATACCGAGATTCTGAATGGGACAAGTAGTGCACTCTTGGTTTGTGAGAAATGTAAAATCTCATCTTTTATCTTGAGTGAAGCTGTGACTGTAGGCTGGCTGAAATCTCTCCCTTTTCTGTTCTGTTCTGGCCTTCTTGAGATAAAGACTACAAAGTCAATCTGCCCACTGCTGATCACTGACTCTAAGCCACTTTTATCCTCACTCAAGTGACCAGGAATCTAAACCAGAAGTCCATTCTTCCAACCTTACAAACGGGAGAATGTACACCACTAAGCTAAAAGCTTAACCTGTAGCTCAAGTGGCGCCTTTGAGCTTAATTCTGCAAAGCTGACATTTTCACGTTAAAAAAAGCTGCAGCGGAAAGGAAGAAAATCACAGAAGTCTTCATATTTGATATGATAATGAATTGTTTCGGAACACAAAGCACTACGCTGAAAGCTGTACTGTTATCATATTTAGCCCCACCACACTATGCGTTATGCGATTGCCTTGATTTGACCATGTGCTTGTTGGGGACCTGAGAGCAGGGTCCAAAATGTACAGCCGCCATGCGCCAAATGCAGGTATATTTCCATTTGGCGAGTAAATGTCCGAAGGCTATCCGCCCCAATGGCGGGTAAATGTTTGTACCAAAATAGTCATGTCATGAAAAAACTTACAGACGCCATGCTTCTGTCCTCTGTGTTGGAGTTTGACACACACACACACACACACACACACACACACACACACACACACACACAAAGCATGACAACAAACCTGCACACCTTCAGCTGCCCCATTACCAAATCTAGAGAGAGCTTATGTAGTTATGGAGCATCTTCAGCATCTGCCTTATCCCTTAAAAGGTGTACAATTGAGTGCATTAGTCCCTCATTTGTGCCACCAGCTATCAGACAGCGCTGGGCTCTGTGCCTGGCTTAGAGGATGGATACCCGAACCGAGCCAGGTTTGGACAGATATTTTGAAATGATGTTCGGGTCAGGCTCGGTCACATCAGCGCAATAAGGCATTGAACATTTAAAATTTTAAAAAGCGTATTACGTAGGTGCGCGCCTGTGTTAACGTGCGCTTGTTGCCCCGTGTGCGCTGATGCCTCATCTGTTGACATTTCTGAATGCCTTCCTACAGTTGCTTAATAAAAGCGGGCTTTCCACACAAACAAACGTACATGTGTCATTATATGAGAAAAAAACGAGATTTTAACTGTGTCTGGCTCGGGTCGGGCTCAGACATAAATATCTTAATGCCTGTCGGGCTTGGGCCGGGTTCGGTTACTGCTCTGTCGGACGCGGGCCGGGCTTGGGCAGAAAAATGCGGTCCGATCCACACTCTAGCCTGGCTGCTGAAACAGGACATCTGCTCTGTCTATATGAACTGTCTTGGACTTCCTTCACATTCCTGTGATTTGATCATTGCAGAATCTGTTTGCAGTGTTTGTATCAATATGTATACTACGAAATAATAAATACTTAAAGACTGTAGAGCGAAATATTTTATGGTCAAATCAATTATAAAGTGTTCGTTTAGAAGTTGTTTGATTGAAGTGAGACATTTTGACAAACACATTTTATTTTGGCCTCCGATCAAGTTACAGATGGAATAAACATGAATATGACAGCTGATATGACATGCCACCGGCAAAATTTGTCATTTTTTACCAGTAATGCAACAGATAGCGTCGGCTAAAAATGAGGAGCTGCTAGCTAAATGCTAATCTGCTTCTTTTTTTTTTTAAGAGAGGAGAGATACCAGCTTCATTACTGTTGTGGTTTACCAAATCCGTGTATTTTGTCAACTCTGATGTCAGAGCAGAAGAGTTAGTGCAACTAAATAATTTTTCACATTCACGCATTCTAATTTTCACTTCAAGGATGAGCCTCTGGAGAATATGGAGCCATGCAGCTGTAGACGACTGAGGATGAGGGAGAAATTGACAAATTACACTTCAAACACGCTCTTTGGAAAATGTAAGCAATGCTTTGCCAGTTCTTATCCAACACACACACCTCCTTCTCTTTATTCCTGTCAGATCTCTACTCTATGCTAGCCAATGATGGCAAAATTATTTTTTAAAAGCAATGTTAAACACATAAGTGAATGAAATATCAAGACTAGGAAATTTTTCCGAGTCTATCTATTCTACCTTTTGGTAGAAAGAAGCCACAAAAACAATAACCGTTGAGTGTCGTCTTCAGTGGAGAGTTCAATGAACTACCTGAATGCTTGGATACTGTATCTTTTTTATCTCACTAAAGAACCATTTATATAAGTTTCATTGAAGGAGATATTTCAGTATTCTTTTTATAAGATAGAATCAACCATAAACTGTAAACACAAAACCCACCTTGAGCTCAACTTTATTCTAACAATGTGGGAGAGCAGCACAAGTGCCGCAAAAAGGTTTGTAAATCTATTTCCAGACATAATTAACCTTTTACAGCTCTCAGAAACACAGCTTTACATATCAAATTCATCCACAGAAGAGTTAAAACAATGTATGCTATGCAAATGCCATTTCATTTGCACTACATAGACAGCATACAGTATGTGCCAAAAGCTGAAAAGAACTGGCGTTATGAGAGATGAACTAATATATGAGTTGGTATTAGGTGTTATCCTGAGTTCTGACATATTCCTCAGGTATATGTGGGCTTGGTGAGTGTTAATGCAGTCACAGGAAAAGAGAAAATAAAATCACAGCCAGAGCTCCTGCAGGTGCGTAGGTTTGGCGCTGAATGGATTTTGAGGCAGCCGAGGCGTTCTTGACACAGTGCAAGCTTGAAAGAGGCTGCAGGAGTTTTTTCTGTCTGTTGTGTATGCTCTGATCTCGTGTTTTGCTCCTCTGAGAACAGTTGGCTGGTCAAAATATCCAGCCATATATTATCCTGTGCTGGAAAGGGCCAGTGATCCTTGGCATGACACCAAAGTACAGTATATTCCTTTTTTAGCAGATCAAATTTGTAAATTAGTAACTATCATTTATGTATCTGGCTTAGGTATTGGCTTGTTAGTAAGTTAGCCTGGAGCATGTGTATTCTTGCTATCTCATATGGTTACAGCACATGGCTTTGTTGTTCCTGCATGCAACCCACCTTTAATTACAAGTGCACTTCTAAAGAATGCCCTGACAAATCGCTCAGACATTTTCATTGTACAGTCACGTTGAAGTGTTCATCATATTGCACGTCAATAATTGTACGAGGGATGACTGATTAGATTACACAAAGTATTTCTTTCATCACCACGTAGCTAGTAGCTCTTTATGAAATTGATCAAGACACTCGTAAATTTCCCCCGAAACGTTCTTCAATTCATTTGAACTGTTTCTCTTTAATAGAGCGGCAGACAAGATTAAAGTGTAAATAACAAGTTGTGACAAAATATTTGACACAAGCCATGTCCTGAGCAATGTGTTTACATCTAGTTACTAAGCTAATACACACATACACATACACACACAAACAAACACACTGTAGTGTCAAAATTGCATAGTTTATGGACCCGTTTCCCCTTATCAAGAATTTGTCTCAGCGTGACCTTCGATGTGTCAGCAAAAACAAGAGCTCGACTTAATTCAGAGGCAAGAGGCATGGCCCGCGACTGAGCACACCTTTACCCCTTATGATTAAACACACAAACTGACACCCAGTGTTTGATGAACAATCTATTATTCTTTTAATAAATCTTTCGGTATAGAGCGTGATGGACAAGGCAGATCAAGTGGGCGAGGGTCAAAGTAGAACTGTGCAGAACTGACAACAGTAAACAGTATATGTTCTACACATGCATGCCACGGTGAAGAGATTTTCCTACGAGTTAATAAACTCGTGACCACACACTTCACAAGATATTCGTCAATGACGCTCAATATTTGTAGAGTGCTTACTTTGATCCTCTCCAGTCGAGCTTTCGCTGCAGGGGCAGCCCTTACTATGGTGGTGCGCTTGAAGGTGTATGTGTAGATTAGAAGTGTTGCCACCAGATGCTGCCACCTTCATCAGACAAAGTGTACAGATTGCCTCATTAACGTTATCAGGTTTCCTATTGGCATTTGGTTTAAATCAAAAATATTACCAAATAGGCACTTTTACTTTTCGCTTCGACACCAAATCAACCGTCATCGGTCATTGTCGTTCAACTCTCCTTACTTCTCGTCACGTGACTTTTTAGGTGAACTAAATGCTCCATCGCGAGCCAAAGTTAACAGTATACAACTTAAACTGGTGGTTAAATGTAGCCAAGAATAATATTTCTATAGTATAAAGTGGAAAATATAGATAAAGATTCTCTTGAGAAGCACCACGTACAATAAATCTGTGGTCAGCAGGCAGATGCTTTTTCGGTTACAGTTGATGGGCCGATAGATAGATCCATATCCCAGGGGCAGGTCCTGATCCAGACTTTGAAAACCACTGGTCTACACTCTTGCCAGTCCACAACAGAGAAACAAACAAAAGGTCATCTTTCTCCAGGCAGGTCATGAACAGTGCCTCTGGATCCATGCCCACTGCACACAATAAATAGTTCATCTTAATGCTGAAACATAACCCTAACCACATTGAGGTGGATCATGAAGAATTCAAATGAACCAAGTAACAGTCATGTATTGTTTTTACATGTGAATACATCTTAACAAGAAAACACCCGATATGTTTTTATATGAAATGTTTCTTTTCGTGAGAGGTGCATTTAACGGTAGCTTGAATTCCTGTCAGTAACAATGTATTCAACATTGTTTTCACAGTGGTGGAAAACAAATAAAAGAAATGTTATGAAGACTTCTTAAGAGCCGCTCCTGAATCCATAAACCATTTATCCACCATTTATCTATGGTCAGTACTATAGACTAGTTGATTATACATGGTTTGAGACATTTCTGTTTAGATTTTTAGCAATGGTAGCGACGATGCTCTAGGGATGGCAGTGACGGTCTGACGGTCCACTGCTTTCATCAAAACTGAAATATTTGAACAACTATGGGATGGATTGCAATATAGTACATTTATGAATCCCAGAGGATGACTCCTATTAACTTTGATGATCCCCTGACCTACCCTCTCATGCCAGTGGCAGTTTTGACTTGCACTTCACTTTTCACAATTCTGTGAACTATTTCTTCATCTCTTCATGTACTTCATGGATTGGCTCCGATGTGGTTAAGACATTCACAGATAATTTATCCTGGTAACTTTGGTGACATCTTTGGTTCAGAATGAAATGTCTGCAAAACTGTGGGATTGATTGGCATGAAGTTAGGTAAATGTTTCCCACAGGATGAATCCCTCTGACTCATGATCTCCTGACTGTCGCGGCTGATGTGTCCCCATCGCAAGATGGTCTCTAGTAGCCTTTCAGTTTGTTCTTATGGTTCTTAACAGTCGTTCACTGTGGAGACAAGCACAAAGTTCACTGCTAACAACTTCATTTTAGACCGTGTAGAGTCGTTTGCTTTCACAGATTGACCTTAGCTTCACGTCACAGTCTCCTTTTGCCCTCTTACATTATCAGATCAATCCAGGTGATGTTCCCCCACTACTACCTGCAGCCGGCACAATCTGTAGCTCCTCACCCTGAATGCTGACAGGTGTCACCAGATGCTTGTTTGTCATGTCTGTCATTAAGAAGCAGCTGGTTCTTATTACACCCCCAACAAAGCTTGCCACCAGGCTCTGATTCTCTTCTTTGAAATAACTGATGCATCCCTTGGTAGTTTAATCTCCGAACATAATCCAGAGTTAAATCTGAAGCCTCCGGTGTAGAGAGAGTGAAGTTAACAGTAACAGAAAAAGTACCAGTCACAGGTTTGACTGGTATTGGTAGCTGCTGGAAGCCAGCTTTTTAATGCTGTAACCACAAGTGAATTGCACTCACACATCTTTCTTTGGAAAAATGGAAAATATTGTAAAATTAAATGAAATGGTACCCCAAAGCAACTGAGTTCTCAGTCTGAGAAAAGAGCCAGCTCAAGCTCTGAAATGAGTAGATTGAACACCTGCCTATGTATTAAAGTTAGATGTCAGTAATATCTACAAATACAAGTAACATATAAGTGTAAGATTGTCATTGAAAAGAAAGGAAAGAAAATGGCAAAACAACAGAAACATTTAAATAATTCAGCCAAACTGCTAAATTTACAAGCCAGAGGGGGTCAATTAAAAAAATTCTGCATTTGGGGTTTTTTCTCAAGTATGAAGCAGGCAGTGTCACACTAAACACGCACTCAGACATTTGACTGGTGCTGTAGGTAACAGTACAGTCTCCTGAGGCAGCCCTGTACTACTCTGCTGCCTGTCCAGACACACTGCTCTCGACACAAAACAAACATGGCCGGTCTTTGTAGTCTGTCATTCGGGGAAACATGCTGCTGTCCTTGTGCATCAGTAAGCAGGAGGAGCTGGATACCCCTTTGTCTCTCCATGCTTTTAGCTTGGTCACATTAGTATAAGCAGTGTAGAACAGGTACAGTACACAGCATACTGGATTTGTCCACACAAGTGCTTCCCTCTATGTAATATTTTACCACATGGAGTGCTGTAACCTGATGGTGGCCTGATAGTTCAAACACAAGTCAATGTAGGCCACAATCATGAGGGTGGTGTAAAGAACGCTTGTAATATAGAGAAGAAATGACCGGGCATTGAATGAAGAAAACAAAGATGTGGATGTGGCATTGTTTGTATTGGACTACTAGTGTGGCTCAACGGATGCACATTGCTGGGATAAAGCCTGACATACGGATGTCCGGCCCCTCACGCTATCGGGGCTTAGCGCCGCCCAGTGGTTGGTTTAAAGAAATACCAGGGTGCCAGACTAACATTTTAACATTATAACCAATTTTTAAACGGAGTCAGACCGGAGACTGTATATAAAGAGAGTCCTACGTAGTCATTCCACATAAAACACACCAGGTCTTCATTCACTTCCAGCTAACTTCACGGTGAACAATGAAGGCAAAACAGCATCATCTATTTTAACCAAATATTCTCTGTTTAGCTCAGCTTAAAACACCGGATCTGCAGCACATTACTGTGTCGTTCACTACCGAGCCCGTTTGTATAACCGGTAGGCTAACGACAACGTGATCTTCACCTGTTCAACTGACTTTACAGTACACGACTGTCCTGCTATTATTACACAACCCTGTGAACTAATCACTAATTGCCTTGTTCATGGACTTATGGCAGTGTGCTGCTGAGAGTCAATAGGGGAAACACTGGAACAGATATTTGGCGTTATTCTAAACAGTAAACACTAATGTATGATTGGATTAATTTACTCTGGCCCACTTTAACCTCTGAGTGTGACGCCACAAAAGCAAGACACACGAGTGTAGATGATGTTATCCACGCAGTTGAATAATCACTCACAGACCCTCACCCTCCCACACACATTGGCCAACTCTGGCACACAGGCTCCCTGCTCGTTTTTCCAACATGAAATAATGAAAAACAATGTTGTCAGGTCACAGTTGCGAATAGTTGTAAAAAAAAAAAAAAAGAATACTTGCACTATCACAAAAATTGGTCGCAAAATGCAGTCTGGAGCCCTGAATACAAACCAGCCGGTGTTTTTCACCTTTCCCAGAATATTTAAGTGGTGTAGCCAGATTATACTCCATTGCTGACACAGTGCTGTAGAGTACAGCTTATTTGGATGAGTTATACCCAGTTACAATGTAGGTTTAAAAACATTAAAGAATGAAATAAAAATGTGTTTTGGTGAGAAAAAAACAGAATGTAAACAAAACCCCTTGTTTACATCTAAACATGAGTGCAGTGTTTTCTCATGGTTAATATTTCTGTGAAGCACCTTAGGCTTGCGGATGATATTCTTCATGGGTTTTTAAAAGGAAGAGAATGAATCCTTTTCATTGGCTTGTTGAATGGAGCCCAGACTCAGTGGCCAAAATATCTCATATTTTTTGCACGTTTCATTCACTGACCTCATGTACCATCATCTGCAACCATACAACAATGGTTGTCTTTCTTTATGTTTCGTATGTTTAGATTTGTGCACTTAACGTGACCATGCATGCAGGTAGGCACTATTTAATAGACAGTATCACGAGGAAGAAATTTAAAGATTATCTCAGGACAGCATGATGGCTCATTGGTAAGCACTGCTGTGTCACAGTCAGACACTGCAGACTGTTTCCTTGCCTTCGGCTTGGTGCAAGCTAGGACAGTATCACAGTCTTCCTGATCAGGAATAAGTAGGTTTGTAAGGAGGATCAAGGAATGAAACATTTCCCTTCATCAAGAGACTCTACAATGTTGACAATGTTAATACAATCTACAGTACTATTCAAGGGAAAAAATAATGTTTAAGGTCCAATATGTAATATAGTTACTGTAATAAATCCAAAAATGACCCCAATGCGTCATCAGATATTAAGGAAACATGTTAAGTTGACAACAATGCTAATGCCAGTATTTTCTCCTTTTGAAATTTCCGTGACGGAATTTCTGTTTGTGTTTTAGCCTGTGTGTTGTTATCAACTGCCCAGTTTGACAGCCAGGCCGGGTTACCAGATATACCTGTAAACACGTAAACCCAGCACGCTACAGCTGTGACGTAAGTACAGCCATGAAAGCAGCAAACAAACGAACGGTATCAACGGAGATAGATTCTACCAGACCTAAAAAAAAAACTGTTTCTAACCCCGGGTAAATACTGGAGATGTATTTGAAAGATGGAGACAGCTTATAGCCCAAAAGGGCGCGGAGTTGGCTAATTTCCTCCTGAACAGGTAAGCATTAGCGTCAGGCTAATTTATCACAGCTACTAGGGACGGGCATTTTATGTAATTTCAACATTTGTGTACTCACATCGAATGATACAGCGGTATAGAGTACCCAAGTTGGTTACTCACAAAAACAATTCAGACACAGCCAGTAAAGTGATCCCGACTGGTCCTGGCTAACGCTGCTATGCTAACCCTGCTAACTTCAACTAACTGAAAGCTAACCTAAAAACCAATACAATGAGCTAAAATACACTAAAAGACACTCTGTACAGTTGGGAGAAACTGTTATTAGTGTTTTTAAGTAAAAGATACAGTATGCAAGTTGAAAATACAGTTCAGCTGCAGTTTAAACATGTCATGACTGAGCTGTGAAGAGGGTATATGAGAGGTTGGCATTACTCTTTGGTAAAAATGCTAATGACATGGCTTCACTCAGCACAAATGATGTGATAAGCTAAAAGGGTACATTACAGAAAACGGGTGCCTGCAGATGAATTAATGATCTAATGGCAAAGTTAGTTCCACATGATAGTTCACATGAGATTGCTGATGAGACTGCATACTTAAGATAAAAGGAAACATTGTACTTTTTCCTTTTAGACATTTGAAACCTGTTTAACCTATATATAATCATGAGTATTTCAGTGTAATTACTTGTATCAGATGCTTTTTATAAGTATAAACCAGACACTTTCCAGTACCAGAATTGAACCAGCCTTATATGAAGACCTGTAAACTGTCTATAGGCATAAAATGTGTAATATTTGAATACAAAACACCTCTGCTGCTCAGGACATAGTCACTGCCACACAGTTTACTGCCTCACTACATTCATTTAATGTTGTCTCTGCTTAGATCAATACCATAGCCAAGAGGAAGCCCTCTGCTGTGTCCTTGATATTCTGCTCGGTAAATAAGTGAAAGAGGTAAAGAGGTGTTGGAAATTGTTTAGCAATAAACAGAGGTTGAACAGAAAAATGTAAACACTTCTCACACCCATATTGTGTGTAACAGCTGTGCCTTCTTTGTTTCCAATATGAATTGACCTTTTCATTAAACCTTTTCTAAACCAATGTACTAATGGAGATGATTTGACCTCTTTGCAGTTCTAGTAGCTGCCTCACATGTTGTTCACTTGACTTTTACGTTGTAAAATGGCATTTACAATAATATGGCCTATACAGTAATACCGTTAAAGTGGACTTGTGCTGGCAATAGTCATGTAGTTACTTTTTCATTCAGCGTCTGTCCTTCTTTATCTTGTGGTACCAATATTACACTATACTACATTACAAGTAAAAGTCCTGAATTCATAATTTTATTTACCAAGTAAAAGAACTAACAGCAAAAAATATGTAAAAGTACTCATCATGCTGAATGGCAACTCTCAAACTTTGTCATTGTCGGCTAAACTCAACTGCCACGGCCCCTGAAAGGACCGTCACTCAAAATGTGGTCCTGGAGACACCTACTGTAGCGGGAACTACCACACTGCGGTAGCATTGCAACCGTGTATGATGCAGTCACGAAACCTCACTGATGTGTTGTTAACATCAAAATGAAGGCTGAGTTTGAAAATCGGTGTGGTCCAAGCAACAGCCTTGCCCTTACCCCACTTGAATCCCCTGGCCCGACAACCATGAAAGATACAGTCACAAATCTTTACAGGTGTGTAGTTGACATCAAAATGAAGGCCAAGTTCAAAAATGGGTGTGGTCGAAGCATACACACACACACACACACACACACACACTTAACAACACTGGTGGGATCCCATAACAAGATGGTCTCTAGTTATAATTAGTGTTGATGCATGAATGAAAAACTAGATTAATATTCCTTATTTCTAGGGCTTTTCTGGATTTTTGGGGTGATGTGTATATAATAATAATAAAAAACTACACAAAAAATGAAGCATTTAAATATTGATTTGGACAACGATTACCATGGCAACGATTGAAGCTTCGAAGCATTTGGGTCAGCCGAAATTTTTTCTTCTTCTAATAAACTAATTGATCAATTGACTAATCTTTCCTCCAAAGGAATTGTTTTGGTAGAGAAATAGAAATATGCTAACTATATGTTGGTTTTGTTTTGTGTTTTTACATTTTTGGGGACAAATTCAGCAGGCATGCAGTTGATTGTTCAGTGACTGATCTCAAATGAGATTGGCTTCTGATGGTTGAGCCTAATTTCAAGAAGCTCCAGTCTCAGTCCAATTTACTTCCTTTTCTTTCCATCCAGCCAGTGAATGCAACTTTAGCAGCTGAGGCTAAGTGGCTAATTGTTGCGTCTTCTAGTCAGAGTTAATGCGAGGGGGAGAATCCTCAGAGAGGGCCAGAGAAGGGCCGGCCATCTGGAGAGGTGGGAGTGCACACGGTGGACTAGCAGGCACAAGTTCAAACCATCTCATGGGTCCATCATTCTCCCTGAGCCAATTTTTTTGTGAACTACTTTATGTAACTAGTATCTTTGTTAGCTGAGCTTAAATTATTACAGACTGACTGTGTTTTGCATAAATGTGAAGTAACAAATGAGCGTTATGCTGCCTTCAGGGTTCTTTCAGAAGTACCAGGGTTACAAGTGAAGCGTGAATGAATGATATTAATGAGGAGGTAAATGAAATGGGACAGTCGGTAATTTCTGTATTTCAATACATTTATTTTATGTCGGATTCAATCATCCCTGTTCATACACACGTTGATATAACCACTGATTGATGTGTGAGCTGATTAGTTGGCTTATTTAAAGCCTCTATATGTATAACTGTGTAATTATACCATTGCAGTTAGTTTAATGGCAAAAAGTTTTGAATTGTAGAAAATTGAGATCATCCTGGGGAAAACTGGGGGTTGGCAGCGGCTGTGCCAGAGTGCATTGCATTCAATCATTTTTTTTGATAGCACCACTTGCTTAAGTTAATCATTTTCAACTCCACATAGGGGCTTTAGGTCTTTGGTTTGTTATATGTTTTCATGAGCCTGATAAAGTGCTGAACAAAATACATTGCTCATGCCAGTATTAATTAAAGATCCTTGATCATAAATATTTGTATGGGCTGAGTGTGCAGTTACTACCACAAACATATTTCTGACATTCACATTCCTCTTGCAGTTACCAGCACCTCTTACAACACAGTATGCAGTGTGTGCGAAGCTTCTTTCTTTTTCAGTGTAGTAGCCTTGTCAAAAACTTTTTCTATGACGGATTATATAAAAATTGGCTACATGACTAATCATCTATGCCTTTGTCATGTGTGTGATACTGTCATTAGCTTCCTGTGGGAGAAATTATGAATGAACCATTGATGTGTTTTGCTTTATGAGCTGTTATAGTGATCTACTTCACAGAAAACAAGTGGCAAGCTTGAAACAAGCACCCAGCTACTTTCCACTAGTTTGTTCAAAGTCATGTTTTTTGGCTCACTGTCTTCCATTATCTGCCTGCGCCACAGAAACAATTCTTTTGTCTGCAGATGTTTTTTGGAGGCAGATTATTGGCAAGTAATTAATAACTGTGCCTCATAACAGTTGAGTAGTTATCTTTGAGCCGTGAGATCTGTGTGAAGCTCACCAGCACATCTGGGACACATTCAGTTGTGACAATCTGAGAGCAGCTTTGTCCTGATATAAACTGTGCAATGCAAATGACTTGGGTCGCTTGTTTGAGGACATAGCATTGAGTTATTGGCAGCACAAGAAGTTGTTAACACACAGCAGTGGTAGAGTTAAAACCGGTGGTAATTAAAAATAATGAGCTGTAGGGTTTTCTGTGTACCAGTCACATAGGCTACGGTAAGGCACTGATCAAACTTCATCAGATCCCGTCATCCTTATTTCAGATCAATAAGGTTTAAGTTACACAAAATGCATCATGTTTACACATTTAAACTTAACAGTTAAACTTAAAAAAACTTAGATTGTATTTCTGTGTTGTGAAAGTGGCGGAATACACTATAATACAGCATAATTGCATGATAGATTTTACCAGACCCCAAATAATGAGACTTTGTTTGCTATATAAACTTAGCACAAAAAGTAAGGAAATTTGTGTTTGGTAGATTATTTCTCTGTGGTAACAATGCTTTTTGACAATTAATCTTATACCGTTGGAAAGCCTGTTTAGTTCCCTTTCAAATGGTGCCCCATTTGTAAGGAACATGCATTTGTGGAATGAGCAGCAGCGCTGAGTATGTGGGCTGCACCCATGAAATATTTGCCAAATCTTCTCTGCCAATGCCAAACAGCTTATTCTGCCATTGACTCATTTGGATGATTGAAGTTTGAAGAAACAAGACATATTGGCAATTTAAAAATATATTCATTTTACAAACAGGAGCCTCAGTAGCGTGTGGAAGAACCATACACAGCCACAACAGCCTGGCACCTCCTCCTCATGCTGGTCACCAGCCTGGTCTCACACTGCTGTGGGATGGCATCCCATTCTTCAACGAGCATTTGACACAAGTCAGCCAACGTGGTTGTGTTGGTCACTCTGGCACGAACAGCACGCCCAAGCTGATCCCACCAGTGTTCAATGGGGTTGAGGTCAGGACTGCTGGCAGGCCATTCCATCCTCTCCACTCCCACATTCTGGAGGTAGTCTCTGATAAACCCCGCTCTGTGGGGGCGAGCGTTGTCATCTTGGAGGATAGAGTTTGGTCCCAGACTGTGGAGATATGGGATAGCCACTGGTTGCAGAATCTCATCTCTATATCTCTCTGCATTGAGATTGCCTCCAATGATGACAAGCCTTGTTTTTCCAGTGAGGGAGATGCCGCCCCACACCATCACACTGCCTCCACCAAAAGGTGTTACTCTATCGGTGCAGCAATCAGCATAGCGTTCTCCGGATCTTCTCCACACTTTGACCCTACGATCCAACTGCCATAGGCAGAATCATCCAATCCACCAAACGAGTCAGTGGCAGAATAAGCTGTTTGGCATTGGCAGAGAAGATTTGGCAAATTTTTCATGGCCACAACCCACATACTCAGCGCTGCTGCTCATCCCACAAATGCATGTTCATTACAAATGGGGCACCATTTGAAAGGAAACTAAACAGGCTTTAAGATTTATTGCCAAAAAGCATTGTTACCACAGACCAAACACAAATTTCCTTACTTTTTGTGCTAAGTTTATATATATATATATATATCATTTCTGCATTTCCTCAATGTTATTATATAACATTTTAGAGGACTAACAGGTCCAGTTGGAGCTGGTTAACGTGGCTCGGGAAAGGGAAGTTTGGGGTCCCCTGCTGGAGCTGCTACCCCCGCGACCCGATACCGGATAAGCGGATGAAGATGGATGAAGATGGATGGATGGATGGATAACAGGCTAGAGTAGGCGCCCTGTCTTATAAGATTCCATCATAGAAAGTTGACATAGAAGAGGGAGAGGGAGGGAGCGGGGAGCGCCGTGAGCGCTGAGTGAGCAGGTACCAGCGTACGAGTAGTAAGTTGCTGTCTATGAAAAAAGTTCAAAGCAAAACAGCTGTTGGGGCTAAAAATAGAAAAAGAAAGAGGGAAATGACATGTCAAGGGATGCGACAGCAGTTAAATAAGTGGATGGTGAGAGGCAACAGGTAGGATTTAAACGTGACGTCTGTGCTTGGAGGCTTGCAAATATTCATGTTAACAGACTAGCTAGCGTTTGCTAACACTGGGAATGTAGCAGCCAAATGGGGGTTTACGGCTAGCTTAGAATATGCAAAACTGAGGTTGATGAGCTGAAAACTGATAAATATAAGGGAGCATGTACAATAAATGACAAGAATCTGGAAAACATAACTAATGCTATAACTCTGGTTTACCATGGAATCATGCACAGATTTGCTACCAAACTTGGAGGCTTGCAAATATCCATGTTAACAGACTGGCTAGTGTTTGCTAACTTAATGCAAACCAATGTTGCTGATAGCTACATTTAGATTTTGGTTAAACCCTATGGTACCAATCCCATGCATGACATATCTCAATTTTTTAAGGTAAAATAACAACTGGTAAATATAAGGTAGCATGCACAATAAATGACAGGAAGAAAAATAAATAGGGGAGAGTGGGGTGATTTGTGCCAGGGGGGAAGTAGATCCACCCGTTGTTTCTTGAAAACCATAGAAGAAATTGGTCATGTGACCACATCATTTTGAAAAGCCATCAATTTTACTCATCCTCCAAAGAAGAGAGACACATGCATGAGAGGTAAGCACATTTTAGCTCAAAAAACAGTTTTTTTCCTTTCAAAGTAAAATGTCTATGATTAAGGTTTTATGATTGTAGTGTCTGAACAATTATAGACAAGTTTGAAAACATTTCACACGTTTTAGTGCTTTAGCAGGCTACACAATGAGTCTATAAAGTTAGCATGATGTTAGCTCTTAACTGCTGGATCATGCTAGTTTTTCAAACTTGTGGGTCTGGGGTGATTTGTGCCAAAGGTGTCACCGCCTGTCCATGACTCAGGCTGTGTGTTTACTTTTTTTTTTTGGTTTTCTGTGTGCGTGGGAGTGTGTGGAGTGTGTGGGCAGGCGTGGCTTCCTCCAGGGCACCTGGCTCTCCAGCGCAGCTGCAGGTTATCTACTAATCAAGCTCCAGCACTAGTACTCCTGTGATCCAGGCAGCGCCAGTTCGTTTCAGTCTACCGAGTAACTACTCTTGGCCAAAAGCTCTAGTTCTATAAGTGAACCTGTTTTGAAGTTTATATTAACACTGTGTTATTTTTCTGTGCACAGACGTTGGAGGTCTACAGCATCTTCGCTTCCAGCCACGCCACCAGCTGTGTGTGTTCGAGCCTGCCTTGCCTACCTCCACTCCATTTGGATCACCACCCTCCTTAGTTAAATTGCAATATTTTCTGTTCGGCTGAATCTACATGAAAGATTTCAAATTCCACCCATCTAGTCTGTGTTCGCTCTTGGGTCCAGACCTCACCCTAACAAAAGGGCCTGGGTTAAGTTGTGCCACAAAGAAAATCAAGATAAAAAAGCTGAAAAGGAAAAGAATGAAAGGCAGAAGAAATGGGCTCTGACAGGCTCAAATCAAACCAAAATCATAAAGAAAAAGTCCTGCACAGTAGCTCAGAAGAAAGCACCATGGGCCTTCCACTTGATGACACCACTGACAATGAAGCAGAAGATGACCTGGAGAACACACACAACAGAAAAAAGAAAAGGGCTAAAAAACAGAAAATGAATTAAAATAAGAAGAGAGGGTTTCTGAAAGTGTCCAAACCCCCAAAGAAAGTGACTGTCTACAGTAGCTCAGAAGAGAGTGACATCTCCATTCCACTTAACGACACCACTGATTATGATAGTTCAGATGTCCAGAATGATGATGTTGATGGTGACAAGGATCTGTCTGCTGGTGACTTTGTCATTGTGAGCTTTGCTGGTAAAACCAAATCCTATAACTGCGTTGGATTGGTGGAGAAGGTTGAGGGTGCAGACATCACCGCAAAGTTTCTAAGGCAAAATTGTAAGAAGTCTGTGGATGGAAAGCCCATCTTTACATTTAAAGAAAATGGAGTCATCCCTAGAGGTGATGTGCTCAAGAAACTACCCACACCCCAAAAACTTGGTGGTACAGCCAGAAGGGAGCAGAAGTTTATATTCCCCTGCAGCATTGACAAGTGGAATGTTAAGTAGTAGGCCAGATCCAGACGACCTAGACCTACATACTCACAGGGGATAATCTGGATAAGTGAGGAGATGGGCATGCCTCATCAGTGTTTGACTTAGGCCTACCTGCCATTTGTTTAATTTAGCTAACACTGATTTCAGTTTTGAGGTTGCACTATATTATTAAAGTTTTACTAAGTTTTTAAGTGTCCTAAGTCACAATAGGATGTTTAGAAATTAGCCTAGTCACTTTATTCTTATGTTACATAATTGACAGACAGCGTTCTATGTCAACAGCCTTTTTGTCTGAAATTATTCACAAATATCATATATTGTGTATTTAAGTTTTTTGTGTTTTCCCAAAAACTACAAAATATGACTTATTCCAACAGTTTAATAGGGTGACAATATCTAAATAAACCTTAAATGAGTAATTTCGTATTGAATTTGTCTTCCCCCAAAGGCACAACTTACCCCGCACCAGGGACAAGTTGTGCCACAAGACCACTTTTTTTCCCAAAAACTATATTTCTGAAACAATTTATTTCAGATCCAAAGTTATTGTTCTCAGGGATGCACCACATCTTGAAATATATGTACATTCTTAAGTTGAAGGCATTACTGTCATGGCCTCACTTTAAAGTCACTTTGAGTAAAAACTGGCACAACTCACCCCACTCTCCCCTAAATATGAAAAAAAAAATATATATATATATATATATTTAAAATACAAAATGTGAATGTAATTTCAACAGCAGCACAACCTTACTTCATAATAGTTGTCTTATCTGATGCCATCACTAGGCTGACTTAAGAATTGAATTTAGGCTGCTATATTTAACTGAGTTCATTTCATTCAGGTGTGAGGATGGTGGATCAGGAAAGGCAGGGGAAGGTAACAGGTAGGTCTAACATTAGGTGGAAGTGTAGGGGGAGCCACTTGATACCAACATATTCATTTCTTAAAAATATGGAAAAACTAATGAAAAATCTATTACATAATGTTTGTTTGACAAGATGTCTTAGTGGAGAAGAAGACAGGCAAGGAGTGAATGAGACAGACATGAGGTTGGCGATGGCATCACGTAGAGATGAGACCAGTGATGACATCACGTAGAGATGAGACCAGTGATGACATCAGGTAGAGATGAGACCAGTGATGACATCAGGTAGAGATGAGACCAGTGATGACATCAGGTAGAGATGAGACCGGTGATGACATCAGGTAGAGATGAGACCGGTGATGACATCAGGTAGAGATGAGACCGGTGATGACATCAGGTAGGAGTTCTATTGTCTCTGTTAGACCACACAAAACTAAATGTCCAGTATGGTTTGAAGTTCTGTTGAACAACCTATACGCTGTGTCCTTTTTGAGGGGGAAATAGTACAGACAGAGATGGAAAGCCACTCACCACTCAAATCACATCAACCAGGGGTGATGATTAGGTTGCCAATTGTCACAATTTGGTTGGTTGGGTTGGTTGGGAGACTGTTAACGTCGCTGATATACTTTAAAATAAACCGTTATTATTTAAAGCCCATACATGATGCACACTTTTTGGGGGGGGGTCGCCAAAATTGTTGCTGCATACCCCTCTGACACTGGGTAGTTGCGCACCTGCCACTGATATGTCTGCGCTTCTCTCTGATGCTCTGAAGACGATACAGGCAACACAAACACCGCTGCACATGACGCTAGTTAACACTATACTCGACAGCAGCTAACGTTAGCCTACCGCTAGCTAGTAGCTGGATTAAACACGGTTAAAATGCTGACAGCTAACGCTAAACGGTGTAAAGTTTGACTGTGTTTTACTGTAGAGGATTCAACACCGGGATGTAACAATGTGCAGCTGCCGTCGGAGAAACAGCACAGACGGTGCATTCAATGAAACTGGTAAACTACAGCCTCGTGGTGCATTTGAAGTTATTGTAAATGTCCTTTTCCCATCTGATGGTTGTTTTTGTCGTTCAACAGCAATTTACTAGTGAAATAAGTTATTGTTATACATTATTATTAAATCATTTCATTTTGACCATATGGCCTTAGCAATAAACAAGCCATTCTTTAATGTCACCAACTGTTGTTTAGTACCCTTTTTTTTCTTTTCTTTTTTTCGGTTCAGGCACCGTTAATTATGTATGCGATTAATTTTGATTAATTAATCACAGAGTATGTAAATTAGATTACATTTTTTAATCGATTGACAGCCCTAATATATATATATATATATATATATATATATATATATATATATATATATAATATTTTCTCAGTTTACTTCATGAACCAAGTCAAGCGCTGTAAAAATATGTTATTATGGTAAATGATTGTGGTTATCATTCAAAAAGCTGAAAAACATACAGTTATGAATGACCATACAAGACGTCCAGTGGAGCAGTAAACACAAAAACTGTTAGTGCTCCTCACAACAAACCCTAGGGGCCCCAGTGGGACTGCAACGCTTCACTACACCTGTTTATGTTTTTCCTGTCAAGTCACACTTTGTTTCTAGTGCATTCACCTAGACAGAAACTGAGAGACAGTTGTCTTGAGTCAAAGTACAAACTATCTTATATACCATCAGATTCTAGTTATGCAAGCAGTGCAAACATCTTGAAAAGCAAAGCTACAATATTATTTTTACCATAATGTTTGTGATCCATTACGTTTGAATGCAACAATCATGCTTTGATGAAAGAGTATAAATATGTCTTCTATAGCCCTAGCGAGCGGCAGGTTTAATGCCACGCCAGAGGAGGACAGACTTTGTTTATTATATGCGCTAGCTAAAATTAAGAACTACGGGGCAGCCTCTAGCTCACCCAGTAGAGCGTGCGCCCCATGTAGGCTGAGTCCTTTGCAGCGGCCCGGGTTCCAATCCGACCTGCGGCCCTTTGCTGCGTGTCATCCCCTCTCTTTCTCCCCACTTTCCTGTCTATCCACTATCTAATAAGGGAAAAGCCCCAAAAATAATCTTAAAAAAATTAAGAACTACGATAATTTTTTGTTTTATTGTCCTGTTTACGAGGACATTAGGGATGAACTTTTTACTAACACTTTTACTAACTTTTTACTGACAACATTTTGAAAGGTTTGAGTTATGCTTCGATAAAGGAGCCTTTTTTGTAACAGATGTCATTTGCCAAGCTTTAGAAAGAAGACAGAATACTTAGAACAAGCTCTGAAATAAGCCATTTTGTTAAATGTAGTGTGTGTTTGTGTGTGTGTGTGTGTGTGTGTGTGTGTGTGTGTGTGTGTGTGTGTGTGTGTGTGTGTGTGTGCGTGCGTGTTTTCTAGGTGCTGCTCACTGATGACTGAGGGCAATCACAGTATGTTGCGGCTTTCGAGCCGGTTGTAACAAGAAGTTCTTCTGCATTCACAAACATCATTTAATAAATACTATTAATGGTATTTATTAGATTATGAGTCAACCTATGTGAATATTGTATAGTACCTCTAAAGCTATGACATCATGCCTAATAAAGTCATGATTATATTTTCGTTGCTGACTAGTACAGACCCTATTCTTCTACGTCAAACTGAAGTTTGTGTGTGAAATGGCTAAAGAGATCATGTGTATTATTGTCACTCTTGCCATTTTCCTGCTGGTGTGAAATTGTATGACCATTATTTGTACATATTTTTCTCAAGGTTACAGCAGGGTGGAAGGGGTTCATCACAGTTTATCCAAAGATTTTAATGAATGTCTATGGAAGCCACATATAGGTGCAGGGAATTGCTTAAGACTGAAAAGCAAGACCTATATCCTGATGACCCCAATCATTATGACATTTTGATTGATGATAATGTTTTAAGGCACAAAACAGAGGGTACATTTCTAAAGCCAATTACAAACTCTGGGTTTCACAGACAGATTTGCTTTGTCTCTGGGACAAAACTCAAATTCCCAAGTCTATTACATCTGTCCCGGAGAGGTAAAAATATAAAGGCAATTATTCTCAGCCTCCCAGAGGATCACCTCCATAGGGATGACATATGTTTATTGTTTGTTACGTTCTTAATGTTCAAATGACAGCAAAAACAAATAGCTTGCTCTTTTTAGGTTAGAAGC
Source organism: Sander vitreus (assembly GCF_031162955.1). Lineage (NCBI taxonomy): Eukaryota > Metazoa > Chordata > Actinopteri > Perciformes > Percidae > Sander > Sander vitreus. Next base: position 22,563,058 of record NC_135864.1, on the reverse strand, counting down.
ACAAGCACTGTACTTTACTCTCACAATATCTAACTCATAGTTTAAGTCATCTCTTTCAGTATCAAAGCCACTTTTGAGACTTTGATGAAAAGTTTTAATTGGCTTTATTACAGACACTTTTGGCATCTCCTGAGTTGTTTCCCAAATCAAATAGCTAAACATGAAAAATGGATAAATGCCCAAACAATGATTCTAATTGTTTTTCTTTCTGAATCCTTTGGTACCATTTAGCTATTTATTGTGTTAACTGTTAAGCTCCCTTGCTGTCTAAACTACAGCACTGACACTGCAAGGCAGACCTTGTAGGCAATGCTTAAAAATCTATATAATAATCACTCTCATGGTCTACAAGGGTACTCAAAGGAATTGTGCAGACTAAATCCCTCTTCACTGACATCTGTCATATCAAAAATGGTGAACCTAATAGCTTGTGCCATCCTTAGAGCTTATGAGAGAATGTCGTACAGTTTGAAAGTCATATGTTGACCATACTGAAGTAAACGGTTTGCTTTTTCCGTAGACAGTATATATAATTGCTCTGTTACTGCGCAGCCTCCAACTGAGAGAGACGACGTAGATGTGACGTGAGCAACCTGTCTGAAAGTTGGAAGTCTTCTGGTAGCTGTGCCAAGAGAAATCTCAATCATTCCCAATCCTGCAGAGACAGACAGCGTAGGTATATGTAAGGAGATAACATAGGCACAGGCTAGTTATTGCTAACTAAAATGCTAGTTAACATTAGTAATTAAACTTAAACAGCGAGTGTGAGTCGAAACTGCCTGCGAGCTTCTCCTGTACTATACGGTAATTCCTCTATGTGACAGTAAGTCCCGTGGTTATGACACAATCGGTAGCCTATTTTTACAAAAACGTCTGCTACGGAGCCATAACGTGAGATACAAGGTAATGGAGCCTTTTATACATTGTTGTGTTTCTTTAGAAATAAACAATGGACAAATAAAGTCTTTAAACGCTTCAGATGTAAAGTCATTCGCTGTCAAAGTGACGTCAAAACGAATGGCAGTCAATGGGATGCTAACGGCAGGTGATGGCTTGTTAGCATCAAAATGGCGCCATAGGAGCTACGGGTTGTTGACAGACGCTTACCCCCTTGGCTTTTTCTGATTTGCTTGGGTTACAATGTTACATGGGTTATGTTGCTGCTGTAGACACAGTGTCACGGTGTACAATAATATGCCTCAGATAACAGTGTCATTTAAATGGTAAATTGTTTTTTGTTGTTGCTTGCATTGTTGTGAGCAAGGGTTTGCTTTGGGATATGAATTTTACCTCGCCGGATACAAACCAGGGGCTGTGAATATATGAGCCATGTGGGAGCGTTGGCAGGAAGGAACTGTGCAGAGACTTAAATTAAATGCAGTCATGTTTACAGGCCGCATGTGAATGCACAGTAATTTAGTCACATAACATCAGGTATTCATGATCAGTTCTGAAAAGTGGGATTACTGTGGTTTAAATGCATCTTTGTAACAATGCATGTGAGTGATGATCATCATGATTCTACAAGTTTTTACCCTTCATAGGAAGTAGTGTATTTTAACTGCAGCTTGCCTTTACATTATCTTTTTCACGGCAACAATGTGACGAGACAGTGTCCCACTGATTATTCATGCTAATCAGACCATATTCACAATAGGCAGTGGCTGCTGTGCCTTGACGTAACAGCAGATAATACAAAGCAGAAGGATCAAAAGATGTTACAGTTAAGGGTTATGTAATTCATCTTGTGGCATTCTCATTGAAAGTTTTTTCTCAACCCTGACATATCGATGTATTATGTATCACGCGTACATGTGTTCTTATGTTCAGATGAATTATGAGAAAGAAATACTGCTAGGTAGCACCCATTGCAACATAGCAGCTGATGCCATCTCTTTTCCATTATAATCACAAACTCATTTAATAACACCACTGTGAGCAGTCCCTTAAAGCGACATTATACTCAGAAATGTCCTTTTGTGCTTTTGTTACCTTGTCTGCATGCTCAGCCACAGCAGGCAGGTTCTCATGTTCACATGTTTTATAATGGAAGGAAACTTTAAATCAAGTTACTACGTTATTATTTAATAGTCAACTGATTTGTAACAACTAATGTTTTATACTGTTTACAAATCACTAGAAAATAATGTAATGCACATCCACTATTTAATAAAATAGAGGTAACCCCTGGATGTGTTAAACAATGTGTGACTGTATTCATTTTCAGTATTAAAAAGTTCTAACTGTAGTTTCTCTGCTTACTTTTCAAGTTACTTTTACACAGCAGTGACAATTACAGCTCATGCCCAGCGCAAAAGTACACATTTACATGTTATAAAAGAACAATTCCTGAACAATGACAAAATAAAATGTTTCACACTATTTTCAATTTTCAAATATGTATTGTACTTTTACATATTTAGACTCTTCATAAAACAGTAAACATGGGGAGAGGGGAAGTTACACGCAAAGTAATCAACCAAAGAATGTTGCGATTATATGGCATTTAGGTACTGTATATGATACTTTGACTGTGAGCTGAGCAGAAATAAATTCTCCCTGGTACCACTGCCAATAAAAAACGAGCAACAAATAGACTCAGGTACTGTACTTATGTACAAATTTGAGGTACTTGTCCCTAAATTGAGTATTTCCATTTCATGTTACGTGATACTTCTACAACATTACAATTTGTTTGGAAATATTGTACATTTCTCGTTTCCAATGTGAACTGCTAAAATAGAGTTATTCTTCCATTACTTTCTATTCATTAGCAAATCTATTATAATTGCTTTAAATTAACCATGTGATACTGATGAGTTGTATGTAAAGATTAGTTTTGTTATTGGTTATCATTAAATCTTGCCCCGGCCTGAAATATTTTGTACTGTGAAGTACCACATACAACAAAAGGGTTAAAGCCATTTCCAATATTACAATGGCCAGAATGTTGACTTTCATAATATGTAAATTAAGTACAGAGTTTATTTATTATTATTTCAAATGAATTCATCTATGCCGGTGATTATATCTGCAATATTCCAAGCAGTCTCCTCTTCTCCAACAGTAAATTACTGTTTTCTATGCAGGCTTTGTATTTGATTAACACGTTTATCTTGGGAACATGCAATTATGAAGCCTCCATTAGCTCTCCATTGTCTTCCCCTTATTGAAATGGATTTTTCTCCTAACCATTCGCGTGGTGGCCGATCCTTAATTTAATCTGGACGGTGAGGTAGTTTGGAAACATCAATGGTCTCTGAGGCAGTACCTTGCTCCCGGTCTAAATAAAACCTCACTAACTCTCTTTCTAAAATAAATGCCCCCTCCACATAATTGGTGGCTGAGGCTCCAGCTCATGCACACTCTTTGATGGAGCCTCCCTTGCAAAAACAAATCCTCCATTCCCGCAGCCGCATTACTGCATAGTCACTGCGCCAGAATCCCCATGGCAACAGACATGTGCAACAGCCTGCCCTCCCCTCTGCCTTCCCCTCCACCCTCAGAACTCTTTCCTCACTAAGAAATGCCATTATCTCCAGAGTACAAATGTGCACCATTTTCCACAATGATCTACAGAGGTAGATGCCGTAGAACGGAGAAAAGATATATTATATATATTATTTTATAATAATCTGTCAACTGAAAAATCTCTTTTAGTTCAGCCAGTTGCTATTGGAAACTGCACAAGGACAAGGCGTAAGGAGTAACAAGCACAGCAGGCAGGCAGGCTGGAAGTAGGTGGTATATATGCACTGTGACAAGGAGAGACAGAATCTTGTTCTTAGAGGTTTCTGGTCCACAGAACAACATCAAAATCAGTTAAAAGAGCAGCGTCTGCATCACTACACTCTTCATTCAATTTTTGTCACCATAAAGTTATTGGATGACTTAAATCACACACACACACACACACACACTCACCATGAACCTTCTCACATTGTCTCTCTTTATCCCTGTCGTTGTCTGGCTCTTTAACATTCTTATTGTCAGGTTGTCTGCCCCTCTCTTACTTCATTCTGTGTTTCTGCTCAGTCTGACCTTACCTTTGTGATAATATTGTGAATTGGGGTTACTGCGAGTGAAGAAGTCAGGCTGAACCTGCAACCCTTATTTCCTGCTCTCCTAGCACCTCATCAAAGTAGAAAAAACACATGATTTCTCACTCCACATCTCTCAGTGCCCCACTTACACTGCCTGCTCTCAGGTGAACTAAGGCCCAGCATTAAAGTCGAATAAAGGAGTTCTATTGTAGCTGGACAATAAAAGCTATCAAACTATTCTCATTCTCTCATGTTCACATCACTTCAAGGACAAGGGTATTGCAGTATGCAAGATCAAATTTAACTACATCCATGGTGTGTGTACAATATACAGTAATACAACAACAAACTCTTCAATCCCAAGCAAGTAGTGGTGTGAGATTCACGGACAAATAGTTCTTTTTGAACTTAAAGAGGAGCCAGTTAACTCGATTCACAATAGAGCTGTCAAATTGGCCAAACATGACGTTGAATATTCCTTCTTAAAAACACATGCAGTAGGTTTGAATATATTCAAATATCGAATTTTGCACATTATGTCCACAAGAAGGCAAACCAATACAACGGGAGACATAACTACTTGTATTGGTATATTTATTTCAACATAAACATGTATTTTAAAAGATGTACATACCTGCACATTACAAACAAACAAATGTATTAATTTAAAGGCCGTAGACCTCTCTCACTCTCTCTAGAGCGTACAGTAGGCAGGACATGGATTATACCACGGTCACATAGCCAGTACGTAATTTGGTCATAAACAACCGAGTCTCTTGCCGTTCCTTGAATTTCGGCTTTGGCCCTCACTGACAAAAGTTTCTGAATCTCGTTGTTTCTCCAGTTAGGCCTTTCCGTTGGCGTCGGTGTGTAAATAGTCTATATCAACGACGTTCCACTTCCGGGTTTTTTCCGGTGCCACCGGAAATTCCGCCGGATGTCACTCCTCTTCCGGCCGGATGTCTGTCACCTTCCGCTTTCTTTGTGTTGTAATTTTAAACTCCGGTGGATTTACTATTGTTAACTGCTCCTCAGATCTCTGCAGGGTAAATCCAGACAGCTAGCTAGACTATCTGTCCAATCTGAGTTTTCTGTTGCACGACTAACCCAAGTGAAGGAGTTCAAGTACCTTGGGGTCTTGTTCGCGAGTGAGGGGACATCACATAACCTCATCCATCCTCATATCACTAACGTCACCTATCGTGGACATGCTGTACATCCCAGCACATTATTTGTGTCGCATTATGTTTTTTGCAAACGGCAGTTTTCTTTCTTTGCACATTGGTGATGCGGAGCATATTAGTAAAGCCACAAAGTGCCGTCAGAAGAATGTAACTCGCTCTGAAACATGTTTTAAACGTTTTTGTAGAGTTCCCTGGACACAAACCAGTAACATTAAAAAAAAAAATATATATATATATATATATATATATATATATATTGTAAATCATAATTCTGTTAATGATGGTGCTGCAACCTCAGAATGGGATTAGTAGTAGTTTACTTTTTCACCCGCAGGATTGCACCTAAATGAAATTATAGGAGTAGCCTACTACCATTCCAGTTTTCACCAGTAATATTATAGGTTACCTGTGATTAAATATGAAATTAATACACTATATTAGAGCTTACGCATCGACTCGAGCAGCAATTTTCTCCCACACCAATTCTCGCTATTTTTACTATTTTATGTCTTGCTTTTTTTAAACAAAATATATATTCAAACCTGCTGTATGTGCGCATGAGTACTTCCGCCGACCCGTTTGTTTGTAGTTGTTACCATGGTGAATCGTAGTATCATAGCTCCATTCATGCTGCCTTTTTATTGTGGTGCACGCGCTTAGCTCTGATTGAACGTACTCAGAGTTGATTGAACCAACTGAAATCAGCTGTTCTGGAACCGAAAACTCAGAGTTTCCCATCTCAGGGTAAATCAACTCAGAGTTCAGGGATCGACTCAGAGTTTGTTAAACCTCCTTCCTGAAACGGACCCCATATCACCAAGAGACTATGGTCCAGTACAAACACTGATTAAGTGCATTGAACAAATCAACGATTGGATATGCCTGAAATTTCTTCATTTCAACAAAGACAAAACTGAGGTGGTTGTTTTTGGAGCCAAGGAGGAATGATTAAAAGTCAGCACTCAGCTTCAATCTGCAATACTTTAATACTTTAATAATTTACTCCAGTTCTGAGGTCTTTACACTGGCTTCCTGTCTCTCAAAGAATCACTTTGGTTTATAAAGCACTTCATGGTTTAGGGCCAAAATACATTTCTGATCTGCAGCCACATTATGAACCATCAAGAGCTCTCAGGTGTTGTGGGACACGTCTGCTTTCTGTCCCCAGAATCAGAACTACAACAACATGGAGAAGCAGCGTTTAGTTTTTATGCACCACATATTTGGAACAAACTCTCAGAAAACATTTTATTAAATTCTTACACTTCACTATAACCTTTATTTGTATTGTATCCCTGTCTCGCCAACATTTTATCCCTGTTTTAATTTTCTAATCACTTAGCTCTTGAAATTGTATTTAAATGTCCGTTTGTAGTGTTTGTAGACTTTGTCTCGATGCTTTTAGCGTTTTCTGTAAAGCACCTTAAATTTCCTTGTTGCTTAAATGTGCTATAAATAAACTTGCCTTGCCTTATGTTGATTCTAATGTTTGTGTCAGGATAGCAGGATCATTCAGAGCTGAAATGATTAGTCAATTGACAGAAAATTAAAGGGGCATTCCAGTGATTTATCATTGTATGTTCATAAAGTTTGGTAACTTGCAAGAAGCCGATGAAAAACTAATGGTCAAAATCTCAGCAGCAGAGGTCAAGACATGCTGCCTTTTGGTCCGAAGTGTGCAAGGGCGGATCTACAGGGGGGGCTGACCCCCCCCAGCTGCCCACCTAACTTTGGTGTTCAAAAAACAGTACTTGTAAAAACAAACTGCCACTATGTCCACAACATTCTTAAAAAATTATGACAAACAATTTATATTAAGTAATAATAAATAATAATTGTAGATGTAATCTTAGCCCGCTGCCCCTCAAATACTTAGCTACGTCCCTGCATCAAATGTGCAGAGCGGCGTTCACACAGTCTGGCTCGCACACAGCGAGTCTGCTGCGGTGGGATGGCCCTGCAACCCGGCAAAGACTGGATCGACTGAGCTGCCGCTGGGCCTCTGAAGGTGAAGTCAGTATCCCCAGGTGAAGTTTAAACACACGTTTAATTTAAATTTGTAATAAATGTAATGCATGCTAAAGGCGAGTCAGCATCAACAATAGCACGCCCCCTCCTGACTTGTAAGAGCATTCTGCCCTTTGATTAGTTTTGATTTTAGTAAAGACAAGAACAGCATAATACAAAATATTACAAACAGCATGTTTGAATTCATATGTTTACAGAGGGTCACCGTTTTGGTGGCGTTATGTTACAACACACTACACAGTGCTTGCTGAGACCGATCATTTGTATGTGATTAGTTAAGGAGTACTAATAAGGCTGCACAAATGAAACCAGGTGACATCCTTTACTGTCAAACTGGGAAAACAACAAATACAACGGGATTAAGAAGGCTAGTCTACACATAACTGTTGGGTGCGTGTAATCAATCTCTTGTGATTTTATGTTTGATAGGCTACTTATTAGCTACAGGGCCCTACAGTGTAATGTAATACAAGGATAACCAGAGCTTTTCACATCTTGAAGTTTGCAGGCCAGAGTAGCTAGAGATATTACCTGAAGCCTAAAAGTGGGGATATTGCCAGCCAAGAAAAATTCTGAATAGTGCACAGGAGGAAGAGAAGGAGGGAAATAAAGAAGAAGGTAGTAAACTGGAGAGACCAAGGCAGGTCAGAGCAGGAGAAGACCACAGAAGGAGATGCAGAAATAAGTGAAAGAGAAGAGGGAAAGGAAGAATTGACTGTGAGGGAGGAAGAGGAGGCTGCAGATTCAGAGAGAGGGACAGAGGCAGAGAGTGATCAGGAGGAGGCAGATGAAGATGACAGGGAGGAAGAGGAGGCTGCAGTTACCCCTTGACCATATGGTTTGTTTATCTCCCTCCATATAAATTGCATTACAGTAGCATTACATGTCATGTCACTCAGTAAAATGACATGTTTTCAGTTTGACCTCGTTTGATCATAATTACTGATAAAATAAGACGCATTCTGTTCGATTTTCTATTCTATTTGTCTGTATCAGTAAATATGATCAAGCCATTTAATTCAATTTCAGCTAAATTCAGTTTTATTCATATTATCAAATCGTAACAAGAGTTCACTCTTCTCGAGAGACACTTTACAGATAGAGTAGGTCTAGACAACACTATAATTTACAAAGACCCAACAACTCCCCCAAGAGCAAGCGTTTGGTGCAACAGTGGCGAGGAAAAACTTCCTTTCTGCCTGGTAAATGCTAATATCTTTCAAACTGAGACTGTCCACAGCATCAGTCCTTTCAGCAAGACCTTAAGCAGCCGTAGTATTTATGATGTTTAATTTGGAGGACTTGTGGGTCAAACTTCACATCCCAAGTCATAACGCAGGCTGACGACATCATCAGGGTCATTTTCTCAGACTTCAGAAAGCTCCCAAAGAGCCACAAAGAACATTGTGCAAACTGTTTACAGGTTGAGTATTGTAGTAATGTTATCTGAGCCCTGGGAAATTGCGATGGACACTTTTTTTTGATGCTGTGACGTTCTACTGACAAAACGATCAATTAATAATAGAACAATCATTGGTTCCAGCCCTAATTGGTTTTGAAGCAAATTACCAAACATTTGATGGTTCCAGCTTCTCAATTGTAAGGATTTTTCAGCTTTGCTTTGTCTTTTTTTATTTTATTTTATCTTTTTAAATAATAGATCAATGCATTTGTATGTAACTTTTATCGTTAAAAAAAAAATGGCAGAAGGGCAAATCTGGCACTCTTTAAAAAAAAAGTTTGGACACCCCTTAGACATTATGTCTGATAATCAAAATCCTTTAATGGGATTTTTACTTCTGTAACCACACTGTTGAGTTCTTTATGGCACTGCATAATGTTCTTTTTTTATATTATTATTAAGTTTTGCCATAGTTGTTATACAAATAATTACAAAAACCCCCAAACCTTACATAACCCAAATGGGTGTAAGAGATATGTAACATACAGTATACAAAGACTATTTGACATACATAAACAGAGCTTGTGAACACAAATAACATAAAACATATAAAGACAGTATTTGACTAAACGCTACAGGGGACAGTTTACAATGGGGGTGGGGGGCGTGCGTGTGTGTGTGTAACTGTGCGTATGATGAGTGTTTTTGTGATTATAGTATGAAATGTTGTGAGTCGTGGTACTGTGTTATAGATGTGAGAGGGAGTGGCTTTGCTTTGACTAATGTGTCAGCATGTCCTAAATATTTTTGGGCTTTGGACTAAAACAAGCAACTTCAAGGGAAAATTGCAATGGACATTTTTTGTTATCTTTTGACATTTCTTAGATAAAACAATAATCAACATCCCCTGGATCATTCTTTATATTTCTGGTAATGTACCCAACATACGCAATTACTGATTATGTTTAAGTTTCTCTATTAATTCTGTCTAAAGGGCACCGCTACCTAAATATAAACCATTTATATTACAGCTCTACTTAAACACTATATATTTCAGCTGAATAACCCACTGTACTCCGTGTGAAAGGCTAAAAGTGACTGAAAGCCAAATGCCCTTGAGAGTGGTAGATTGCCCCTTTGTATCATGCCATCTCCCATTTTTTCACTTGTTCAGCTTGATTTAAAGGTACCAGGGTCATCAAGTCCACATGACATCCAGTCCAAGGTAATAAAGAGGCGGACTCTTTAACCCTGATTAGCGGCAACAGTAGAATACTTCAATTAGTGTGTAATCATCTCCGACATTAGAGGTGAACGGCCTGACGCCTGAGCGATTCTCACATACCATCACTCTCACACCCAGTGCTACCAATATCAATGACGGCCATGATTTCTCCCCTCCCCTCTTCTGCACGTTCCCATTTTTCCACATGTGCGCCTTTAGGGAATTTCTGTTCTTTATAGTAAGGGAGCTCATATCCATACATGTCACTTACAGTACATCACTGTCTTCACATGTCATTTGCATTTGTCATGTCAATCCTGCCATTATACAGCCACTTTTGGTTCATCGCAACAAAATGTCAAACTTTCTGACAACATAAAAGGTCACTAAAGAGCAGTTTAGGGACTGTGTTTTATTTATCACTGTGACTGACTGGCAATCTGGCATTATCAATACAGCAAGAAATGGCACTGGTGGCGTTGTCCGGGGTGAGAGAAAATTCTATGTGAATTAGGGATAATGAGGACTTAGTATTGATTGATCATGTTTTTCCCATCTTTTGGTGACTGAGATTGGGGTCACGCACTTTGAGGCAAAAAAGTCAAAGCATAACAGAAGCCTCCTTACATATTTTTTTTTTTATCATTTGCTTTAATTTCTTTTTGTCTCTTTGGAGTAGGGATGATCATAGCCCACAGCTGTCAATTTCACAGTACACGTGCAAGCATTAGCAAAAGAGCAAACACACATGCACACACACGCAATTGTACCTGAATTTTCCTGAAGATTGATTCAGTTGCACGGAAACAGACTAAAGGATGAAGGAATATATTGCAGTATGATTCAACCTTATTAGAACAGCTCTGTGCGAATTCTAGTTTGATGTTTTGGAAGTACATCCAATTTGAGAGCAACCAAAATTATCTTTTTTTCCCCCAGACTATTATTATTATGTCATGTGGGTCAACTTGTGAATCACAAAGACAGAGAGGGAGAGACAGAGGGAAGGAGGAGGATAAACAGAAAAGCAAACAAGAAGCAAGTCTTATATTCAATTCTCCAATGAAACCTAATCTTCCTCAGCAAGGGATTATTTTGTTACAGCAGGAGTCAATAGCAGCAACATCTATGAGCATGGTTTGGACCATCTCCTCCACATTACTTACAATTTGGAGGCAGGAGGAACCCTGGGCGCCCCAGTAAACTGTCTTTGGAGACTTTTGCTCTCTCTCTCCATCTCCCTAATTAGTTATCTATCCTCATTTGACCCTTTTGTTTGGTATTCAGAGGATGAGCTCCTCTTACTTTGTCTTGGCCAAATAGCTCAGCATAAATCTCGGACGATAAGAACAAAATATCTCTTCATCAATGCCACACTTTTATGGTATGGAGTACAGTAATTCACCCCTGGAAAGTGTGGGGCAACAGTCCCTGCAGGCATTTGAGCGGCGTCCGTTGGTGAGGCCCCTTTGGAAATGAGCTGCGAATGAACCTTGCCCAGACCCACTCTCAGTTACAACTGAGAAGGGTCTGGTGTCAACCAGGCTAATGTCACCAATATCATTGTAATGACTATATCACAGGAGTTTACAGATTAATTTACCAACAAACCAGCACAGCTTGGCTGGTTTGCAGAAGATTCCTCTGCACTACCTTCTCATTAGTCAGACTGCATGCAGATGTATGACTCAGCTCGTAATAACTACACTTCATGAGTCTGTTAAAATCATGCCCATTTAATGTCCCTATGCTTTATTTTTCTACTCTACTTTCACTGCTCTGTTACTCTTAACCTTCCTCTGCTCAGATGCGTCTTTAAATCCTTTGACAAGGACTCACTCACAATAAAGTGGCAATTGACAATATTCTACCTTTTGTTGTTTATGTATAAATGTATTTATGATTGTCCTACATAATGTAGGACAATCTGATATTTCTTTTCATTACAGGTTGTAATGAATAAATTCATCAATGAACAATGTAAATTAGTAATCATAACTGATAAGCGTAAAAGGTGAAACTAATATAATCAATTAGAGACTGACTTTTTGGTTTGAAAAACAGATCACATTTACACATCGACTTGAATGAAAAATCAAGGCAGAAACAACTTTAAAGTAAAAAAAATAATTTACTGCATGTCCTACAGGCAATAGGTCCGAATAATTTTGCAATTTAACACTGACAAAAACGACCCACTATACTTTATGAAACATCATTAAAAGAGCTGTTTGGCGTTTTGGGAAATGCGCACATTTGCATCAAAGCTTTAGGGCTGCTGTCAGGTGCAGTGTTTTACCTTTGGACAAAGCCAGGCTGGCTGTTTCCCCCTCGCTTCCAGTCTTTATGCTAAGCTAAGCTAACCGTCTCCTGGCTGTAGCTTTATATTTAGCGTACAGATGTGAGAGTGGTATCAATATTTTCATCTAACTCTTGACAAGACCGCAAATAACAATTTTCCCAAAATATCAAACTATTCCTTTAACAGAATACATTCCTTATCCCCAAACACTGAAACCACGTCTTATCCCTTTAATGGCCTCTTGATGGTGGTCCATTGAGATAAATGATCCTCACTCTGAAGGTCTGAACAATTATATCACAGAAGAACACATAAATCAACTAACAAACAAACAAAGCCACTGTTGTCCTATGCCTTCCATGGCTTGATTTATATGTAGGTTTTCCCTCCTCTTCTACCTCCACCTCCAAGTCCAGGTTTTGTGTTTGTCATCTTGATTATAGACTGGAGGATTATGACTGAATATTTATTGGCCTTTGTCCATGCACAACTCAACATTAATCGTTTCTCTTCTAATCCAGCCAGTCTTTTATCTTCCCACATTCAGGAGAGTTAATCCCCAAATCCCTGTTTACAGCACGCAGTCATTTCTCTTGCTAACTTGATGAAGTGCCTTAGGCTAGTTCTGTCAGGTGACAATTGCAAGTCGGCAAGGTTAGTCATCATACTTCATCATCGTCATCAGTGTTTTTTCAATCCAAACGTGTGATTTTTTTTTAATGACCTGCAATTAAATAAACTTGTGAAGTGAGCCACATCTTTTTTACACTCTGAATTCATTCTGAATACCCTGAACCAATTGAGCTTCATATAAATCTAGTTAATCCTGCACATACGTATATAGGTATCTGTTTTTAGGATAATGATGCAACTTCTTAACTCCCCTCCATCATACAGAATAATGTGAGCTCAATGTGTGTATTTATGGGGTATCCAAGGGAAGGAAATTAGTCCTGTTTTGGAATTTCCAGCTTATGACCTCATGCAATGTAAATTGAGACAATGGTACCCAGGTGTCATTCAGGTCAGTGTCCAACATAACTTTATAACCTTTCCAGGCAGAGGAGTTGTTCAACTTTGTGACTCCATAGATAAGAGGAGACGTAGCAGCTGTATGATAAGACAGTGCTGCTCACCCTGCCGAGGCCATAGAGAAAGTAAACACATAACACATGGTGTCGGTGCTGAGATATTTGGGCGCCCGCAATATCTTTGTTTACTTTGAAGGTTCAGCTAAACTTAACGCCCAACAGCAGGAAGTTAAATACACCTTCGGGAAAACAGGAACTTCACAGATTTGGGACAGCACTGCACAATAACACATCGTGGTTAAACTGTACTGCCTGCTTAATTGTCTCCTCAATTGAGTATTCATTAAATGCTCCTGTGTATTTCATCAAAGTCTCCCCAGTCTTCTTCACGTATGTGAAATGAGTTGTGCTGCTCCTGAGTTTTTCCTTAACACTTACTGGACTAAACCTCTTAGTGTTGACCTATAAGTCCCACTTTTAGAAATTGGAGCAAAAGCAGTTTATCAATGTTGTTAACCAGGAAAAGCCTGTCCCCTCCAGGATTCAGTGGAGCTGCAGAGCTGTCCTAGGAGTTCCCAGCAGGACAACAAAAAGATAACACAAACATGCACACACATTTCTGTAGCTGTAGAAGTACAGAATGTAGAATTATAGATTGAAAATAATAAGCTTCTTCAAAGCACTGCGGTTTTATATTTAATAAATTAATGTCCCAACTCACTGGTTAAGATTGCCTGATCCTACTGTTACTATTGTGGACAAAGATGCATCTGGACCATGAGAGCAAACTAACAGCAGTGCAAAACATTGACTACATTATAATTGTAGCCGAGGACACAGACATGTATTAAGACTTCCAATGCAGTAAAGAAGCCATTTACAAAAAAAACACATGACATTCAACTCCTATTTCAATCATAATACTATACACAATGAACAGAGAGCAAAAATACCAATCATATAAAGGATACTTCATGGTGTCTCCCTTGTGATTTCTGCCCACGGTCGGAAAGCTGTTGCAGGAAAAGTTAACCCTCTCCTTGATTTCATGTTGTTCACGGAAAAGGAGAACCCGGAAATGAGTATGAGGAAATGCAATGCTACCAAGCCAAGGCCAAGTGAACCAAATTACAGTTCTGCGTTCTGCGTCGTCGCAAAGTGTAGTTACATGTCTGGGGAGGTGCACGTCAGTCTACGGCGTAGGGTCCATATCTATGCATACCTACGCACGTACCTACGTGCGTATCTATGGCGTAGACAACAACACAGAACCATAAATCAGACTTACGTATGCAATTCGGAATGAGTGAAGAATGTTTAATGAATATGAATTACCTCTGAAGTTAAATTCAATTTATTTCCTGATAGTTTTATAACAAAATATGTAAATATATAGGTGCAAAATATGTACAATAATACCTCCGTTTAGGATTTATATGTATGTACTATAGGCTGCTGGTATTCATTACATTAGTGCCTGGAGTCAAAATGAAACCAAGCTTATGAGTATTAGACTCAAACCAAAAATCAAACAGAAGTGCATACCCTAAAAACATGGATCACCATTATGTACTGTACTTACTTCCAGGCTCTGTAAATATGAGCTTACTATAGCTTGGACCAATCACTATGGGAGACTGATTATTTCAATTGATTAACAAACTAGTGAGGATGAACATCTGGAAGCAATTAACCTTCAGACCTGCATTCATGCCCATGAAGCAGCATGCATCGGTAAAACTGGGCTGAGCTCCAGTTCTCCAAAGCCCATTTCTTTTTACAACTGTACTATTTATCACCATACAGGGGGAAGAGTGTTGTGTGCCTGATTGTAGCACTGGAGGTCAAATGCCATTTTCTCTGGAAGCTGGATAACAATCCCTGAATCACTGTCCTAAAGAGAAACTGACTGAATGTTATTTGTCTGTATCATTTGAAACAAGCAACTTTACAGTAAGTCATTGTATTGATACTGCACATCCAGACTGTCACTCCCCGTATAGCAGACTGGAAGACAATAACTATAGTCTGAATTAAAAATATCCACCATTAGTCATACTGCGGTTCAGATCAAGTTATAGATACATTCCTTTTGTTTGACCTTGTTGCCATGGGTGATTTTGCCAGGCTTGTACAAACTATCCAGGTCTTAACATTTACCCTTGCCAATTTAGAAATGCTGTGTGTGCACGGCACTGTGGGAGAAATAAACAACATCATGGAGGCTGCAATCTTTATCCCCTTGATCCACTATTTTGTGTCCAAGGTTATAGAGGTAAACAATCTTGAGAGAGTTCTGTGTAATAGTATATAGGTCCTTCTTATGTGGGATGGGGAAAAAATGCAGGCTGTCCTGTGTCTGTGTGTGGCGCATTCAACTGGTGTTACTGTGGACATTCAACTTGTGTTGGCTGACAAACAGCACTGGAATCAAAATAAGAATGGCAGCTTCTTCCACTAAAAAAAGACTGTTGTTCATCAATAGATAGGTGGATTTTCCTCATAGCCAGGTGTTAAATTGGGATTAGTTATGTGGGGGGAGCTCTGTGGTTTCAGTACTGCCATGGGCCATCCCAAAGTAGAGCTTGCCAGCTATCTTAATGTAACAGCTACCAAAGATTGGAGGCAACCTGCTGAAAACTATCTTGTATTAAAGTTATAGTTAGGGGTGTCACGTTTCTCCAAATCCACAATTCGATTTTTACTTTCGATTTTCAATTTAAAAAAAAAAATTCTGCAGTGACCGCAATGCCACAATAGGAGCCACTAGATGGCAGATGGGTACTTTACAACAACAGTTTAAGTTTATTTACAATTTACGAGGTGCAAATGAATGCACCATGAGTTTAATGTAAGGCAGCTAAATGCACCATGAAGTTCTGTCCTTGGTTGTTTGTTGCAGGCTACTGGGAAGCTACATGACCCTGTGTCTTTAGCTGCATGCTACCGGCCAGTAAGCTACACTGTGTCTGGTTTGTCCTTTTCTTCGGACGTGTCCAAGTAGACGGGAGTGGAGAAAAATACTACAGAGTGTCTGAATGAGCAGCAGCAGCCAAACGCCCCAGCGTTCACTCAAATCGGATGTTATTTTGTCCACATTTTAAAGTCTTGTCCTTTAAAATGTGGACTGTGTTGATGTTTCATTAATGTTTCATTGCTTCGAATGTTTTATTACTGTACCTGTTGAAAGGTGACCTTGAGTGTCATGAAAGACGCCATTAAATGAAATGTGTGTGTACTCGCCGATCCTGTTTTTAATTTCGATAAATAATTTTTGATATCAAAATCTCATTTCGATCAATTTTCAATCTAGAAATCAAAATCGTGACACACTTAGTTATAGTATCATTTTGTAAAAGTGAAACATTGTTTTAGCAGAATATCACAGCAATTTACATTCTATTTATAATCCTGTCAGTTTCTGACCTATTTTTCTCTCTACCTTGCCATCCACCTATCACTCTGTCATCTGTGCTGTCTGACTGACTGACAAGTGCACTGAGGTCGCTTTTTCTTCTTTTTTCTGTTTTATGGCGGGTAGCAACCAGCATTAAGGTGCCTTACCGCCACTTAGACTGAGGTTGGTAATCTGAGGTAAGGTAAGGTGAGGAAACCCATTGACAGAAAAAAGGAAACCCTGTGAAAGTTCTGATGTTCGCAAGTTCTTACATCACCTCATTTAGGACTTTGTTCTATAGAGGTACAAATACAAATTATTAAAACAAATACATTGCTAGTATACATTGTTGAAGATGTGATAAGTTGAGCACCCATTGATGACATTGAAGAGCGTTGAGCACCGGACAGCCCCGGACCAATTTAACCCCTGCTCGTAGCACATAAATGCACCACAGCACAACAAGTGTCAGCTTTGCACACATAGAAGCTTGGAGCAGACTTCTCTGAGCAGCTTGCTAAGCCAAATGGTGTGAGCATGCAAGAGTGGTCTAGTGGTGAATATTGTCACAAAAGAAACTGAGGGAAGAAGAGAAAACAAGTGAATTAACCATTCTGTTAATGTATGCAACAGAGTGGAGAGTGTTGTAATTACTCTATTTATTTATCATGTTGCTTTAGTGAAAAAGGCAATGTGTTACTCCACTATGAATACTATTGTTATAATGTATATTCATGCAGCAGTCAAATTTGGAGAAAAACAGTGCCAGCAGCTTCATACCTGGAAGTCTGGATCTGTTCCAGTCCAAGTTGTGCCACCTATCAGCAATAAAAGCAGAAGCAGCAGCAATTTACAGCTGCAGATGTCTACAAGTACCCTTCACTGCTGTGGAGTTACACTGAAAGGGGCTACCCAGCTTTGGCCAGTTGTAATGACACCAGCTACAGGGCAAGTTTAACAATACCAGGCAAAAGCAACAAAGCTCATTCAGTTTTTTTGGCTAACTCACAGAATAAATGTCTGTTGGCCACAGCTGATAAAATCTACTGACAACATTTATCATTTCAGCCAACGGCCAAAGAGAATGAGAAGCAAAAATTGCTAAATTGCAAAGTTTCAGTAATCATCACACAACAATACAAACACAATAATTGTTCCCAGGCCTACATAAATGTAAAAAAAGAATTATATTCACATAAGGTTAGCTAGTTCTACTAGCAACCTAGTAGAACTAGCTAATTTAGGCTACAACACTATGGTGTTTTCTTGGTTGATTCATTTTAGTTAAGAATGATTTATTCGATTTTTGACATGAGCAAGGATGGTAATACTTATACTTGTAATACTTGCACATATACATATAAAAAAAAAACAAGCAAAACATGGCAGAATTAAAAATGATTATGAATGATAATGCAAATGGTCGGTCTTCTTGCAACTATGTACATGCATATTTAAGTTATTGTCAACAAGTAAGTTCACCTTTTGACGATGAGGTCGGTGATCAGGGAATTACTGGAATTGTTGGGTCTTTGTAAATTAGTGTGGTCTAGACCTACTCTATCTGTAAAGTGTCTTCAGATAACTCTTGTTATGATTTGATACTATATATATCATAATAAAATTGAATTGAATTGTTCCTCAGTGTTTCAATAGTTCCAAGGGAAGTTTGTCAGCTTGCTGTTTGGCATTTAGGAGTTACTTTACTGCCTCAATGGGAGCTGATGCCATATGCATTGGATGTAAAAAGGGTTGACAGTGAATTGTACTTGAAATAGAACCAGCTGCTGCAGCTCTTTGTCATTTGTTGCATTATAGTAAAAGCTTTTATGCATGTCAATATTTTGTTGAGTGACACACATTGCAGATGTGCAAGTCAGACCAGGATGTTAGGAATTTATTTTTCAAGCTGTAGATCTAAACATATTGCTGAAGGATGTGTACTGTATACTATATTACTATATTATTAAATGGCCTCACCTCAACAAAAAATGCAGATTGAATGAATATTGGTAAAACGTTTGAACTTCTTTGACTAGATTATTTCGGTGAAAAGGTACAAAAAAGAATATAACAGCCTACTTAGTTACTGGCTGCTTCAATTACATTGCATTAGACTAGAGCCAGGTTGTGTCATTTTTGGTCTCTTGTCTTGTGTTGTGGTGCTGAGCACAGAACTTTGGTTAAGTAACTTTATACATCTTTTACTAATTTGCATTTCTTTCCCTCTCAGTACATAGCAGTGTTTCCTATACATAGATTCTACTTGGGCGCCTTGCCCAGGTAAATTGTGACCCGCCCAGGTAGATAAAATTAAAACCGCTAACCCGCAGCTAATCGTTGCTAACCGAGCCTTTAGTTCCCGTTCTTCGTGCCTGAATCCATTAACTTTTTTTATGGACTCAAGCCCAAATAAAACTTAAAAGTGTTATTAAGTTGGCTGTAAAAGTTTTGAACTATATAACTCATCCAAACAACAAGAGTTGTTTGAATGACAGAAATCTGCTCAGATCGTAATGAGTGCATTGCGGTGTGTTTAGGAACCCCAAAACATGGATTAAAACAATTCAAAAACCAAACAATGATCTAACAAATAAAGTTAACAAGAATTAACTTTAGGTAGCCTTAGTCTTATATGATTTAACAGGAGTTAGGAGGAGACAATGTTGAGATTTAAAACAACATGTGACTTTCTGTATGGATCATAGCATAGTATTAAGGTTACGTTGTTAATACATATAACATTTGGGCTCCAGGTAATCAGGTATTTTATCTGCTGAAACATAACATTTGACAGACTAACCAGATTTAATTTACAAAGCACATCAAACGCTACACTTCATCTGTTTCATCTTTTAGTCTAATTTGGCTTTGTTAAATATGTAGGCTAGATATTTATTTATTTCTAAAATATCTGTTAATGTTAGGTAGTCATTGTTTTCAATTAATAGTTCATAAACCATTGTTTGACTAGTTTATTACTGAACCCAGCCATCATGCGCCGCATTGTTACATCCTGCGCCACCCACCACCACAAGTACATTCTAAACCTGTGGGAAACACTGCATAGTTATATTTTCATTCAATTGTCATGCAAATTTAAAGCAAACTTTTGAAATGTTGCAAATAAAATACGAATTAGGCATGTTTCCATCAACTGGTTTGGAGTGAATGAACTAGGCTACAGAGGTTGGGAACTCGAAACAAATCAAGTCGCCTTGGCCATCTAAACATGTACAGTATGATAGAAAATGGAGAGAGGTCTATGGTTATGTCAGCTAGTGTTGGCCATGTCTGATGCTGTCGGGAGCGGTTCTGAGACGAAGATAAAGAAATATAAGAAGACACCGACAGCGGAAACAGATGACCAGTCATGTGAGTTAAATATTCACTACGTCATAACTTATTCAGCAAAAGCGTTTCCATATCCCGTTTAGCACGTGAACATTCTTTCGATAAGGGAAAAACCACCTCAAGTGAGCGTAAAAACGTTTGCGAAAGTTTATCGAATTTTGCCTTTTCCATACAGCTTTTCTAATGCAATATATTAAAATGTGCATAAAAAACGTGAATGGAAACATGGCTAGTGGTTTTCTGGACAAATGCAATTTGAGTGTCTAGCACTTGGAAAAAAGGTCCACAAATCCTTAGTAAATGGTGTTCTACATCAACAAGCTGTAACATACATTGCCTGCAGGTGGCGCAGATGATGAAATTGCTGCAGCTATTACTTTCTTTGCCTGTAGGTGGCAACATCAACATTTCAACTGGTACTCAACTATAACCCGCAATTTCCACCAACTGCGGAACGGCTGCGTGTCGGCTCCGTGCTCCGCCGTCCTTCAATACCCACCAGGTGCGGATTTGTTGTGGAACGGCTGCGGCCATGACTGAAAGCTGAAGTCACGAGGACCCACGAGATCTCGCGAATTCACGTATGATCGCGCAATATAACAGGATGTAGTTTCTATAAACAGAACCACAAACTTGACCTCAGGCCTGTCTCCGCCCATTATGACGTTTTTAAGGTGTAGTGCAGGGAAATATAATCCACCATGAGCACGGTGTATTTTATTTTGAAAATTAACCGGATGTTTTATTTTGTTTCTGTGCTCGACTTCCTGTCCCGCACTATCTGCCCTGTGCTGAATTGCTGCAGAGCTCTTCGGCATCCGTCAAAAATAGAAGCAACGCGTATCTGCTCCTGAGGGCTGCGGATCGCCGGAGCTGGGACGGAGTCGGAACGCAGCCGTTCCGCAGTCAGTGAAAATACACACATTGACTTTAATGAAAACCTAATGACTCCACCGCCGTTCCGGAGCGGATCCGCAGCCGTTCCGCAGTTGGTGGAAATTGGGGGTCAGTGGCACGGGCTGGCAGTGACAGTGACTAAATGGCTCCCCCTGGTGGCGAATCTGTGGCCTCCTAAAATTAGTTTGTAAGTTACAAGCCTGTTTCATCAGGTGCGCCGGATCTAATAATACTGTAATAATAAAAAGACCGAAGGCTTTACCATATTTACCACCATATTGAATTCATGCAAATAAGGGTCAAACATTGCAATTATGGTTAACATCAGGCCATCAGTTTCCAGTATTATTCCTGAGTCCCCTGTAGTTACACTACAGGTAAGCATATGGATTTCTCCATCTAATTTGCAAAACCCAATTAGCTTTTCCCTCCGAGTACAACAGCTATTTACAAGAAACATTACGCACAGGACAAATTGAAGAAAACCTGCTCCTCATTTTTCAGACTCTATTTTAGTTGGTTTGACATACACCTACATTTTCAAGCATGCTCATTTTTTTCTGAATGGAAGAAACAACTGCTACAGTAGCAGATGGTCGTATGGAATGTAAAAAACTAAACAAAATGTTTTCATGTGTTTGTTAACCTTCTGTTTTGCTAAGCAGGGCGTGGAAAATATCACAGCAAGGAAAGGAATTAAAAAGGAATTTCTCAAAAAAAAGCTAAATCTTTGGCACTACAGTGAAAAGAGAAAAAAAAAACATTTCATGATTTATTGTGAGTGTTCCGATTTGGCCAAAATTGATTAACTATGTCCTTAGTTGGCACCACCTCAAACACTATGCCTAAATGATGATTAAAAAGAACCAGTGAGGAGTGTAAAAGAAGGTGAAATGAATATGTTCCAGTTGATTCAAATAGATGTAAATAACGTCAAAGTCTACGTTTTTGTTCTTTTTCCACTTCATTTACTCTGTTAAAGGCTACTGATGAATATTAAGTATGTTTACCCGGTTTCTTTTGTCAGTGGAGATGGCTTACCATAATGACACTGTCAAGATTGTGTTGTTGTATTCATTTGCCAAACAAAAGCTATTCATCAGTGTTTTTCTGTATCTAGCAGACTGTTTAACACCCAGGTGCATTAGACCCAAACAATAAGAGATCCTATTTACCCAATCAGCAAGACATTTTGGCAGGTCTCTCATTAACCTGATGTCATCATATTGTACACTGCAACAAGACATGCAGCAGATCGTATCATTCAAATGTGTAGCTGTCCCCATAGTTACAGGCAAACAAATACATGTAACACATACAACAAACAATGTTTTATCTATTTTTGTAAATGTTTATATATATATATATATATATATATATATATAGTTTGACACACTTTACTTCTACTTCGTGCAAAGACAACTTTTAGAGACGGTTTAGTTTTTAAATAGCACTCTTTGTGGAGGTAGGTTCCTCAGTATTGTCATGAGAAAATTCTTTGTTTTACTCTTAAATAGTGAGATAAAAAGTCTTTAAATATAAACTGGTGTTTTACCTCGTTGCAAAAGTGGTGCGTGTTGAGTTTGTTAACATTCACTCCAGCCTCTCAAGGAGTATTCATTCCCTCCCCACAGTCCCACTCAGATATACTCTTATCCATCTTATCCTCAGCAAATCAATATCTACATCAGCTACTTTGAGAATCAGCCATCCACACACATCAGCTAAGAAGCGATGCTTCAGAGGCACAAAGCAGAAATCCTTGGTGAAAATCTTTGCTGGCCTTAGCATCTTCAGGTGTATCTTAGTGGGCTTTTAGAATATACCGAGGAAACAGTCACAAGGAAAAACATCCTCATCAAAACACAAGCTTGCTATTAGTGGTGTTATTTGTGAGTGAATAGTCTCTCTTAATACAATGAGTGAATGTTAAATGGAAACACTTCCAGCATGTTACCAAATCGAACATCACACATTTAAATCAGTCAATTCCCTCATTATAAAGGAATTTCCTGAAGTGGTACCCAATGTAGTGGAGGGTATTTATTAAAAGTGCATTTAATGGAGGTCAGTGAGGTTGGTGCAAGCCATTAATCTAAGTGGGTGTCATTTAAATATCATAAATCATATTGTACATGTTTACATTTGACATTTTTTTGCACTTAACAGTGCAGTAATATCTTTGCATGCTTCCTGTAATCATCAGTGCATGAATATTGATGAGGTATCTCTACAGGCACTTCATCTAAAATGAATGAATGAAGACAGGCCTCCAGCTCAGACAGATCTGCCCAAACACGGCATGCTCATTAAAGACCAATTGTAGAATAATGTGCACCTGTCTAAAGAAATGAAACGTAGCCTTCCTGAACATGTTCCCTGCAAAGGGATGTGAAATAAACCGTTAAGATATATACGATTTCTGCTGTTTTAAGGTATAGGACTTTATTTACTGTCAAATGATTAGACTCAAGGGTGACAAAATCAATGAATTGAGAGACTATTTACAAGATCACAATTAATCAATCACTTGATAATTATATTATGCTTTTAATCCCAACATTTGCCATATTTTAACATTAACGTTTATTGGTCATTTTGCAAAAAGAATACTTCAAGTTTGTGATTCAATTAAAGTTAAAGTTAAAAGCTAAAGTTTTTAGCCTTATATTTCCGAGCGCAGGAATGGAAATTATTTGAAATGTGAAATGACAGCCATTTTACAGTAATATATGACTTTCTCTGAAATTCTCTGTTCCCGAGCCCGGAGGTTCCGAGGCCAGATGGGTCAGGTCACATGACTGGCTTCCATATCGCATATGCTAATTTTGTATATTGCAAAGGGTGTTGGGACCTGATACCTGGCAATCTGAAAGCAAACTGAGAACTCATTTGAGTGTCCCATCCAAATGGGTTACATCATTGTGAAGGGCTGTTTGTTTGCAAAAGAAAAATCAAAGCCTTAACGTGCTTCTACAGAGATACTCGGTCAGTAGGTATTTGTGACACTGTGAAACATTATTTTCTAAGTCGATCTAACGTTGAAATAGTTCAGGGATCTTCTTGGACTCCCAGGAGGCAAACCTGGCTTACTTCATTATCACCTATTTCTTTCTAACTTGTATATCTGTGGTGCAAATGTGGCACCATGGATTCTGCAGGCTAAGGAGATACTAGATGACTGTCTAGCTGGTTGAAAGTGTTCAACAAAGGTTGGAAGATCAGTTCATACAGAATTGGCAAAGCACACTGAAAAATATACCACTATGCTATTTTAATGTTAAATTTAAACATGAGTTTAAATTGGAAGCGTGCTTAGTATATGAATACAGACATTATAGACATGCTACTTGTAACCTTCAGGCTGTTTTATGGTTCTGCGGAGGCTCCATGCAGAGCTTTCGGCGTAGCCTACGTAAGTGGCCTGAAGTTTATACTTGTGCGTTGGTGTTGCGTCGAGCCAGCATGTGTGTGTGTGTGTGTGTGTGTGTGTGTGTGTGTGTGTATGCGTGGGGAATGGGTGATAGAGCGAGGGAGAAAGTGAGAGAGTGAAGGCGATTGGCTTTGGAGCGAGTAGCGACTCTAGAGTCACAGTGAGAGAAACAAAGTGTCTCCCCTGTTCTTTCTGACCACGGTGGGAAATCTTTAGCAGGAAAAGTTAACCCTCTCTTTGATTTCATGTTGTTTATGGAGAAGAACCAGGAAATGAGTCCGGGGAAATACAACGCTACCAAGCCACGGCCGAGAGGCGTGCGTCACCGCGACGTGTAGTTACATTTTTCGAGAGGTGCACGTCAGGCTACGGCGTAGACGCAGAGGGGTCTGCGGGGGTACGCCGTCAATTCAAAGCAGAAGCATAAATCAGCCTTTAGGGTTATCACACCAGAATAGGCTTGGAGAGGAATTAGAGGGTCTGTAACTTTAGCAGTATCACATTTTATTTTAATGTAAGCATTGTGAGTAAAAGGATAATATATATACATCTGTGTGTGACCTCCCTTTTGTTGCAGGCCTTAAGCCAGGCAGTAACAGTACTTTACAAAGTTCTAGTTAAACCGCTCATCTGTTTTAATTAATTTGGTTATTAGAGTCGTATGACACAAAAGTTATATGTACTGTAATGTCGGTACCTGCTTAATGAATGTTCTACCTTAGTTTATGTTGCACTTCATTCCTGCCAGGTACCATTGTTTTAGTCTGAATCATTAAACACATATTTTGACAGGAATATCTGCTACTGGGTCTTTCTCGATATAGCACTGAGAATCACCAAAGCCACATTTAAACCCTTTAAACCCTTTTGTCTTGAGGGCAGTGTCTTTCCTTTCACTTCATTCTTTATATTTCACTCTCCCTCATAATCTGTGACAGTCTTGTGTTTGCCAGCTCAACCAAGGTGGGTGATACTGCTCGGGCAAACTGCTGAGATCTTTTGATACATTTATAACAACACACAAATGATGTTTCCATTAAGGTAGCATTCCGGTTTGCTTTCATGAAGTGCGTATAATGTGTATATTATATATATATAATGTACAACCACTTTGGGTTTTAGTCTTGGATACTTCAAGGAAAGGCTCTCTGCTCACCATCCAGGAACTTACCAGGGACTTTTATAACTTGACATAACAAACTAATGTAATATTACAAACTTTGGAATAAGCCTCTGGAATAAACTCTGAGAGGCCGATGCATGGATTGCGGCTGCTGATAGCACCATGAATTGCACATGGCAATTCAATTGCACTGGCAACTGCTATCTGCCACATCTTAAGGTCCAATTCACAAAAGATATTGCGCTAATGGTATTACAGAACAAACGCCCATAAGGTTTTGCAGCTGAGTGTAATTTTCCCCTTTCTTGCATCCTTTTTGATCAGCACAATTGGGTTGTTGTAGTTTGGCACTCCATCTGCTCTCTCTCTCTCTCCTATCTTACTCTTCTCTAATGCTTAAGTTCTCTGTTTGCTCTGATGTTTACAATGTTTAAGTTGGCTTTTTTTCTGCTCTTCGAACATTTAACATGGCCTATTAATTCAGCAATTTTAAGAGTTTAAGTTATTGAACCGATTCTATTGTTAATGCAGTTTAAGGCATTTAAAGGTGACAGAGATTTAATATCCCAATCTGTCAGTGTTGATGGTGTTGTCGAACGCACACCTTCAGACTGTAAAAGAAGATGGCATGATTTGAAGTACAATAGCACAGAAGCACATTACCTTATTTGCTCGGGAGCGCAGTAGTGGTGTGGATTTTGTCTTGTGTGCAGCCCCAAAGCCGCACAATCCTTTTCTAAAATTCGTCCCTGAATATTTGTCTGAATAGTTGCATTCTCTAAAAATGTAGATGACACAGGAATATTAGAGAAAGATGTGGTTGTATTATCACAGATAGGACTACATCGATACACTGACCCCTGGATCGATCTAAATGGAGCAAGATTCGGCCGATGGCCCGGTTCTAACGTTATGAATCAGTTGACAGAAGCTTTGCTGTCAATTCAACAAAGCTGCTGCGGTGTTTGCACTTCCGTTGAAAGAGATGGGTGTGTGTTTATGTGCGAGGGAGACAAAAGCCTCGCCATTTGTGTGATGAAGGACTTGGTCATTCATGTTTGGGGTGGCAGGGATCAGCCAATCAGTGGGTGTTTGGTGTTTTAAGCCCCCCAACGTCGTCTTCCAGGCAGTGGACCTATGTTTGAGTTACTGTCTCCAAGATTACAGCAGCAAGGAGACTGTTTCATTTAATATGGAGCTGATGTGGATGTTATTTGGTTATAATTGGATAATTAAGTTGAAGTTATACTATTAGCATGTCCTAGCTTTGCTATTCCTTGGTCCCTTTTACGAAATATGTATTTATTTGAAGGTAGGCGATGCTTCTTTTATTGAATGTACTTATTTTAATTAGTAATGGCAAATTAATGTGTTTACATTATACGAATATTATGTAATAATATGTATCAGATTGAGTATGATCTCATCGAATTTCACCGAATCGATTTAGCATTGAATCGAATTGCACTGAATCGTTCCATAATGAAATGTATCATAGCACATCTATCTAGATATGTATCGGATCGTGTTATAAAGGAGAGATGCACACCCCTATTATTTATTGTTTCTAACGGCTTTCAAGAAGCACTCAGATACAACACTGAACTATTATCCACGCATCTTGTAACTAAACCAGCAAAGCCACATCCTGTGTTCACTGTGCTTATAATGACTGATAGAAATCTAAAGTTCTGCGTCAGTAACTAATGCAAGTCATGTCTGCTGCTGCATCTGGTCTGTTGACATACTGCTCTCTGAAGCTCTCGGAGCACAGGCTGCAGCAAAAAGGCTATTCTACCTTTATTGCACTTCTTATCACTTTCATTTTTTTGCTTGGAGACTTTCCAAAGAGCTAATTCTTTTTTTTTTGGATAGCTGAAGGCAGTCAGGCCAATCCTATGGAGCAGCTTCTGCCATGCTGCATTGCACCTACTTCAATCCAAATAGGGTCATGGCTAAAGGGTATCTGCATGCTGTTGAAGTGACATTCCTCTCTGCCCGGTTGGTGTGTATTGTATGATCCTGGCAGCTGTCTGATGTCAATATTACTGGAGGCCATGGTACCGGATGTCTTAATGAACAGCATGAATAAGCTACACCTACCATAATTAGTTATTTTCTCAAAATAGATAATTATTACATAACATTTTTTTACATTATCTACATTTGTGGTATAGGATCGTTCCCATGAATAGCTTCCCAATTACTTTACGGTATTAAAAGGCAGTTTTAACTTCTCCTTAGAAATTCCTATTTGCAATGACAAACAACACGAAAAACAAACAAAAAAACCCCGACAAAATAACACGTTGGGGAAGACTGCTGGTGTGTCCCATAGCTTGTTTGCCTTTAAGCCTGTGGTTTGGCCTCTGCTTTTAGTAGTCTCGCATAGCCAGACCTATCTCCACAGTGCTGTGTCAGCTCTGGAGAAAGGTCTAGCTGCTCCCATTATCATTCTGCTTTAGGGAGAAAATGTATTTTTTTTTAAACCACTCACAATCATCTTGCGCAGCGCTAAGCCCAGGATGCAGCGACAAGTCCCTTAGATTAGATAGCGGAGGTGGAGAAAAATGCCATCTGAAATAGGGGGCCAATGGCAGTCTGCATGCGGAAAGTCAGAATAGTGGCGGGGCAGAAAATCAGCGTGTATTACCGTCGAAGGCATATGTATTAATAGTGTCTGCTGAAGTTGCAGACAGATTTGTGTCAATATAATCAAGCAAAACTTTAAAACTTTTTTTTTGTTTGATATTTAGAAGAACTACACAGTGGCAAAGCCCCAGGGATTGATGAGATCTCTTGGAAGACACGCCTCTTCAACATTGCGTGAACGTCTGGGACAGTGCCCCAAGGAGTTGCAGACCAGGGTGGTAGTTCCCCCGTTTACAAAGTGTGTGCCAAATTCAGGGCTATCACATTTTTCAGCCTCGCTGGTTCAGCTCCTCTCTCAGGCTGGTCTTGAGAGTAGGGAAATAATGTCTGTGACTGGGCACAGATGTGAGGGTAGCCTGAGGATCCAGGCAACGGCAGCAGATGTGGTGAGCGCCTACTGCAACATCTTTATATACAGTCTATGATCGCTACACAATAACTTCATGGGTAGTGACAATAGCTACATTGTAACATTGTGTTTCCAGGTGTGTCAACTTTAGCGCCTGGGCAAGAAGGAAACTAGATGAATGAGGACAGAACCTCAACATAAATATTCCCAAAGAAGACCCATTCACCTTGCATCACTTCACCATCAACGCATATGTTTAGTTTAATGTGATTTAAAACACTAAGAAGGCTACAGAGTTTAAGTTGCTATGGACGTAG
Source organism: Sander vitreus (assembly GCF_031162955.1). Lineage (NCBI taxonomy): Eukaryota > Metazoa > Chordata > Actinopteri > Perciformes > Percidae > Sander > Sander vitreus. The sequence continues at coordinate 22,534,321 of NC_135864.1, read as the reverse complement.
TGTCCTAACCGTAGAGATGTAACAGACTATTGTCTTTAGCGGAAGCAATACAATAGTTTTTAAATCAATGAAATCCTTTTTAATTCAATATTTTGTGTCAAATAATTGATTTATTTGGTAAGTAGCAGTGTAATAAGCGGCAATATGTAGAGCATGCATGACCCTGTCGGGGTTGTATTCGCTATAATGACCAGCTCGCTCTACATTATCCCTTACGTAGTCGTGGTTGCGGTTCGATGGGCTAGGGACCCCGTCGCTGCTTTTTGCAGATGATGTGGTCCTGATGGCATCATCGTTCCGTGACCTTCAGCACTCACTGGATTGGTTCGCAAGTGAGTGTGAAGCGGCTGGGATGAGGATCAGCACCTCTAAATCTGAGGCCATGGTTCTCAGCAGGAAACTGATGGAGTGCCTACTCCGGGTAGGGAATGAGTCATTACCCCAAGTGAAGGAGTTCAAGTACCTCATCATTAAAGGCTCATAGAAAAAAAACTGTATGTTTTGTAAAATCATTTTACAGCAGCAGTTTTGAAAATTGGTTTTGTGGTTGGCGTCTCCCTTAGAGATAGGGTGAGAAGCTCAGTCATCCGTGAGGAAGTCGGAGTAGAGCCGCTGCTCCTTTGCGTCAAAAGGAGCTCGCTAAGGTGGTTCAGGCATCTGGTAAGGCTGCCCTCTGGGACGTCTCCCTAGGGAGGTGTTTCAGGCACGTCCAGTTGGGAGGAGGCCCCAAGGGAAGACCCAGGACCAGGAGCCATGTCATGTATAAACGTTGCGAACGCATGAAAAGCTTGCGTATGCTGGTTTTACTGCACACGATGTGATTTATAAACTGAACTTGACGTGAGAATGTGCAGGCCGTCACGCAAACTGTTGAGCAGACATGAGAATGTGCGGGCCGTCCGCAAATTTCCACTTCAGTTACTGGCATACGTTTTTACATTGACGCTGTCTATGAAAAAACAATTATATCTGCTGATACTCCATAAAAGTTTGATCATTTATGTGGCTAATGTTTCACATCTTTCAGACTATTACTTGTTTAATTCACAGGCTGTTAAACATGAGGGCGGGAAATGAATGAAAAATCCACTTAGGAAATACTTTCAGTCATCCTCTGTATTTCCCACAGATGCAATATCTACTCACTGTGCAACAAAAAGATCGACACGGAAAAATGCAATAGTGTCTGTGAGTCTATAGTTGCTAAAGCTCAGACATCCATGGCACACAGGAGGCGGGTTCCACGGATCCATCTCCCCAGGAAGAAACGCTGGGTCGGGTGGGCAAACTCATGTGATGCGTAAATGATCCCGTGGATGATTTGTAGGCTATGTAAGTGAACAAGGTGTAGGAAATGACCCTGACCCGGTCCACCAAACACTGGTGTCTTGGTCTTGATTCTGCACATATTTCTGTTACTGTAGTCCTATTTACTATTTCATTATTTCATCCATGCGTGGAGCAGTGGATCCGTGCGCACTGTCACCTCCTGTGTAGACACTGGCCTCACTAAGCTCTCCTCCTCTGAGTCGGGTCTCCCTCGCGCTGGACTCAGTTTCACTGAGCGTACTAACACTTAGAAAATAAATGGCATTACATCAGTAGGTTCAAACTGCTTATTGTGCATAATTTGGACTGACACTGAGATGCATGTTGTTCGGTAACTGGTGTGGCACTGCCACTATTGTCTTGATTTCCACTTCGACATTAGACCTTTTTTTTTTCTATTTCTGCCACGGTTCAGTGCATTCACCGCCCGGTCACCATTTGCCACTCCGGGGATTTTCTTTTATTGCTGATCCAAGATGACAAACCTCCAAACAGAACACGTTTTTTTTTCCGTCTGCAGCGGGATTACCCGTTGTCATTGGACAAAGAATGACGTGCAGGGTGCATTTATAGTCATTTCCATCTTCATTTATGGGAGGAGGCAAGGGGGGATATGGTGGCTCGTTCAGGTGGCTCAATTTCACGTTGACTGTGATGTATAAAGGAAAGGTGTGCAGGACCTGGCGTATGCCCAGTTTTATACATGTGAATCTTTCTGTGCGTGGGTTTTTTCAAGTTTTGGCCGTACGCCATCTTCTGGTAAGAAAGCTGCACATCTTTTATACCTGAGGCACTAGGTGAAGAGATTATATCTCTACACTGGCCTAGGAATGCCTAGGGATCACCAAGTCAGAACTGGTTAATGTGGCTCGGGAAAGGAAAGTTTGGGGTCCCCTGCTGGAGCTGCTGCCCTGGCGACCCAAACCCAGATAAGCAGTTAAAGATGATGATGATGATGATCTCAAAAGTAAAACTTACAAGTTATATGTGTAATCGTGTCCCCATTGGTTTTTGATTGGTAGCTCAGTGCCCCAGACGAAACTACCCCCACTTCTTTGGAAACCACACATGGGTCCTGCAAAATTACTGTTTACAAGATCACAAATGAGACTAGCTAGTTAATTCCTCCTCCTCCTCACTCCCTGCCGCTAGGGGACCACTTTGCCAGGAAGAGAGCGGGTGCCAGCTCGGGAAACAGACCTTCAGTTAGCGGCTATAACAACACAAATTCAGCCAATTTTTTTTGTATATTAAAAGTGTTCACACATAAATCATTGTGGACGCTCTTTGCCATTATTGCATGGTTTCTTATGGTTTAACAATGCGGTAATCTGGCAACAGTCAAACAGTCAGCAAGAAAAAGCATCTCTTCAACATAGTGCAGCCATGATCTCTCAGGCTACAGAATTATTTCGATCCTTTCTCTTACTAGTGTTGCTAGATGATTTACTATAACTGATACAACCACACCACACGGGATGAGATAAGTAAGGGTTCTCACACTTCTCTGCTGGTGTTCTAAAAATATTACAGTTTTAAGGTTATGCATAACATTCATCTGAAAAAAAAAAAAACATAGTACAGACATTTTCATTCTTTAACCTTTTTCTGCTCAACTACCATCGCAACTGGGAAAACAATTTTCATAAGTGGTGTCCACTTAAAAAGTTCAGCAGGTAAAACATGGTTGTGTTGCTCACAGACAGAAGAGCACCAGCCACACCAGAGTACAGGGTTTGCACTTTATTCGCTACTACAGAGGAGAATGGGGCCATCAGACAGACAGACAGACACACACACACACACACACACACACACACACACACACACACACACACACTCTCTCCCTGCATGCGTAAAAACGAGTTCACTCAAAAGTAAGGCAAAATATTACATTGGCTCAGCTGCACACACATTGCCTTAGGTCCAATGGCAGCCTTGCATTTACCCTGGCAATGAAAAAAAGGAACACAAATTATTTCATATTCAGTTACAGTCCAAAATATAAAAAAAGTCACATTTTAGCATGACCTCTTACAAACGCATCAAACCATTTTTTTGTGATAGCAAGCTAGTAAATGTAATGCAACTGTATTATTATCATAGCAATGGGGTGAGATAAAGAAAACTATAAAAATATTTATGAAAAACGTTTTTAAGTAGTTTATAACGATGAATAATGAATTAAAGCTGGAAAAGGGCTGCTACTAGGGTTCATCACAACATGACTACTGTCAAGTCAGCCACAATACAAAAACTGTCACAGTTGGTCATAATTTCCTAAAATAAAGCCTGCTGACAAAACAGACAATACCATTTTTTAAAACATATTTAGGGATGACGCTGTAGAGAATAAAACATATTTTTGTAAACAATTGTGACAATATTATGTATTAGATTACAGTTTATATATTGGATTTATTACTAGAACACCTACAGACAAATACAGTATATGTGGCATATTGCCAATATAAACCAACTGTACAGTATTATATGGGGCATTTCCTAGAATTTAAGTAAAGAAGTAAAATCATTATATTCCCACTGTATTATCCTGAACAAATGCAATGTAGAGTAGCAACTAAAAAGGTACAATATGTAACATTTCTGCATTAAAATGTCCAAAAACGAAGTCTATGTTATTCATATTTTGTTGAGTTGTATACTTACACTATCCCAAATGTTTCCAACAATTTTCAAACCCAAAGAAATCTGTAATTTTATTTCTGACACAGGTATGTTTCGTTTAGTCGCCTGTCAGTTGCATCATATAACTTTTGACCCTCTAGTTACTCTAACTTCCATCAAAACAACCTAAATGATACGTTCGAGAGTAACTGTAAATCATACAATGTCAGAATAATACTCAGTGACCGTAATAATGCTTTTTTCTGGCACACGGCAACATTTTGTCATTGATTACATGGCACTTTGCAACACAGTAATACAGCAGAGACCTTATTTATTGATACATTTTAATATCGACTGATCCAGCTCAGCATTTCTACAATGGTTACAACAATGTGCTGGTTGACAAGTAGCTAATGCTAATGCTTGGTGGGCAACATTATAAGGTTAAAACCTCGTTCAACATGTTCATAAAGTTATTTTTAGTTTGATTGTTTTGACCACAGTTAACAGAACTAGGCTAACCCACAAATAAGTTCACCAGTCAAATTAGCTGTATGAATATAGATGACTAATCTAGTGCTAATTTAGCCAGCTAGCACACCCCAGTCTGTCTGCTTCACTCCCGCGGAGCTAAGAGACTTCAGTCGGGATGAGAGCTGACAACAGCCCCGGGACATATATGGCGCTTACCCACTGCTAGTACCAGCTCTATTCGGCTCGGCCGCAGTGCCTCATCCTCCTTTTTCCATTGCAGATTTAGTACCACCTCACGCGTGAGGCGAGTGTGGCTGGTCGTCACAGCGACGCTGCAAGAAACTGGCGTGACCTAGCATGACACACACACACACACACACACAGAACGTCGAAGGTGTGTTGTTTTTGATTCTCGGCATGTGGCTGTTGCCACAGCCAGAAGATAAATTTTGCTCAATGGTGTTTTAAGCAAGGGGGTAAGCTTCTCCTCGGACCGCGTAGCTCCTATGGCGCCATTTTGATGCTACCAAGCCATCACCTCCCGTTAGCATTCCATTGACTGCCATTCATTTTGGCGTCACTTTGACAGCGAATAACTTTACATCTGAAGCATTTAAAGACTCTATTTGTCCATTGTTTATTTCTAATGAAACACGACAATGTATAAAAGGCTCCATTACCTTGTACCTCGCGTTATGGCTCAGTAGCAGGCGTTTTTGTAAAAATAGGCTAAAGATGATGTCATAACCACGCGACTTACTGTCGCACAGTAGAGAAATTACCGTACAGTACAGTTTTGTCTCACATTAGCTGTTTAAGTTTAATTACTAATGTTAACTAGCATTTTAGTTAGCAATAATTAGCCTGTGCCTACGTTATTTCCTTACATATACCTCTCCGTCTCTGCAAGATTCGGAATGATTGAGATTTCTCTTGGCACAGCTACCAGAAGACTTACAACTTTCAGACGACAAGTTGCTCACGTCACATTTACGTCGTCTCTCTCAGTTGGAGGCTGCGCAGTAACGCTCAGCCATCGCCAGAAAAGTGCTTCTAATATCCTTCACTGGTCTCTGTCCAGAGCAACGGGATCTGTTGGTCCATTATATACAGTCAGGTCCATAAATATTGGGACATCGACACAATTCTAATCTTTTTGGCTCTATACACCACCACAATGGAGTTGAAATGAAACGAACAAGATGTGCTTTAACTGCAGACTTTCAGCTTTAATTTGAGGGTATTTACATTCAAATCAGGTGAACGGTGTAGGAATTACAACAGTTTGTATATGTGCCTCCCACTTTTTAAGGGACCAAAAGTAATGGGACAGATTAACAATCATAAATCAAACTTTCACTTTTTAATACTTGGTTGCAAATCATTTGCATTCAATTACAGCCTGAAGTCTGGAACGCATAGACATCACCAGACGCTGGGTTTCATCCCTGGTGATGCTCTGCCAGGCCTCTACTGCAACTGTCTTCAGTTCCTGCTTGTTCTTGGGGCATTTTCCCTTCAGTTTTGTCTTCAGCAAGTGAAATGCATGCTCAATCGGATTCAGGTCAGGTGATTGACTTGGCCATTGCATAACATTCCACTTCTTTCCCTTAAAAAACTCTTTGGTTGCTTTCGCAGTATGCTTCGGGTCATTGTCCATCTGCACTGTGAAGCGCCGTCCAATGAGTTCTGAAGCATTTGGCTGAATATGAGCAGATAATATTGCCCGAAACACTTCAGAATTCATCCTGCTGCTTTTGTCAGCAGTCACATCATCAATAAATACAAGAGAAGCAGTTCCATTGGCAGCCATACATGCCCACGCCATGACACTACCACCACCATACTTCACTGATGAGGTGGTATGCTTTGGATCATGAGCAGTTCCTTTCCTTCTCCATACTCTTCTCTTCCCATCACTCTGGTACAAATTGATCTTTGTCTCATCTGTCCATAGGATGTTGTTCCAGAAATGTGAAGGCTTTTTTAGATGTTGTTTGGCAAACTCTAATCTGGCCTTCCTGTTTTTGAGGCTCACCAATGGTTTACATCTTGTAGTGAACCCTCTGTATTCACTCTGGTGAAGTCTTCTCTTGATTGTTGACTTTGACACACATACACCTACCTCCTGGAGAGTGTTCTTGATCTGGCCAACTGTTGTGAAGGGTGTTTTCTTCACCAGGGAAAGTATTCTTCGGTCATCCACCACAGTTGTTTTCCGTGGTCTTCCGGGTCTTTTGGTGTTGCTGAGCTCACCGGTGCGTTCTTTCTTTTTAAGAATGTTCCAAACAGTTGGAACACCTAATGTTTTTGCTATCTCTCTGATGGGTTTGTTTAGATTTTTCAGCCTAATGATGGCTTGCTTCACTGATAGTGACAGCTCTTTGGATCTCATATTGAGAGTTGACAGCAACAGATTCCAAATGCAAATAGCACACTTGAAATGAACTCTGGACCTTTTATCTGCTCCTGGTAAATGGGATAATGAGGGAATAACACACACACCTGGCCATGGAACAGCTGAGCAGCCAATTGTCCCATTACTTTTGGTCCCTTAGAAAGTGGGAGGCACATATACAAACTGTTGTAATTCCTACACCGTTCACCTGATTTGGATGTAAATACCCTCAAATTAAAGCTGAAAGTCTGCAGTTAAAGCACATCTTGTTCGTTTCATTTCAACTCCATTGTGGTGGTGTATAGAGCCAAAAAGATTAGAATTGTGTCGATGTCCCAATATTTATGGACCTGACTGTATATATGTCAATGGTTTTAAGTCCCCAACGTCTCCTTCCAGGCAGCAATCCAAGAAGAAAAACGTAATTATGTTGGGGAAACTGCAGCTATTTTATTAGAATGACATGAATAAACGTTACTAAACATAACGTGAATAAAACTTGAATGGGTAAACTTGTCTGTGAACCATAGACTGCCGTGAACAGATGCATTCTAACTGGCGATGGTGTTTAACAATAAAAACTACAACTACTATAATTCCACGCAACTTCACAACGTCATCAAAAGTTCATGTTTACCATCCATTGTTTTGATTTAGAGACCCCTAGTGGTAGAAAATTACATATCGTACTTTTAAGCTACAAGTGATACCAGACTATTTTGTATTTAGATAATTTACTACAGCTTTACCTACAGCTGTGGGTGCTTCATATACTATTCACTACTTGTATTATATAAACTATCTGTAAAAGAACGTTTAGCATAATAAGTGTTACATGATTCACTTGTTTTGCAGTTTTATGAGAGATACTTTTAAAATATAACTGTTTATAATTGATTTAATCTGAACTGGTAGATTCAAAAAAAGAAAAAAAAAAGGTTGGTTTCCATCTGCCATTCATCAGGTCATCCGTGGTTTTAACAGGCCTCAATATCTGATTTTTTGGTTTGAAAAGGGGAAATGATTCCTCTGAGGATAAATTGCAATACTGATATTTACCTGGTTGGAATGAGATGCATGTTGAAGCTGACTTAATTCAGAGTAGACCTTTTATTCACACAACAGTGAGAAAAATCATCTTTTAAGATTCCTTCCTGCGATGTCTCATTACAAGCACATTCTTTAAAATCCCCTATGTGGATCTTGAAAGAATAGCCACACAGTAAAATCACACCGAAAAGTGAAAACTCATGATTACTAAAATTACCTTTTTAAGATTTCTGTTTTTTTCATTAAAAGTTACTGTCATACCAAAAGTAGGCTATATGTAAAACTTCCAGTGTGACATGTGAAGAAAACTGTTGTGATATCCGTTAAACAGCTCTACATTCTTCTTCATGCTGTTATAGGGTTTAAGAGATATGAGCAGGCTCCATGCAGAGGCAGATCTGCTGCTCATCTCCACTTCAAACCAGGGTACACAGCCAGTGTTTCCGCAGACTGCAGCTCTGCATCCCTACCACTGACTGGGTTTGTATGAGGTGAAAGAGATTCTAACAGTGGGGAAGGGGAGACAGGGAACGAGAGAGCGATCAAGAGGAAGGAAAATCACACTGTACTTGTGTTCAGTCATGCTTTGTGGGTGAGAAAACATCTAAACCATGATAGAGAATGTCACATGCTAGGTAAATGTGCCTTAATATAGACACATGCTGCTCTTCTTTCTGACCATACCTCACACTCTTAAGTTTACCACAAACATATTTTAACTCCCTGCACTCAACACACCCCACAGTTTTCTAGCTATCTCCTGGAGACTGACTGTGCTCTAAAAGTAAACTTTACTAGGGGGGAAAAAATCGACACTGTTAATAGACGTGTACGACTAGACCTAGAAACAAAAATGACTTCCTAAACTTACTTTCAAAATGTTATTCGGTCTAAGACGGTCCAAAAATATTAATGAACAAGAACAACTAGTTTGGCAACTAATCTAAATAACAAAGATATTTATCCCATTCATATGCCCTCTGCATGCCGGTGTCTATAATATTTACACTTAGCCAAAGACCATTTAATTGAGGTAGAAACATAACTTTTAATTACTTAATTTTGATGTTTAAAAAAAATTTAAAAAGCCCAACAGAGTTATGAGTCTTCCTTCAGATAAACAATCAACAAATCAACAAAGTATAGTCTGGAACTTCTCCATAGACAACAGTCAGGTTTCCATTCAAATGTATCACAATTTTTAACTGAATTTCGAGAAAATCTGCAAAAGAAAATGCGAATGAATGCTGGAGTTGGTTCATCAAGATAGCAGTAGCTGATTCTCCAGTCAGAAAATCATTTAGGGCTGGGACGATTCATCGACTTAGTCGATGTCATCGATTATGTAAATGCATCGACACAAATAATTTGCATCGACGCATCACTAAATAAAATAAATAAATAAAACTTGCGTGAAAATTAGAACTAATTAGCAGAACTAATGTAATGCGGAACTACTGTTAGATACGCAGGTTCTAAGGACACCTAATCTGTAGCCCCACCTTAGCTCTGAAGCTAGCCGAGTTCTCCGCCTACATGCAGTTTTTTGTCAGGTCGACGGTCCAGTGAGTGAGTCAGAGATAGCAGCACTAAAGGACGAGTATGGCACCACCGAAGGAGCTTAATATAACATCCCTGCATACAGACAAATTATATTGCCATATTTTTACCAGATTACATGCAGTATATTTTGGAATTATAGTCTAATAGACATTTCTCACAGAGGACATTTTTATTTTTAAGATTATTTTTAGGCCTTTATTTCCACAGGACAGATGAAAACATGAAAGGGGAGAGAGAGGGGGAATGACATGCAGCAAAGGGCCGCAGGTCGGAGTTGACCCGAGGCCGCTGCGTCAAGGAGTAAACCTCCACATATGTGCGCCTGCTCTACCAACCGAGCTAACCCGGCCACCACAGAGGACATTTTTGACAATACAAAAAGCCCAAGTGTGAATAATAAAATGAATGATGGCTGAATTTCATTTTGCTGTTTCAGTTTATTGGTTCTGGTATTGTGTAGGAAGGCTTGCTATGACACTGCCATGGCTTACTGGGACACTTGAATAGAACAGAGCCATCGTTAATGTTATTAGTAACACCTTGTGTTTTTCCTACTATGACAAGTCCGCTGTGGAAAAGGCCTATACCAGGAAGTCAAAGACAGACCCAGACAATTTAGAATATACAGACCAATGACAATTCAGTTAAAATGCAATCCTGTTAACATTCAATTATTCATCAGAATAATGAATCAGAACATGAGAATTGGCAGGCACATGTTGTTGTATAGGACTCACTTACACATTAAAAGGTACATGGTAGATGCTGATGTTCACTTGGAGGGTAAACGATTAAAAGAAAAGTGAAGAAGCAGACTGCCTAGTCCATCAGTGCAAATTAACATAACCAAAAAAAGAAGCAGGGATGCTGCAGATTCACAGTTGGAATTGAAGTTTGTGATCAAACGTTACGGGTTATTGCCTTTAATTAGGCCTAATAGCCTTGGGCTGTATTTGTAGGTTTGGCAATGACATCTGGGAGCAAAACAACCTCCATGTGCAAGAATCATTTGTGCCCACCCCTTGCCTAGCTCAGGCACAGACAACAGTGTTAGCTGGACAAAGATACCTGAGGAAAACAGGTGGAGGTCAGGCAGGTGTCCCCACACGAGTCAAAAATGATAGGAAAATAGGTTAATTCAGTTCAGCTGTTTTTTGTGTGAAGAGTTGGCATGTGCAAAATGTTTTAGTTTAGAAAGACAGATTAGTAATTTGCCATAATTCAACAGTGAAAAGTATAAAAAACAGATAAATGCATAATGTAAGCGAGCACTGCTTTGCCAAATTGAGTCTCTTTAGAAGGGAATCACTTTGTCCCAAAAGGCCACGTTAACGTTAATCATTTCTTGGCATAATAGCAGATGTTGGTAATGCATTTTTTTCCCCATTCACCTTCATCAGGACTTTCCTCTGAGGGGTAATGCCAAAGGTTTGGACTTTTCAGCGCAACTCCTGCCACACAGCTCTATTTTACATAGCCATTTCTCACTGCTTGCCTTACCTATAATGAGTAGAGCAGAGTAAAGGGCATGTTCTAAATGTCATTTCATGCACTATTCAAACGGACAAACTAAGGATATATTGGTAAACATTACGGTGTTGCTTTGCAAGATGAAACAGTATGTGTGAGGCTAAGATCAATTTCACAGCCAACTATAATCTTTTGCTTCATGAATTTAAATGTTTTTTCAGATAAGTTCTGTTGTCCTGAAGCTCAAGGACAGTTTAGACAGCTAATGTAGACAAAAAGGGACTTTGATGTGCAAATGCCTCCTAAATAAGAAGATAAAATATGCTCGTCTTTACACATCTTTTGTTCATCATTTTAAATTACATTTAATAAGACCACTAACGTGACCGAGGAATCCGTACCTGCTTTACTTGTGTTTCAGTTCATGGCTGGTTCATTTGTTAGACATTTTTGAAAGTCAAGCAATGGTTCATGGCACACTAAATAAAATAATCAACACCTCAAACATTAAATAATAAAGGATGTGGAACCACATGTACAATATATCAATAACTTCAGAAAAGCAACAGTATAATTACTGTATATTGTCCCTTTGCATCTAAAAGTATATAGCCTATCATCTGGGCTGCAGTGAAAGTAATGTGATTAGCTGTCCCTGGTTTATTGAATAAAACACATTGTGGGAGAACAAGAGCACTAAACACACATTTACTTCATTTTCTGTTTGATTAATGATAGGCACAGAAAAAATGGGACATCTGTGCCCTTTGGCTACTCTTATGCGATGCCTTTCATTTTTATCATCTTTCTTCATTTTGCTCCTTCTCAAACGCTGTAATTCTGGCACAGACTGAGATTCTAGGTATCCATTAGTGCTGTTAATGAACTAAATACTATTTGACTTGATATTATACATTTTGACAGTTGACCGGCCTCTTATTGTAGATGAAGATGAAGTCTTGTAAGATAATTTACTCTTTGGCCTAAGGAAATCATGTTCTGACTAGTTTTAATAAGCATTGTTCTTGGAATATTTAAGAACAGTTACAGGGCTAATTTACGTCTTTTTATTCTCACTGAATGGGTGACGAATAAGCCAACTTAAATCCTTTATCCTAGACCGTTTTGTCATTTTGTATTACTTACTGTAAAAGGGACAATGGGGAGAGGCTGAAACTGTCCCCTGGAATGATCTGTGTTCAAATGAGCAGTGTGTAGTTAAAGTTATTCTGAAAAATGATAATGAAAACCAATATAAATGACCTATTACATTGAGCTTTAAGGCAGAGAATCTGTCCCGTTGTACAATCGTCATTTATCTGGGTTTAGTGGAGCAGTTTGTTACCTGCTAACACCGCCCTCTTATCTGCTGTTTGTTACACCTCAGTTTAACTAAAGCGGCTACATTTTAGTGCTGTGCAAATAGGCTTTCTGTTTGTAGTTGTTTATTCCCTCCTCTGGGATTCAAGCCCTTGACCTTTTGGTCAAAATGTGGCTTCTGAAATCAAAGCCATTAGCATGTACAGTACAATGCCTTATCTTTACTGGATTGCTTTTCACTTTGGCACACATAAAAACAAAAAAAAGACAATAGAATAAATAAAAGTGAACCTTCACAAAAACATCTCACATCAGTATTAAGTGTGAGAAAAGGAAAAGCGCATTTGCTTATAAACCTGAATACACAAGGCTGATTCATCCACTGAAGTCTGAGTAAACACAATGAAATAATCTCAAGTTGAAAATGTCATCGTATGACATTTAAAAGGGTAATAGTCAATTTCTGTAAAATGGAACTCAATCTCTGAGTTAAATTTAAAGAATATAACATTATCGTCCCAAACTAGTAATGCATCTTTCATCTTTACACATATCCTATATGGGACTGGTTTAGGCATGAACAAGTTTTTTTTTATATATATATTTATTCCATGTTCATTTATTTTTATATTTATCAGAAAATGGCAATTATATGGGGGGTAAAAGGAAACTGGATTTACTGTAATCTTTAAACATATTCTTTGATCCATAAAATGTTGACATTTTTACTAACCATTACCCACACTCTTTGCTTCATTTCCATATTAAAACAAAATTTTTAGAATACATTTTTTCCCCATTTCATATTTGTTACATTGACAGTCACAATTCTTAAAAATCACAGTGTGTTTACATGGACATGAGTATCCCGTTTATTAGGGGTGTGCAAAATTCAAATTCGAATCGAGATTCAAACTCTACCGATTCAAAATCGATTCAAAGAATTCCAAAAATCAATTCATATTTTTTTTCTTCGTTTTGACACTATTGTCCTGAAATGACATTACCTCGCCATTCCCACAGATGGCGCTGCGCCAAATTCACACTGACGCCTGGGCACTCTTGTCATAATCAGAAGAAGAACGAGTGCAGCTGAACTAGTTTAGTCGGCGCAAACAATGGCAAACCTCACAGAAAGAATTATTCAACCTGCGCCATCCTCATTGAAGGCGAAAGTTTGGACACATTTCGGCTTTTATAACCTTGAGGGGGAGACGGAACTTGATAGGAATCATGCTATACATGGATTTCTCGGCAACGTCATCACTGCTTGCGCACGCAACCGGGGGGCAGAAAGAAGACATGTTTCGTGCAAAGACTGTATATAGAATGGACCAACAGATCCCGTTGCTCTGGACGGAGACCAGTGAAGGATATTAGAAGCACTTTTCCGGTGATGGCGGAGCGTTACTGCGCAGCCTCCAACTGAGAGAGACGACGTAAATGTGATGTGAACAACCTGTCTGAAAGTTGTAAGTCTTCTGGTAGCTGTGCCAAGAGAAATCTCAATCATTGCGAATATTGCAGAGACGGAGAGTGTAGGTATATGTAAGGAGATAACATGGACACAGGCTAATTATTGCTAACTAAAATGCTAGTTAACATTAGTAATTAAACTTAAACAGCTAATTTAAGTCGAAACTGCATGCATGCTTCTCCTGTACTATACGGTAATTCCCCTAATGTGCGACAGTAAGTCCCGTGGTTATGACACAATCGTTAGCCTATTTTTACAAAAATGTCCGCTACGGAGCCATACCGTGAGACACAAGGTAATGGAGCCTTTTATACATTGTCGTGTTTCTTTAGAAATAAACAAGACGTCAAAATGAATGGCAGTCAATGGGATGCTAATGGGGGGTGAGTGCTTGTTAGCATCAAAATGGCGCTATAGGATCTACGCGCTGTGAGGAGAAGCTTACTCCCTTGGTTTCGTGTAGCTAGTAGTAGTAGCAGCATAGCGTAAGTCAAAATGCCAAGGAGTTGTTGCGTGGTTAATTGTACAAACAGAGCCAGTGATGGGTGCCTGATGTTTAACATACATAGGGGGAAGCATGCTTTTGCCAAAAACCGGCGGAGGTTGTGGCTTCAAGCCATAAGAAGGGCAGATTGGGGTCATATGCAAGAGTCAGGCTCCCATTGTCTCAATCAGAAAAGTTGCAGCTTGTTCAGTTGTTCAGCTAAGTGATATCTACCTGTCAGGGCTGTAGTACTCGAGTCCGGACCATAGACAGTAAAGGTCCGGACACGAGACAAGTTTAGACTGCTAGCTAAAGCTACGCCGATGTTTTGCTAACGTTAGCGCAACAGCTTTAGCCTAGCCTGCTAGGTAAATATTACGACTGCCTTCGGAGTTTCTTATATCTGTGTCCACGTTGTCAACAGAAGACCTGTAGCGTTAGTGCTCCTTTTGTACCATAATTTTATTGAATGAAATATTAAGCTTCGCTCCTACGAGATGCGTGGGTTTTTATTACGTTACACACAAAGCTAACTGTAAGTTAGCATGTACGTATGCTAGTGGACATTAGCTAACGTTGCCGAGACAGCGGCAGTAGAGTTTCGGCGAGCTAACCACGACAGTGTTGTCGCCCTCTTGCCCACAATCAACCTCTGCTGCTAAAAACAGTCAACCTGCAGTGATGTTTTGAAATGGAGACACACATATCGTACCTTTTCCCGGAAATCCTGGCCATTATTTTAAGGCATAAACCAACCATAGGGGTACACTCAGGGGTAGCTAACCCTAACATTGGCTATTACATTAGCCTAAAATTATAATAATAGCCATACATATATATCACAGTAACACTGCAAAATTAAAGACAGACAAACAGAGCCAACTAAAATCACGTTTTATTGAGTCAGCAGTTATATACAAACAATAAGGAAAGCTTCAATACTTAAGGTTGTTGCAGTAGCGGACCAGCTCACCAATATGGCTTTCTGCCCAGGGTATGTGCACGCACCCTGTAATGTTTGTAAACAGGAAACCCGTGTATATGCAGGCTTTGCAAAGCAAAAGTTAAGTATTTTGGAAACACCACAAACTTGACAACTCACATGGTATGGCATCACCCAGAGATTAACATTAAAGACGTGGACGAACAACAACCTAAAGTACCTCCTCCTAATGTGCCAGTCAACCAACGCACTCTCTTTCAATGCTCCCCATTATCACTCTCAGAAGACCCCCTCATCTGGTGGAGGAGCCATGAGACTGTCTTTCCCCTCTTGGCTAAGTTAGCTAAGCGCTATTTGTGCATCCCTGGTACTAGCGTTGCGTCAGACAGTGTTCTCAACTGCCGGAGACGTAACTGCACAGCGGAGCATGCTCACTCCAAAACACGTAGAGCAGCTTCTGTTTCTGCAAAAGAATGTACATATTCCAGCCAGTGGTGGACTATGAACTGGTTACACACACACACACACACACACACACACACACACACACACACACACACACACACACACACACCTAAATGTGTATCCATTATGTGATTCTGACACATCACAAAAGTTCTGTTAAATGGACTGTAGTTGCCACAGTTCTAAAAAGAAAGGGCCTAATTTTAGGAAGTTCAATGTGCCCAGTCAGGTTCACATTTCAACAGTCAACCTGGTAGCTGAAGTAGACTACTCCTTAAACCACATTTACCAGTATTTTTTGTTTGATCTGAGTACAGCACTTTAAAGCTAAATGTAAAAGCTCTTTTTATTTAACAGTTTTATACTTAAATGCAATGTATTTGAAAGCTGGTCAAAGCTTGGCACTTTTGCAGTTTTTAGTTGCAAATGTTTTTATTTTTGTATGAAGACATATAAAGTAATAAACTACATTTAATTTGTTGTGTTTCTTTTCTTTTAAATTGTATGTCTACTGCAATCACGTACTTACTTTACGTACTGTGAATCATTTTTTGAATTGAGAATTGTTTTTGAATCTAAAGTTGATATTGAATCGAATCGTGAGCCTAAAAATCGAATCGTGACATTTTCTGAATCAAACACTCCTACCGTTTATGATCGGGTTTTTGAAGTATCCAGTTTATATGTTTGAGCATGTAAACCAGGCCTGCACGATATGAGGAAAATCTGCAATGTGCAATATGGTTGTTCAATACTGCGATGACAATATGACTTGTGATTAATAAAAACAAATATTGAAGTGTGCATATAAGCTATACATTTATTATGTGAGCCTGGTTATCTTTATATTCTGACCTGGATTACAACTGAATATTTTAAATATAAACTAGGCATAATGTTGTTTGTAGAGCAACAAAAGTGATGTTGACAACAGCATTATAAAAACTCATTAATATCTCACTGGGAACAACTAAAATGTCAAAATAAATAACTATCCTGACATCAAAATACTGTGTGAACTTAAGAAAGATTTAAGACCCCATAGATGAATTTGTCAAAGATAAACAGCTAGACTTTTTACAGACAGCTTTTGTTTGAGTTTGTCACAATTCTAGTTGAGCTAGCGTGCTGTGATTGTGTAAAACATAACGGCAGTTGATGAGAGACTGCGACAGAGCAGATTAAAATATCGCTTGTCTACAAAGTTATACTTGTTGAACAGGTGTATAAATAAAGTATTGGTTTTTGTTACTCGTTTTATAGGCTGCAGTAACAAGCTGATCTGCTGTCCGCTTGTGTATGAGGAGCTCAGCCACGACACTAAGCAGGGGAGAGGCTAGTCTATATCAGCAACGTTTCATTTCCGGGATGGTTCAGGTACCATCGGAAATTCCGCCAGATGTCCCTCATTTCGGCCGGATGTCCCTCACCTTGCACATTCTTTGTGTTGGCGTTCTAAACTCCGGTGGATTTCTGAGGACTATGGTTAACTGCTCCTCAGATCTCTGCAGGGTAAATCCAGACAGCTGGACTAGACAGAGACTATTTTGCAGAGGCACCTTTGCTCGGTTTGGCGCTTTGTGACGCCCATGACTATTGTGATTGGTTTAAAGAAATGCCAATAAACCAGAGCACGCTTTTCTCCCATCCCAGAATGCTATGGGGACTAGCCAGACCCTCCTCCTCGGGCTGGGCGATAAAATCTTGATGTAGGATCGTGATAAAATTCAGGTCCATAACGATGATTAACTTTGGACGTTGGATGTTTTACTCGATATGGATAGATCTAACAGCAGAAATAAACATCATTCCATTTCAGAGGGTGATGGTAATGCACACCAAAAGTTGTTTGCCAACCGCCAGAAAACATCAATAGAAGAAGAAGAAGAAGAAGTTGCACGTCAAAGTACACGCCCATTTCCTACGCAGAGCATTGTTTGAGCTACCGGTTAAGGCAAATGAAGCATGTTTGCAAAGTTAAATGTTTACATTTAGATGTTATTCAATATATTCTTTTATCACAAAATAGATTCTAAATCACGCCATGTTTGCACAGTTAATTGTTACATTTTGTTATTCTATTTTTTATGTTAATAAACTATATTCTAAAGTTTAACTAATGAACCCTCTGGTTTCTTCAGGCTTCAGTCATTATCAGAATACTCTTCAAACTGGCAGCAAATTATATATCGTGATACCTTCAATACTGTCTGGCAATGCGAGACTAGGGAGAGGCTGACACTTAAGGTCTATTTATTACTAACAATGAGCATTGGTAGGAATTAAAGAAATTGCTCTGAATGGATTTACATAATATCTCTTGGAATGATTCTTCTGTCACAGTGTTAACTGTTCTATCCTCTTCATCAGATTTTAGCTGCAGAATACCTCACAATAGGCTCGTTCGAGATGAACTGCGCCTCGCCTGTAAAGTGGACAAGAGCAGGCGGCAGCAGCCGGGGGCGGTGTCAAAAAGTCTGCTGCCAAGACGGACAGTTTTCAGCCGTTTCCAGCAGCCTTCAGGCTGAACAGGATGTCACAGAAACACTCACACCCTGTTAGGTCCGATTCCGATTTAATAAAAGTTTATCAGACCCATATCAGCCTGTACACAAGTCTCCAGTTGTTTTTATTATGACAGAGTAGCTGTCAAAATGCTCTACATGCGATCTGTTGCTGATTTTAATAAACAACACACTGTAGATGATCTGAATGGATTTAGTCTCTCTGACTTCTAAACGTATATCAGCCACACAACATGTGGTTTGTACAGAATAGATACTTTATTCATCCCGAGGGAAATTTTAGGCATCCAGTAGCTTAGACAACCATAACACAACAAACACATACACACATATATCTCACATACATAAAAAAATCACTCACAGAAATTTAAAGAGTTAAAGGTGCTAAGGTAGTGCAAAAGAGAACAGTGTAGGGATTGATCAGTGCAATAGCTTATTATTAAATATTAACTATGACTATGAAAATACAAGAATGTAAACCTAATTTTTCTGTCAAGCAATTCTAAAGTAGAATTGCTTGACAGAAAAGAAATAATATACGTTAAGAACAACATATAACAGGGAATTAGTTATAAGATATATATGTTATGACGAGAGTCCAGATTGTGTAGGAGGGATAATATAGCCTACAAGACAGTCAGGTGTACAGCAGACAGAGATATAATGTTGGTAGGGGCTGAGAGAGACAGGCTCATGCTGAAAAGTCAATTTCTCCCCTCCCCCTTTGTGTGGTATTGAAGAGTTGGATGGCCCTGGGGACAAAGGACCTCCTCAACCTGTCTGTAGAGCATGACAGTGACAGACGTCTGCCACTGAACATGCTCCTCTGTTTAAAGAACGTGCTGTGTTGTGGGTGGCGGTCATTGTCCATGATCGCCAGCATCCTAAGAATATGCCTTTAAATCAGAAAAATAGCAGTTAAAATCCCTCCAATTCAAAATAAATAAAAAGTTTATATAAAACGTCATCATGTTGAGTCGCTTCTGAACCAATCAGCTGTTAGATCAGCTGAGAGGCCAGCGTTTCCCAGCATGCCCTGGGTCCGCCTGGGTCTTGCAGTCGGTCAAAAGCAACTGCGCTGCCTGCGTCTCAAACCTGCGGCCGCCTTGATCTCGTGAGGTTATCGTTGCCCACGTGTGCATGACCACAGAGCAAGTCGGGATCAAGTCGGACACAAATCTAACCGGCATGCATTGGCCGGCGATCGCCAGTGATCGATTCTGTGCAGACCTGGCTCATCTGATGGATGATTTTAACTGAATGGATGTCTGAGCTGCAGAATGCAATGAGGGTAGGCCGCCTGAATAGAGGATTTGAAACAGAATACCTGTGCTCATAACAAGAAAATGTTTAAAGCTGCATTAGGTACGTTCTGATGAGTTTAGGTTGAGAATTCATGTAAGTTCAGAGAATGTAGATCTCATGCTGCCAAGAAATGAGTAATCACCATTGTATCAGAATCTCATGAGCTGGGCTGTAAGTGTAACCAACACTCCAAACAGGATCCCATCATTCAGTGATGTAACATAATACAAAGGGCATCAGACCCTATATGAATTATATTAAATATTTTCATATTTTAATCAACTATTGATGTACTGAGTGTTATATACTGTTTGTATGTGTGTGTTTGTGTCTGTGGCTGAGACGAGGGCTGCTGGCAGTGAGCTGCAGGGAGGCCCTGCATGGATGGATGGATTTGTGTTACGGTACTGCTCAGCGGCACTGATAGCAACATTGCTCCTCTATTTGCTTTCAAAATGTGTTTTGCAGCTCAGGTGTCTCAGCAGTCGAGGCAAGCTGTGGCGCAGCAGAGCGTCCTTTGAAACTTACAGCAACTTAATAAACAAAACCCTGCTCTTTAAAAGCAAATTCAACTTGTTTTGCTTGCAACATTGCTCATCAATTACACACACTGCTACTGCATCTCGTCTCAATCATTGGTTACTCAAACACAGTAATTGCACTCCCAGGAAGTAACAAGAAAAGGTAACACACTGCTCAATAACACTTCCTCTCTAATGTGCTCCGCTTCACTGATTATTCTCCATGATGACACTATTACTCTTCTCCCCTGGCAAAACTGATAGACAACAAATTGTCTGCATAAACTAAATCTCAACCCACCAATACAGACATAAACCAGTGCTTTCTGGGTTTTAGCTCTCCCATTGGTTGAATGAGCCAAGAAGGTTTTGTGGCTTATTCTCAGTGAACCCTCTGCAGTGCTGCACTTTTCTGTTCAAGATGAATCTTTTAGCTTAAAACATTTGGGGCTTCAAGAAGATGGGCTTAATGCACTTCTCAGTATAAACACTGCACTCTACATTTAAGCGCTCTGAAGGCGCTGCTTCTTGATTCACTCAAAGTGCTATTTAGAAGAGCGAATAGTGTCAGAAAGGCCTTT
Organism: Sander vitreus; assembly: GCF_031162955.1. Lineage (NCBI taxonomy): Eukaryota > Metazoa > Chordata > Actinopteri > Perciformes > Percidae > Sander > Sander vitreus. Next base: position 22,513,785 of record NC_135864.1, on the reverse strand, counting down.
TCCAACGGTAGAATTAGGGGAGGTCTTTTTCATTATTATTTTCAAAAACTGACAATTTAAAAAAAACATCCTACTCTCTGCAGCAATTGGTCAATCATTCTCAGATGTGAAACAACTTACACCTTGAACAGATATGCCATATCTCATATCTCATGTCTCATGTCTCTGTCATGTCTCTTTGTCCATGACTGTAGTTAGCTAGCTATGACGGAAAAGGACATTGCTGCCATTCTTAATCCTGCCTACTTATGGGCACAACACCATACATATGGTATTCCTGGAAGTGTGCATCTGACCCACAGCCTAACATCTATCCAACATGAGGCATATGCTCAGAGATTGAAAATGAAAATGTATCGATAGCACTGAAATAATGTCACCCGATGTCCATAAAATTGAGTTCAATAGTTTGGAGGCATATGCAAAAGCAGGTTGCAGCAACAGAGAGAATACGCGTTAACAGGATACATTCATGGTTAGTTTTAGGCTCATCAAGGGAATTGTTAATAATAATAAAATATAAAACAAAACCAGCATTATCTTTTACTGGGAATGAGAAGAGCTGATGTGATTGTCTTCCCATGACTCCACCTGATTATCTGTATTTATCCTACTACTAATGCATTCATCCTGCTCCAGGATCTTTTCCATATTGTTCAGCAGCAGTTGTGCCATGATTGCATTTAGTCACCAAAATTGCAAAAAATGATTTTGCTAGACCCATGTGAACTTTGTGTTTGAGTTTGTTAGCGACTGTACTTGTGCCCAGTTTCAGGAAGGTAGAAGCTAATGTATCATCACAGTCACAGGGGAGGCATTGAATGAGTTCCAAGACAACTCTCGGGGATTAAACACTGAGTCTCACAGTTGGTTTTTCTTAATTGTTGTAGTTTTGTTGCTGTTGTAAATCATTATTTTAAAGGGTGATTGTTTTATTTCGCTTCAACCTAAGCAAACTATTTTACTATCTGAATTGAGGCGCTACTGTTAAGTCTACTGTTTATGGCACCTACACGCCATACAACTGGCAGTCGTCAGATCGCTGTACTGATTACATTACACGACTGTCTGCCTTATAATGGTGTATCTTAAGGTTGTTGTGGTTTGCACATTACACGAGTGATCGGCGACAGGGGGTCAAACATTACAAGACAGTTCCCTCTGAGGAATCTCCGACAAGTCTGTCTGGTCTCCAAACTATTTAGTCAACAAAACGCACACATGACAATGCGCAAGACAGGCGTTCTTTTCTCCAATGTTTTGCATTGATTTGCAGTGGAAAAACCAAGAAGGAAAAAGAAAAGTATATGGAGTATAGAATGGTTGGGGTAGACACGGGCAGCAGGGATTGTCTGTTTTGCAGAGAAAGTTGTAGGTAAATTAATAATTTTGCATTGACGCAGCTGATGTTCTGTTGCATGTGTTATTTAACCTGCTAGATATCTCTCCGTGTCTGCAACCCTATGTATAGCACATCTCCCAGATTGCGTCTTTGAAAATTCACACATAGCAACTGTCGAGTGCCGATTTGCCTCTGATCTGTGGCTTTAGTCGGCGATCACCAAAAAACTTGAACAACAGCACATGCAATCAGCCAGTGTGTTTCATTTGAAATTTTGTAAATCATTTAACTGAAAAAGTGCTTTAACATTAAAGGCATGAAATCAACCGCCTGAGTTTGGATACTATACTGCATGTCAAACAGGTACACTGTTTGACACACTGGAACTACACACACTTTGTCTTGTGTAAAGCTTGAGATTCCAGGTCATGTAGACGGTGATCTGTCAGTTGCTATTAACAAAACCAGAGCTGATATCTGATTGCCTTCTTCACAAATTGGGTGCTTTCCTATTCTCACTGGGAGAAAACAGGCAACAGAGGTCTCTCTAAACACTGTTCACGAACACCACCAAACAAAACACCATGACTGCCTATTGATTACACTGATTGGTGTGATTTGACTTCAGAGGGTTTCATTGAGATGAAGTCTGTGAGTGCAGTCCTCTGCAGTCACCTGCCATCCCTCACACATGTCAGTTTCATAATGATTTCATGCCCCAATGAGTTGCTCATTCTATTGAAAAGAAATGCGTGTACCCTGCAATTTGTTATTAGCTTCCATTTTGCTGAACAAATGAGTACTAACAAGCCCACTCACACCTTGGACATTGTATCATTTCAGTTTTTTTTTTTTTTTCATGAAATTGTGCAATTTACAGGGACTTCACTTAAGAACTCCTAAACATGTTTTTTTTTGGTTTGTTTTTTAATTAACACGCTTTGGAAAAACTACAAATAAAACAAGATATCTACTAAGTTAATACAAATATGAGAAGGTATAATCAGTATTATATTCTTCTTTGAATAATTAAGCCAGAGAAACATGTAACTTTCTGTCCGTATATCCGTTTACATTTTAGTGGCTTGGCTGGTGAACAGTGTTAATGTACACCTACTTGTATCTATGATACAGCAAAACAGTGATATGCCAATAAGTAATTAAGATGTCTGGGAGTATCTCAAAAGAGAAATGATGATTAGGATTTAAAAGAAAACACAAGATGAATGCGACTCAATCCATGCAGACTTAATGTTCAACCTATCAAGCATGAGATGTGTTGTCGAAAAATTGGCCCTCCAGGAAACAGGGGGAAGCATTGTTGCCAAATTTGGAGCATTCATAAAGGCAGAGTGTACACAGAAAATTCTATCTAATGTATTCAAAGAGGATGCTAAGCACTCTTACAGAAGAGTAGTCCATCAGAGGGTCTCTGAATGTTTGGAACTGAAGGCAGCAGGCCAAATGGTTTCATACTCACTCAGTGGCCATGCATACTGGCTGCCAGTAGCACTTTCCACAGGGCAAATAACTCCTCAGAGTGCAATTCACTGCTGCCTTTCAATTTGCATGTTATTTGGTTGCCGGGTCACATGACTTTTTCAGTCTGCCACATCATGTCATCTTCTGTAAGACTAATCAGAGTTTTTGGTGTTTCAAATGATCAGATGTCATGAATCAAAGTTTTCATACAGTATATTTCACTATTATTGTTCTCTTGGATGTGGGTCATGTCTTTGTTTATTTACTGCTAATGAGGCACTTGATTAAATTTATAAAAGAATTATTCCAAAAATGATTGCTCAAAAATGAAAATTTTATTAAGTACTGTATATGTGAGTATTGGGTGGGTCATCCTGTTGAAAAATGACAGCTGGTAACAACATTATAATCAAAACATACAAATACAAATCATGGGCTAGAAACTATTAGAAACTGGTGAAAGGACTTTAAAGCTCTTAAGCCCAGTTCAGACCAAAGATTTGCGATGAGACAAAACCGTTTTAGAACGCTGCAGGGAAAAGTGGTCTGAACTGGCCCGTCTCAGCTCGACTCAAGATGGCTGGTTTTAGAACGTAAGAGACGTCACCTGTTTCAACAGCCAATAACGAAGTCAGCTTGTAAAGTCAGCAACAAACTAGAAATAAAATCATCCATAAACTATGTTATTTCTTTGTTACAAACTGTCAACTGGTCGAAAAGACAGAGGTTTGGGCCCTATGAGCGCCTATGAGCGCCTACGAGCGCGGTATATGGTCGAGCGAGCTAGAGAGTGACTGAAGAGAGGGAGCGGCGTTAGAACAAAGCCGTAGTCGGAGAAATAAAATGTTTTCGCCGTTTCATCACTAGGAGAAATGCAACTGTAGCAAGCATCTTACTATCATTATCCTTATTCATATTTTAAGACGCTACAAATGATAAATCCAGCTACAAAAAAGCCTGAAAACCAGAAGTTAGAACGGAAGTATAAAGTTGCTATGGGGATGATACACCATTTCATCTTGTCGCATTGGTGTAAACTGCCGGGTTTCAGAATGTTGCAGACCGGAGCGTTGCAAGTAGTTGCAAGTTTCAACTCATCTTTTCCTGAATATTTGGTCTGGACTGGGCGTTACAGACCGCATCTTCAATATCTAGCATGTAGTCTGACAGACACTGGATTTTTTTAGACCGATACCGATATTTAATATCTTATTGAATTATAGGTCCAATATCTGCTCTATGGTGTTTTAAGACCCCAACGTCGACTTCAAGGCAGCGCTGCGACCGTCGACTTCAAGCCACCTAACCCTAACCATTGCCTAATCCTAGTGGCTTCCAGGCAGCGCTGCCTGGAAGACGACGTTGGGAGCTTTAAACACCAAACACCCCAATATCTACTTGTTGCATTCAGCCATGTCAAATTAATAAAGTAGCTAGGAAAGCCAAGATTATAAGGCCCAGTTAACCGACTCACAGACCATCAGCACCGGATCCCCTCAGGGCTGTGTTCTTTCTCCTCTGCTCTTCTCCCTGTACACCAACAGCTGCACCTCCAGTCACCAGTCTGTCAAGCTTCTGAAGTTTGCGGACGACGCCTCCCTCATCGGACTCATCTCTGATGGTGACGAGTCCGCCTACAGGTGGGAGGCTGACCACCTGCTGACCTGGTGCAAGCAAAACAATCTAGAGCTCAATGCTCTAAAGACAGTGGAGATGGTTGTGGACTTCAGGAAGAATTCAGCCCCAACTGCCCCCATCACCCTCTGCGACATGATGAAATGGTGTATCATCTCCATAGCAACTTTATACTTCCGTTCTAACATTGTGGAGTCTTTCCGCTTCCTGGGAACTATCATCTCCCAGGACCTCAAGTGGGAGCTGAACATCTGCTCCCTCGTCAAGAAAGCACAACAGAAGATGTACTTCCTGCGGCAGCTGAAGAAATTCAACCTGCCAAAGACAATGATGGTGCACTTCTACACAGCCATCATTGAGTCCATCCTCACATCCTCCATCACCATCTGGTACGCTGCTAGCACTGCCAAGGACAAGGGCAGACTGCAGCGTGTCATTCGGTCAGCTGAGAAGGTGATTGGCTGCAATCTGCTGCCGCTCCAGGACCTATACGCCACCAGGGGTCTCATTTATAAAACTGTGCGTAGGATCCTTACTATAAGTGTACGTACGCCCAAAAGCCCAAAATGGCGTATGCCAAAAAAATGTCTTTTTTATAAAACCGTGTGTACACACACCTGTAAGCAAAGTTCCCTTTATAAATCAGAGATTACCTACAAGTGTGCGTACTTGAATCCGCCTCTTATCCCGCCCTGTACACGCCCATTTTTAACCATAAATAGTCAATGCAAAGCACCTCGTGAATGCTGATCAGTATATGAATGACACTGGCAGTTGTTACACCGTATGATGATGACTGGCGAGAAAAAGCAAAAAACTTCTCAGACGTTCAGGAATTGCTGCAAATTGAGTTATAATTTCGGCCTGTTCTTGCAGTGTATGGAACCCTGATTTATAGACTACATATATTAAAAATACGTCCAAAACGGCAGACATTCCGGCACTCAGGGACAGCTTCGATGTACCAGACGTATATAATAAGATTTCACAGAACTATATATTATATACAAGCCTTAGTGATAAAGTTGAAGATTATATATCATATTTATTTTTTAAAAAACACTTAGCTGTCTGACATTTCCCTCTGGAAACAGCCGGTTTCCCCCAGAGTGGCGAGGACCTGTATTTGGACCGGGATGGCACGGTTCCGGCGCGTTGCCCTACTGGACCCAATTCAATACATAGATCCAAGAGCTCAGCTTTAGGGAATCTAAATCGGCATATTAGCCAGTCATCGTCATGGTCCCTGAAGTCTCTTTCTCTCCTGATTCTTCCATTAGCGTAGTCCTCCTGCAGGGCCAGCAGTGCCATCATGCAGCATTACGCACGGGTTCACCGCAGTATTTGTTTACAACAATTTGTGATTGTTAACACCTTGCCAACACAGCATCAACTAGTGGTATCCCCAACCCTGAGATACAATTTGAAGACGAAAGAAAGTCTAATAGGCAAACACACTTTTCTTGATGCAGGTTTTGTCACAAACAGTATTAAAGTTCGGACCGATAATGAGGACATTAAGTGTAACGATTGCGCGAGAGCTTAACGGCTGTATTTCCAGACTTTGACATTTGAGAATATATGCACAGTTTTAAAGACAGATATGTAGTTATTTACACTGTGCTCTGCCGTTATCTAATGCTAGGGTATTTAAAATTCCATGCAGTCGGGCCATCTCCTCCTCCTGCGCTCCGTAGCGGACAATGTGACATTAAGAACACATTTTTATTTAAGATTTGAGTTGAAGGTGTTTATGGATTAGTTATCACTCAGTACAAGCGCAAAGAACACTGCTGGATTTCATCTTCATGGTAACGTGGATGATATGGAGTGAAAAAATGTGCGTGACGCATCAATACTAGAAAATATTACGAGTAATCTTATTCCCATTTACTCTCTGCAGTCTGACTTCAGTTCACCACCTCACCATCTGCGTCGCCAATTCCTATTTTGTCTCCAAAATGTGCGTACGCATGGGTCAGAGTTTGCGTGGAGGACCGCACATTTTCCCATCAAGTTTGTTTTTTATAAATCACAACCTTTGCGTGGGAAGTGGCGTACGAACATTTTCAGCCCCGTTTTGTGCGTACGCCACGTTTATAAATGAGATCCCAGGACTCTGAAGCGTGCTGGAAAGATTGTGACCGACCCCTCCCACCCCGGCAACAAACAGACACTCCACTCTGGCAGGAGGCTGAGGTCCATCAGGACCAAAACCTCACATCACATGAACAGCTTTTTCCCCTCTGCCACTAGCCTTATTAACAAGGCCCAGAAACCACCCTGACTCTCTCCACACCCCACCTCTGGCTCTACATGCCACTGTACTTAATCTGCCATTACTTAATTCCTACTCTCTTATTTTGAATACATTCTGTGTGTGTATATATATATATATATATATACATACATATATTTATACTTGTATTGTTTGTTCTGTTTAACCTGTTTGTTTAACTTCTTTTAGAGAATGTGTGACGTGTGTGATGCACCTACAACACCAAAACAAATTCCTTGTATGTGTAAAAAACATACTTGGCAATAAAGCTTTTCTGATTCTGATTCTGATTCTAACTGTTGTAATAAAAGAAGACCAGTGACTAGTAAGATGTTATTGTCTGACAAATTGCAATTTTACAGAATAGAGTATGAAACGTTGTCATTTTCATAAAAAAAAAAAAAGGACCTCCTTACAATGGTCTACCAATGACTTGAGGAAGACAGCATTATTTCACACAATTAGCTTTTGTGGAGGCAGAGTGGCGGGAGAAAAGAGAAACACAACACCAACTCTGAAGTGAGATGAGAAAAATTGCCTCAATTGAGAAGGAGATTGAAAGTTAGGACTTAAATGGGGGTGAAAAAGATTTGAAACTGTTTTATTGACAGTATTGATGAAAAAAAAAAAGAGTACCTTCTCACAAAGTGTCTATATGTAGCTTTGTTCAGTGTTGCGTTTTACATAATTACCCACTGCGGCATTCTTGAAAATTGTCCAAAATATATGCCGTGTTTAAGATAAAAACCCTCTCCTTGAAGCTATGCAAACTCTTTGCCACAACCCATATTAACATCTAGATTTATTGTATTAACCTCCCCTATGTTTTAATTCAAATGGGGAAAAAAGGGGTGCATTTGTATGGAAAGTGGTAAATCAAGACGGAAAGTTTTGTTTAAATGTTTTGTTGGTTGTATGAGAGAGTTGAACAGCACACAAAGAAGGATTTTAAAACTGCCTGTGGATGGTTTGTGAAGTATTTCATATAGACGCAGTACACAGAAAAGGCACAACAAACACTTCAGTTCTTTATTCCTTCCATGTAACTGAAGTCAGACTGACATGTCCATTCCTACACATTTCTGGCTCTTTTCTCCTTACTTACTTTAATAGCACAGCTTCTGTCTACTATTTGTTCAAAGGCTTGTGTATTACATCAGTACAAGAAAAAGTGAGTGACCTCGGGGCTACGGTACATTGATTTTTCCAACATTACTTCTTGACTGCATAAAAGCTTTCTCATGTATGATATAGACACAACAGAAGACATAGCATTTATTATTTACAGTCGCCCATTCAACATATCTGCGATGGTTAGGTGTTTGAGCTGGCAGCGCTGCTCAGTGGTTCAACTTCCAATATTTGAATTGGGAAATTGGATAGAGAGTAATGAACATCAGATAAAGTACAAATAAAATGTGTCCAATTGTCAGACTGTGATGTGAGAATGCAAACATGCAAACCTTGATTATAGTACACACTTTAAAATGAGCTCTCCCTCTGATGCTTTATTCTTTCCATTTACTGAATCACTTGGCAAAGGGGGTTACTAGATCCCACTGGCACTTAGGGAACAACCCCAATTTGCTTCCAAACTCCTGTACTTTATATAGGTGAGACAGTGCACACATTTTTCAATTTACACTTATGTAAGCAGTTCCCTGCCATATTGAAATAAAGGAAATGTTTCATAAAACCAAGAAATCACAATCTTGACATTCAAATAATTTGGTTTATTTTTGTAGTTACCTAATAGTGTGATATCGCCTTGGTCTGCATTCATTTGTCTATTAGTTTGTTTCCTCAGGTGCCACCATTACGCCAAACTTTATAACGCTACTTTTATATGACTCTTCTGTCCTCTAACAGGTACAATGTTGACTACTCAAAATGACAAGAAAACAATGAATTGATTATATTGTTCATAATTTCTCACTATTTGATTAATTGAATAATCGTTGAAGCTCTGGATAAAAACATTTGATTTGAGTAGACAACTGGCTACATATAATGTAGATTACATGACATTGGGATTATTTTCACTATTTACAACAAAGACTACTTCAGGTGTTTGTGCAAGCCCCTGAGAATTAAGACTATAAATAATATAATAAAAGCTTCCATCAAGACTAAACTGAGTTCGTCAATAGACAAATTGACGAATCAATCACAGAAGAGGAAGAGAGCCAGAATACTCTTCCTCTTTGCACCTATAAAACAATAGTTAACTTTGATATTTGGTTGTTATTGTTACCCTTTAAGCTTTAATAAATGAATAAACACACAGAAACACACACACACACACACATATATATATTTACTGGGTATACTGTACTGTGATAGCTGGAAGAAGAAAACTATTTACAACCACTGGCTTCAGTGCATGCTTCTAAAATTTCTGATTTTGATAGATAAGCAAAAAGTACATCTATAAATCACAGTAGTCATCTCAGCAGTGGGAAAAAACCCTGTCCCTTACATGAATGCAACATATGCTTTTAAAATGTGCTAACAAATGTGCTTACATAGAAGTATTTTCACCATCATATAATGCACACATTCAGAAAGTCAAGGTCCACTATCAAGATGTCAAACAGTACACCTGAAAGCTCATGTGAATGATATTTCAGGTTGTTTCACCACATTCTGTGAATGGGAGCATTGGTACAGTGAGAGGATGTGCCAGAGACAGAAAAATGAACAGGCCTGAACTCCAATGAACTGACTTTGAAGAAAAGCTTTTATCTTTGTCTTTGTTGTTCTTGCTTTAGGTAAGAAACAGACGCAGAATCCCGAATAAATCATAGGGGCAGAGTGAAGAAAAAAATAACAGCTGAAAACAAATGGCACTTATTCAAGGCAAAGAGAAAATGTATCACAGATGTTTGGAAATTTATAGTGAAGTGCAAAAACAGCTAAGGGAAAACTTATTTGATAAACTGTCTCTGGGAACTTGTAAATAAGCATTGACACACAGATTTACTAATCTGTTACTAGTCTGTTTGACTGACTATACTATTTCTGTGTTTAGGGGGATTTTTGGCAGAATTGTATGCTGCACAATATGATACTATATAGTTTTTTCCTTAGCTGTCCCCATGTGTCCCTAGTTGGAGGACGTTTTGCTTGTCACATGCTTTTAAAGTAATGCATTTATAAACCATGATTCTCAAGGGTTCACTCATCCAAATACTGTTTTATTTTGGGATGAATTGTGTTTTACTGTACTTGGCATAATCATAATAAAGAAGATGATAAATTGATAAAATAACTATTTTTGAAGGGTAAAACCTTGCTTCTATTGTGGAGATGCCACTCTGCATGACGGGTCCTCAGAGACCCTTGTGCAAAATGATGTTTTTATTTGCTATTCTTGCTGAGATTTCTGTTTTTGCAGTGATATGTTCTGTTGTAGCATTTGTGTATGTTTGATACAAGAATATGCATGATTGAGCAAACTTGTAGGGACTTTAAGTAACAGAGACAAGATAACAAAGACAATCTTAATACTGCTACCTTTTGGAAACAGAACAAAGAAACAGTCATAGTATAAATAGATCATCCAATCATTGAAATCAAAGAGCAAACTAAAGATGACACAAATCGAATCAAGAAAACGTAATTATGTGAAGGAAACTGCAGCTATTTTATCAGAATGACATGAATAAACCTTACTAAACGTAAAGTGAACAAAACTGTAATGAATAAATCCATCCGTGAACAGATATATTTTAATCAGCAACTGTGTTAAACAATGAAAACTACAACTCCCATAACCCCACGCCACTTCACAACATCATCAAAAGTCCATATTTATATCCATTGTTTTGATTGAGAGACCCCTAGCGGCAGAAAATTACATATTGTACATTTAACATTGTGAGATAGGGCATGCCCCGGCGGAGGTTTGTGCTCTCTGAGCGCCCTTCTAGTTCTTCTTCTTTTGTTTCCAAAACTATTTCAGATGTAAATAATATATTTTGTGTCAAAAATACAAAAGGCTTCTGTCTATCAGTCAGTCCAATTCACTTCTGTGCGTCTGTCAACAGCCCATTGGGTTGCCTTGAAACTGTCACAAAACATGCATCAGTAAGGGAGTCTGTCTGTAAGGGACGATCACTCTCCTTGGCTCACCCGTCTGCAATACAACTGGAGACTGACTTTGGACAAGTGCAAAGGCTGCACCTACACCCCAATGATTTCTGGTTAGTGACGCACCCTTCACTGCCTCTGACGGTGTACAAGAGGACGCCAATCTTTCTGAAATTGGCAGTAATTGCGCTCATTTAGAGAAGTGTAACGTATAGCTGACTAATGGGCTAAAGCACGTTTCAAGTATTAAATGTAGATGTATTTAGAATGTATAGTCTAATTTGCAGATTACTGCCCAGAAATACTCTTTAAAGATATTTATGTAATATTGCTGCATTAAAATGTCTAAAAACAACTATACATATGTTATATTTTTTTAGTTAGTTGTTATTGAAGACGTTTCATTTCCGGGATTGTTCAGATGCCGCCGGAAATTCCGCCGGATATCCCTCATTTCAGCCGGATGTCCGTAACCTTCCACTTTCTTTGTGTTGGCATTCTAAACTCCAGTCGATTTCTGAGGACTATGGTTAACTGCTCCTCAGATCTCTGCAGGGTAAATCCAGACAGCTAGCTAGACCATCTGTCCAATCTGAGTTTTCTGTTGCACGACTAAAACAAATTTTGAACGTACACGTTCCACCAAAACAAGTTCCTTCCCGAGGCTATTTTGCAGAGGCACCGTTGCTCCGTCCGGTGCCTAGCGCCGCTCAAGACGATTGTGATTGGTTTAAAGACATGCCAATAAACCAAAGCATGTTTTTCTCCCATCCCGGAATGCTGTGTTGACTAGCCAGAACCTCCTCCGCAGCGCAGGCAATGCGAGACTACCTGACCCCCCACCCCGACCGGAGAAGTTATTCTCCCTGTGGTGGGATGTAAAGTTACAACAAACCCCCTTTCCCCGGTGCTGAAAACATCAGAAAGGAGACACTGACAAGTGAAATATATTGTGACTTTGTGGTTTTAGCTACTGTCTAATGTTAGCCTGCTTTCTCGCTAACCAGTTAGCTATCACCACAAATATAATCTAAGTGATTATGTGGGAAAAACTGCAGCTATTTCATTATAATGACATGACATGAATACACGTAACATGAATAACACTTTAATAGATTAACTTGTCCATGAACTGTATACATTTTAATTGGCAATGGTGGTTAACAATTAGACAACTCTCATGATCCCACGCAACTTAACATCTAATTTATAAAAGTCCTGTGTGTGTGAGAGATCCCTAGCGGCAGAAAATTGCATATTGTGCGTTTAAGAAAATAAGACCCTGTGTTACACTATTTCGGTCACAGACTGCTGCCTTTGACAAAAATAATGTCAATGTCCTCTGGTTTGTAAGTGGGCATTTTAGAAAATGATTCACAAAATAGGCTTGAAGAGTGATGGAGTGAAGCACAGCATTTTAAGGCATAACTGTTTTTACCAAGATCATGTCGTTAGTATTCCTTTCATAAAGTTTTACATTGTGTTAAGCTTTGTGATAAATAGTACACTTTCTGAAAGATACTTAAAAGAGTAAACAGTCTTAAGATCCCAGAAGACTGCACTGATGTGGGATTCTATTGTTTTATACACCTACTTCAAAGTGTTAGGGATCACGGAGTCTTTTGCAGCTTGTTATTCTGTATTATTTTTGTGATGTGTGTGAGCGAGCCTGTGACACTGCTAGAGATCAAAGTAAACTCCTAAACAACACACCCCTTCATGCATAAGACGCTTAACGACTCCTGCTAGCTCACAGTTTAGGTGTGGTATTATTCTTCAGTTTTTGCTGCTTATTCAGGATCAAAGGCAGTGGCATACAGTACATAACAGATACACTGTATAACATTCATAATTGTTTAATTCTCCCTAAGTTTTTTCATACATGAGGGGCAGTTAATAAACACTTTGTAATTAAAATACTAGTGATAATCAGGTTAAACATGTAATCCAGAGCAGCATTTTATGAAAACTATTAGCCTTTTCATGTTGTAAATTGATCATGTTACAATACAAAAAGTAAACAAAGTGGATTTAGGGCATTTACAATGCAGTCAACTGAAACTACAAGGACATATTACTACATCATGAGGGAAATAACTATGATGTGATTTGATGAGACAAAGATTATGATGAAGTGAAAGACTCAGTGAACCAGGACGTACTCCGTTGCTGTGGGCATCTGTCCTTATGGACAGTTAGAGGAACACGATGAGGAAAAGATGCTCAGCAAATACGTTTTTTCTGTGAAGCACAACGTCACTACTACTGATAAAATAAGGAGTCAAACATACATCCCTAGTGATGTGGTAGTAACATACTATAATTTATAATGAAATGCATTTATTTGTCCCTCTGTAAGTCCAGAGAGACATATAAATGGCACTCAGTGCAACATAAATAATCAAATGTGTGCTGTGGGAAAGGGGCATCATAGCAGCATGCTGCAGATAGGATTGGTCTCATCTCAGGTTGTGTTTAGGCCTGCTGGTATAGTAAATGACCTCATTTAATGAAGGGAGCATCCACAACCCGTTTGCCTGCCATGTGCTGGTGCACATTATTAACATAAAAATCCAGCAGCACACCCTGGAGTTTAATAAGTCCAGGATTATACGCACATACTGTCAGCCCCCCTCTCTGCCCCCCTCTCTGCCTCACTCGCAATCTCTATCTCCTGCTCTTACTCTTTTACTGTACCTATCTTCTCTGCTTTAATCCCTGATGGCTGGCGTGGAAACAATTTCTCTTGCATGTTGCAGTGATGAAAAGAGCCTCCTGTGAAGACCGCTTTGTGTCCAGCTCTGACATTTCTATTTGTTTAGAACATGGCTGTTGATGCTTTGGCAAAGCTTGAGATGTTGGATTCGAGCCTGGTCATGTTTCGGTTTCAGATTGAAGCACTTGACCTTTAATAGGAATCCGTTCTGTGTATTTGTTCACAGATGTTTATTTAGGTTGGATAGATCGTTGTTTTTCCTGAGGGTTATAAAAAGTCCCTTGTGCCTCCAGTCTAGCCATGAGATTAACTTGATTCATGGTATTATCAAAACTGAGATGGTTCTAACATTTGGAATGAGTCATACTATTCCTTTGGATTTGACAGCAGTTGATTATTTTTTTATGTGATTTCCAACCAGCATGTAGTCTGCTGTCTTCTGCTAATACAGTACTGTATTTCAGTATTAGCTCAGACTTCAATCTCTCTTGTACAATTGCAGGACATTTGAGCAGATTGTATTATATATAAAAAGTATTGTGGGGGATGACCAAAATGGATTTGTAAAGGGAAGGCAATGATTTCAATTGCGTGTTCTCAATGTTCTCAATGTACCGTACTGACAATAAGAAGAAAAAGACACGGCTCTTCTCTCGCTTTACGTGGAGAAGGCCTTCGATATGGTTGAGTGGACTTTTATCTTCAACATTATAGCTTGATTTGGTTTTGGAAATACTTTCCTTAACTGGATCAAACTATTACATCTCTACCCTATAGCTGATGTACTGACAAATGAAGTGGTGTCTGAATATTACAAGAGGTTGCCCCCAAGGTTCACCTCTATCACCACTTCAGTTCATACTGGCTATTGAACCACTAGCAACAGCAATTCAATCTAGTAGGCAAATACAGGAGCCGGTTGCACCAACAGGGCTTACGCCTGGTCTTAAGCTAAGTAGGCCTTAACTCAGCGTTCTAAGTCCAACTTAATAGTTACGCCAGTTGCACCATTTTGGCTTAAGCCCTCTTCTCTTTCTTCTGGAGATGCTCCGTCTTGGAGGGACATAGAGTCAGGCTCCTTTAAGGTACCATTGCATTTGTACCTAAATTCAGGCAAGCAAGTACTTAAGAACAGATACTGTGCATCCTATAGTTCTTAATATGGATACTGTATGGTCTGAGAACATATTGGACTCTCTGTCACAATTCAGCCCAGTGTGGGGCAATGTTTTATTTAAACCACGCAAGCTGGATGCAGGATTACAGATATCTGCAAAGAAAGGAATAAGTAAAGTAGGTGACCGCTTTAAAGAAGGGATTCTAATGACCTTTGAAGAAATCTCTCTAATGTATGGCTAATTGTATGGCAGTGAAAAGACAAGCTACATTTATTGCACTGACTGGAGACCACTGGACATCAGTAAGCAGCCATATCTTGGTGTAACAGCACACACACCTAATCAATGACAAATGGCAAATGCACTCATTTGCTTTAGATGTAGTGAAAGGCATTTTGCTGAAGGTTCTAAGTTGCAAAGGAGTGGGAGATAACAAGAAAGGTCACCACTATAGGTACAGATAGCGCTCGCAATATGATTGCGGTCGCAAGGAGTCCACAGATACCAGCATATGCCCTATGTAGCGCACATTATGCAGAGGGTGATCACAGTGGCTCTCTGTGACAGCGGGTTTAACAGTGCTTAGGCCAAGTGCTGTAAAATAGTCAGACATTTCAAACACAGCAGAGCTGAAAGTTCAGCAAGCCTCTCATGGGCAAGAAGAGGAGTCACTCGTCCAGGATGTACCCATGCATTCGAATTCAACTCTTGAAATCATAAAGCGGGTCCAACATAACAAAAACCCACTGTAGGCAACGCTGGCACAGCAGAAGCACAATGTTGCCATGGTAACGTCAGCTGCTTATGACAGGCTGATAAAGTTGTAAACACTGCTGGAGCCATGCAGGTGATTTCCCTATGCTCTCCATTTTATTTTCTGACAAATACAATTGATATAATAGTCACTTTGTTATTGTATTTTAGAAACTCTAGGCTGTCCCCTAAATGGGTGTTATCTGAATGAAAAGAGAAGTCATTCTGTTGGTCCTGTGTTTGTTGTTATGCCACTGAGCACCTCTGTGGTGACGAATGTATGTCCTGCTCTGTGGTGCTGCCTGCACTCTGAAACCTATTCCCTACAATGGAGGTCTCAGATGTTTACCCTGTCTCCATAGTGTGCTTCAAGGCTGCATTTGCAGAGGACCTTAACAGATGGAGAACCCTGTCATGGCTAAAGGCAGCAACAGCTCTAGATGCCCCCTTTTTTGAGATATTATACGTTTGTTGAAACACTGTATGACAATGTTCTCTCAAATGAGTCATGGGTGGGGCTTTTGGGCCTTTCAGACCTAATCAGACTAATTGAAGCCATATGGTGTGTCAGCTGAATGTAAGGCCTACATATATCCCTTCATCAAATGTGTTCACCATTTGCCTGAAGAAGACCCAGTAGGGTCGAAACGTTGCATTTATATTAAATATGGGAGTTTAAAGCAGTGTTGCGGACATTACATTTTTTCATTTTAAGTACTTTTCATTTGTCCTGCACCTGCCAGAAGGTGGGATGTGCACACAAATTACTTTTATAAAATTTAGCAACAGCTCTAGAGCCTAGATTGAAGGACATCAGGTGCCTTCACAGAACATAGAAGGAAGAGGTGTGGCGAAAGATGACCGAAATGCTGATGGACAGAGAACCTGCATGCCAGCCCTTCAGAGAGGAAATGGAACCAGATCCACCAAAGAAGAAATGGCCCTCCTACTGATAGGTTGGTTTCAGAGTCTGATGATGAGGCACTGAGGTGTGGACTCGAGTGACATGACTTGGACTTGAGTCACAAATTTGATGACTTTAGAAAAATCTGAAAATCTGAAAAGACTTACAACCCGACTTGGACTTTAACACCAGTGACTTGTGACTTTTGACCTGACAAGACTTGATACCTTTCCCCAAACTCAAATATTAAAAAGTATGTTATTTAAAATGTATTTTACAAATAAATACATTTCCGGAATCAGCAAACGCTATTATTCCCAGCACGTCGATGCTTCATTAACGCATCACTTCCCAGATTCACTTGAGCCAATCTAACAGACCGCAGACTGGAGAGCATACAGTCAGAGAAGCATGAAGAAGATTGAGAAGCTGCTGTTAACCCGAAACAATTTGACAAATTGGCTTCTAAAGCAAATGGCTACGCACTGCAATTTGCTAATGTAGCAGCGAAATCATGCTACGATGTAATTAGTATTACTCTGTTGTCTACATTTGAAGATTGCATTATGACTTGTTAAAGCACCAATATTATGCTCATTTTCAGGTTCATAGTTGTATTTTAAGGTTGTACCAGAATAGGTTTACATGGTTTAATTTTCAAAAAACACCATAGTTTTGTTGTACTGCACAGCTCTCTCTCACTGCTGCAGATCCTCTTTTCACCTGGTCTCTGTTTTAGCTACAGAGTGAGACCTCTTTTCTTCTTCTTCTGTACTATCTTTGATTGCACTCGCACATGTGCAGTAGCTCAGATGTAGATCATGTCAGCTAGCTAGCTCTATAGACAGCAAAAGAAAGGCTGTTTCTCCAACTTCGGTCAGTTACAAGGCAGGATTAGCTGGGAGACTTCTAAATGAGGGCGCACATGTAAGTAGTTCTTTTGGAGATTATGGTGAACTTGTGTGTGTTGTAGCAGTGCTTTGCTATTGAGAACGAGGTAGCATGCTAGCGTTAGCATTAGCATTCTAATGCTACGAGCTAACGGTTGCGGTCACCTCGTGTCGGCTTGTGACGTCACAAGCCGTGCCGATTTTGAACAGCTCACTCGGAGACTGAAGGCAGGACACATTCAGAAACCGTATCTCACTCAAAACAGCATGGATGGATTTTGTATGTGTGTGGAAGCACCAGAGACACAAAAGAACACCCCAAATCCCAGAAAATGTGATTTTTTTCATAATATGGGCACTTTAAGGACTCAAAATACAAAGTGTACGATTTGGGACTTGTTAGTTTTAGTCTCGCTTTGCTAGACCTTCCTCTATGCTGCGGAGGAGGGTCTGGTGAGTCCACATAGCATTCCGGGATGGGAGAAAAACGTGCTGTGGTTTATTGGCATTTCTTTAAACTAGGGCTGTCAAATGATTTATTTTTTTAATCATGATTAATGGCCAAATTTCTATAGTTAATCACGACTAATCGCATATTTTATCACATGGATAAAATTCTATTATTTTGCATTTCAGAACTGTTTTTAAGTACATATTAACAATGGAAAGCCATTCTTACCAGTGTATCTTAATTGGGAATCAAATGAATGCAAAGAAAGTTGAACTTGACTTTAAGATTATTTATTTACAGTAAACAAAAGAAAAATGTGTGAATCTGTCATTATTGCACAATTCCCACAAGTACCTAACTTAACTGAGATGTAACACTAACACTTTGCTTATACAGTACAAACAAAATGATCCAAAAACCAGTTGCCACAGCAGGACATTTGTAACCTTTACGTTTTTCTAATAAGGAATGTAACAATTCTCCTGGACAGAAAAGGGGCTGGACAATGTCCCAAATGACAAAAACAGTCAAAAAAACGATACAAACAACACAGTCCTAAAACCGTATGCTGATATTCATAGTCAATCTAGTGTGCAGTAACTTAATATTAATAATTTTGATTACTCACTGACGTCCAGTGATCACTGGTTAATGAGACAGCGTTTTGCAGCACTTTGCAGCAGTTTGAGTTGGGCTGCTTTCTCCGTGTCGTACAGGCTGTGTATGCGTGAAACTACTGTCCCCCTCGACAACTTTTTAAAAGTAAACTTTCCATTCAGAATCTTATTGGCATCCATTTCGGCGTCTCGCGCTCGCCATCCACTCAAAACGTAACGTTAGCCTACTACTCTTTGGCTGGCTCGCAAGCCCAAACAAGTGTGTGCCTGTTGTTTTGTTTCTGGTCTAGCTAGATCCGGTGTGGTGTTAGTGTCTAACGTTACTAGTTGTTGCAACAGCATGTGAAAAAAACTACAAAGTTTGTTAGGCCAAAAAGAACGTTAATCTCGCGCTAAAAAAATTGACGCCGTTAAAATGGGTTTAACTGAGAGCACTATTTTAAACCAATCACAATTGTCTTGGGCGGCGCTAAGCTCCCCATTGTACGTTCAAAAGGTGTTTTAGTCATGCAACAGAAAACTCAGATCAGACAGATAGTCTAGCTAGCTGTCTGGATTTACCCTGCAGAGATCTGAGGAGCAGTTAACCATAGTCCTCAGAAATCCACTGGAGTTTAGAACGCCAACACAAAGAAAGCGTAAGTTAACGGACATCTGGCCAAAAAGACATGCATCCGGTGGAATTTCCTGTGGCACCGGAGCAATCCCGGAAGTCGAACGTTGTGAATATAGACTAGTCAGTCTTGACTTGGGACTTGGATCAGGACTTGTCATTCTTGACTTGAGACTTGGTTGTGACTCGCAAAACAGTGACTTGGTCCCACCTCTGCTGTCCACAGACAAAACTCTAGCCTGAGCCCAGTATCAGCATAGAGGCACGTCCACTACAATGGTGGTCGGCACACACAGGTGCCAACAGTAAGCTGGCCCATAATGCACAAAGGTAATTGGCTACACATGCCTCAACAGTGCCAAGTGAGAGGCTGTTTTCTTTGGCAGGCCACATTGTGCAGGTCAGCTTTGTCATGTGGAAATGTCAATAAGCTAGTCTGCCTGAGCAACTGGTTAAAAAGAAAAGTACAGTAGACTTTATGAACTGGTTGAAGTGAGAGTGCAATAGAAAGCTTCATTTTTCTGTCCAACCTTTAGTTGAAGTACTCATTAAACTGAGGATTAAAACAGAATCTCCAAACCCAATATGTACATTGGGATTGTTAAACACCAAACCACCCCCCCCCATCATATTTCACATATCATCATGTTTATTAAAAAGGCTGTAGAGCAGTGAATTCATCATAATTATCGTTCGCCCTATACTGGACATTTGATGTAGATACCTATATCAAAAGAGCAGAAATGACTAATCAATTATTCATTTGATGAAAATGGATTGGCAACTATTTTGATGATTACTTCATTGTTAGTTATTTCCCAAGCCAAGATGCCGAAACATCCAATGTCTTAAATGTGATTTTAATGGTGTCTTTGTCATATACAAGTAAACTAAATCGGCTCCGGTTTTGGGCTCTTGGTGGATTAAATCTGGAATTTGAAGATGTCATCTCGGAATTCTAACTACTTAATTATCTAAATGCTCCTACCTTTAAGCAGAATTGTCCCCCTTATTACTTACTAATGCATGGCATACTAGCACTGTTGCACTGACCTCTGTGGGCAGGGCACACCTGCATGGAAGTTGGATGTGTGTGGTCCATTATACTATGGTCTGCTGGTTTGGAGTTGAGCAGAGAAAGAGGTGGTGAGGTAAAGAAGCCATAGCCAACACAAGAAAACTCTAATATGAAGGAGAGAAACCAAGATGGCTCAAACTTTGGCTGTGCTTTCAGGAATTGACGGTTCTGAAAGTGTAAAAAGGCTTTTCTTCTCCAAAAGTTTTCATGTCCTAAATGCAATCAAGCTGTAAGAACTGTTCTCTCCTGGCTCATTCAATGACTATTATTTACCAATGTACATTTGTGTAAGTGAAATATTGACGGGCCAACTTGCCTCATCAAAGCAGGCAAAAACATTCATCTTGTTTTTAATCACTTTGAGACAACTGCTATGATTTTTTTCTGATTTCCAAGATGTAGTGTTTTCAATTGAACAGCAACTATCAAAATTAATCACATTATAAGTTAACATTCAATGTCATGAGTTCTATTTCTCTCCAAATGTGCCTGTAGGAGGCTTTATAATTACCCATCATGTTTATCTAAACTGGAACAATTTCTTAGTCCAAGACAAATTTAGCAGACCTATGCAGAATACCTTGGAGTATTTCAAAGATGTTTGATAAATACAAGCTCCTGTACCCTGACAAATCCCAGGCCACAGAAATATCGGAATGTCACAAGAAACATAATTATCCTTTAATTTATCTCTACATCACACTAATCCTGATTAGGATAATCATAAATCTACATGCAAAGTAAGCCTGCGGAGATGAGTGAAGGGTCAATGAATCTCCATGGATGACTCGTTCTCCTGAGTGAGTTCAGAAACACTACAGCTAAATAGTTACAGCTAAAAAAACTTTAACACAAAAATCCGTCAAACTCACTTGACTCAATGTCATGTTTGTGGCTTTATTGAGTCAGGTTGACAAGACAAGCATGCCAGGTCAGGGAGCAAGCTCGATCCGTTTAAATGCCTACTTGACATCGAGATACAGGGACTTGACAAATCTCTTTATGGGTCCCTGAAGAGGTATCACTCTGACCTGTGGTAGCCACTACACTACACTTCTCTGGGTATAGAGCAAACATTCAACATTTATTGTGGCATTTTGATTTATTCTCTTTTTGTGTCCATTTCCCCCATAGACTTCATTCTGTCTGGAGTTCAGTTTCATAGTAATTCAATCTTACTTTCTCACTTGGCAAAAAAGTGCTCCTGAGATGTCGTTTCAGAAGTGCCTTCAACAACTGCTGAGCCACGGCACAAATAAGGAGGTAAACTCAAAATGTAGCGAAGAGGGCTAAGATCCCCACTGGCAGCAAACTCGTTTTTTTGGTATTTCTTTTCAAATGAAAGTTGTTCCTCAAAACATTATTGCTGCTGTCCGACTGCCTTGATCCGCGACTGTACAAACAATTCCAGTTGTTAGCCAGGTCCTAATTGACACACATGAACCCGATGAAATAGAAAATCTTTGCTTTCACTCTTTTATGACTGCATTAGAGCTCACACCATCTTATTACTGTCTCCTGCAAAGCTCGCCATTTACTACACACTCCATATGTCCTCCTACACAACATCACGTTCTGTTAAAGAGTTTTGTTCAAAAGCAGCCCTTTATAAAAACGTTCAGCTCAGCACATCTAAAACAACACGCATTCACACTGCTGAGAGACTGAATTAAGTGTGGAGGAGTTTTCCCATGAGAACATGTAGCTATAGAGTACAGGGAAAACCCATTGACTGTGAATTGTGACCCGATATTCAGTACAACCAGTGTGGGCAGAGCACGTCTGATAAGCCTGAATACATTATGAAGTCAATTGAAGAGCTTGAGAAACCAAAGGCATTTAATGTTTGATTTTTTTTTAATCTCGCTAAATAGCATGACTTAAGTATAAAAGGAAAATGTTGCGTAAATAATTGATCAGGCTGTAGATGGGATTGCATTAGGATCAAATTAAAGTGCAACAGTCATGTAAATATTCTTCTCTCAGACTTTCTCTAAATATTGTTTTTGCTCTTTGTCTCCGAGTCCGTCTGTCAGTTTGTCTTTCCCCTCTTCCCTCTTTTGCTCCTCCCTTCCCTCCTCTCTGCGCCAACTCTCTCCCTTTAATACACTGCAGCAGTTGTAACTCTTACATCACCCCCCTCTCATCATTTTGGAGGTCGGTGGAGAATATTGAACAGTCACTTACCCTCATATTGACATGATTGTAAAGAAAGCACAGAGAATAGCTGATATGTTTTTCATCTCCTGTCTATTTCATGTTTGACGTGTGTGCGTCTCAAGCTTGGGAGGGAGATGAGGAGCGTCTCTTTCTCACATGATGGTGTCGAAAAAAAAAAGAAAAGAAAAAACTTGATCTCACCTTGACTTATTTCTTTTGCATCCTTCACTTACCAACTGCTGGATGATGTGCAATTTTCACACACCGCAGCCATCCTGAACCATCAGGAGACATTTCTGCAGTGGAGATTGGTGTGTCTAGAATTCACAATACCATCATGCCTCGCACACATTGATTTTTCTTCAATGCAGTGAGAATGTTATTGACTTGGAAAGAGAGACAGAGAGGAACTCGTGGCAAGGATGTTGGTGAATATTCTGACATTTGAGATTATACTTGTAACACCCTCTGGTGCTCTGTCATCTAATAACAAACAGGCTGCACTGTGGCCTATATAGAAATTCACGTTGTAGGACAGTAAAACAAACCATTATAACAAGCAAAGAGAATCTATAGTAGGCACATATAGTTACATACCTTATCATTAGTGATATTATTAAAGAAAAGGAAAATGCCCTGTTAGTGTTGAATGATGGCATTAAAGGCATCTAGGCAAACAAGTAAGCAGACATTCCCACTGACTCATTTAATGAGATGTTATCATTATGAGCTAAAACTTAGTCATACACTTTCCTGCTTTAGCACAGCACACATGTCAGTCATGAGGCACAAAGCCATAAGCCTAATGTGTGTCATTCCAACACATTGTACATATTTTCTTGTGTGGTGAAACCATACATGGGGGCACATTAAATATGAATGTAGAGGAGAAGAAAGCCCACATCACTCCCAGCTCTGGTAATTACCTCCACTTCTGGGAAAAACTGTTCATAGATGTGGCTCCACAACCTTACACATTAACATTGCCATGTGTAGCATGAAATGTCTCTTACTTATAAATGAATACACTATAGAATGTAAACCGCATGTGCTAAGATGAAAAGGCATTAAAACATAAATCAGTCAGCCTGTCTGGATGCTATGGGACATCTCGTATATAGATTTCAGATGAAAAGATGAATTTATAGAGAGGAAAGAAACTGCGAGTCTGTTTTACGGGGGTCAACTTTCAAATGCAAGGGAAAAAAATGGAACGGAGTTATAAAGGAGTTTTTCTCTTGTGTGGCTTGTCTCTGATTATGGTTTTGAAGTTGATGCTTCAATACCAATCAGTGCTAGTACAGTGTGTTTGGATTTTTGCCAAATGTTTGTCTTCAACTTGAATTAAACTGAATGTCTTTTTTGTAGTCGTCTCTTTTTTTGCTGTGTTTTGTTGCTGCTCATAAAAAATCTATTTTGCATTTTGCTCGTTTTAATTTTACAAACTCTAGGTTTTGTGAAATGAGTGTGCTTAATCTAATGAAACGACCCCACATCACTATCAGACGAGCACCAAGTACTCCTTCATCAACACCACCCGTCAGCTTCTACAGTTTGTGATCATTTCAACTTAATGGAAATTGTGTTAAGTAACGCTACATATTGTTTGGAACTGGATATTGTTTCATACAATTGAAAAGTCAACTTTCCTGCCAGTGTAGTGGAGTAGCAGGACCTTTCAGACATTTATCCATTAGCTATTAAGCTGTTTATTCATTAGTTTTACATAATTATGGTAACTGTTGTGTATCTATTGCTTTTAGCAGATTATTTCAACCATGTATTCCTTAGTTTTAGCCAACTACTGCACCATTCATTTTAAATAATTATTTCAACCGTTTATCCATTCCTTTTCGCTAAATATTTCCACTGTTTATCCCTTTCTTAGCTATTTAAACCAATTGGACACTACTTTTAGCTGAATGTTTTGACATCTCTGCTAGCTTGCTAACTAGTTTGCTAGTCTATAGATTTACTTAAAATCAAGATTTACGACAACACATCAATTTGTAATACTTTTTTCTCTTTATAAACAAATGTGTATATATTTTCAATCAAATCATAATTCCCTGTTTTGTCAAATGAGTTGAGCTACACCATAATCTTTCTGTGTACCCCTGCCAACGGCAGAAATAACGTCATCAGGATCTGTATCTTTAATCCAATGCTAACATTAACATAGGCATTACAGTACTTGCATCAGTTCTGTATCTTATGCAGCGAGCAGTCATATCCCCTTTAACCCCCTACGCAGAGATCTATCATCTGATGCGTTTTGGATCATGTTCAATTCCCTCTC